>NW_026055803.1:0-305319 GCF_023758015.1 Alternaria viburni
AAAGATCTAGTAATAAACTAATTATTAGTCTATACAATACAACGCATAGACTAATATAATTAGTACTAGTCTAGATTATAAATCTAGAAGATAAGAAGAATTTAGCAGACTTAGATTATAAATCTAGAAATTAAGTAGATTTAATTATAAATCTTTATCTTTAGGCAGAAATAGGCAGACATTTATATAATTATTCTAGTAGCTATTTTCTATAAAAAAAATAGCAATTCTCTATAGTTATTCTTTACCTAGTAATAATATTATTACTTTTTACCTATTATCTACTCTATAATTATTTATTACAATCTTTATTAGTTATACTATTTATTATAGTATTTAACTACTTTGTTCTAACAAAGCTATATTCTATTATTAGAGAATAGTTCTTGTTACCTATCTATTCTTTACATAGATAACTCTATATAGTAATTTTATTATAAGTATATTATTAAACTTCTAATATTTACTATAATATAGTAGTATAATTATATATCTTATAAAAGTATAACTATCTATTATATATTTCTAATAAAAAGAGAATATTACTATTATATTAATATGTTTTAATAATACTTTAATATACTATAGTAAGGTAATATAAAAAAAGAGATATACAAAAGGTTATATTTTTTAAAGCTAAATATCTAGCTAAGTAAAGTAGCTAGACTAAAGGTTTTTTAATATTATAAATAGCAAGATAATAGACTAATTTATTTTAGCTTAGTAAACTAGCTTACTAAGCCTCTAGGTTATAGAATACTAGCCTAAAAATTAGCTTTTAAAAGTTACTCTCTAAATTAAAGTATATCTTTTTATATAGTATAAAATAGTATAGTTTTTTAATTTTACTAGATACTAGATACTTTCACTAATTTTATACTAAGATATCTAAGTAGTAGCTATTTTTAATAATTTTTAAATTAAGATTTTAAATTCTAACTTTAAAGCTTTATAACTTACTTATACTTATTTAGATAAAATTAGTTTAATAGTAAAAACTATATAGTTTTAGCTTAAGATTATAGCTTAGTTCTAAAAATAGTTATATTCTATTTTTAGTATATTAATAAACTTAAATAAAGTTAAAGTAGCTATAAAAAGCTAATAATAAAATATAAAGTAAAGTATACTAATAAAAGTAGCTTATATAAGTAAATATTACTAGTTTATAAAAGAAAGTTTCTAAAAATAGAAACTTAATATTTTAAGAATTTTAGACTTTAAAGTAGTATAACTTTATAAAAACTAGAAATTAAAAGCTTAAATTAAAAATCTAGGCTATATAAGATATACTTATTTTTATTATTAAGAAATTACATAATATAGATAAAGTTTATTTATTTAGCTTTATTTTTAATTCTTACATAACTCTTTAAGTAGAACTTCTAAATTCTAAGAAAATTACTAATAATAGAAAAAAATATAAAGAATAATATAAAGAAATAAAATTAGTTATTTTAAGCTTAATTAAAAAGACGTAGCTAGTTAAAGCAAGGTTCTTTTTTTACTTTTATCTTAACTCTAGTTAACTTACGCTAAAGGCATACTAAGTAAGTATTTTAGTAAGCTAATATAAAGAAGAAGCTCTTAGCTTTCTAAAATACTAAAAACCTTAGTTCTAGCTAGTCTAGTTATCTAGATATTAAGCTTTAAAAACTATAACTTTTTTAATAACTTTTCTTTTATATTACTCTACTATAACTCTAATCTTAAAGTTAGTTACTATAACTAATTAGAAAGTAGCCTTAATTATCTTAGAGAAGCTTTTATCTTTATTTTAAATCTTTTTAGCTAGATAGTAGATCTATTATCTACTTTAAAATCTACTTTATAGTAGTAGTATAATAATCTTAATAGTATTAATAGGCTTAGTAGTCTTAAGATATAATATAGAATAAGTAAGATAGACTTAAAAAGCTCTAATAATAGTCTCTATAATAGTCTTTATAATAGTTTATATAATAATTTTTAAAATAGTCTAACTAAAAGCTTTTTTTTTAGTAGTAGTTTTAAAGTAGTTTATAGAAGCTTTAATAAGTAATATAATATAGTATAAAAAATATAATTAATATAGATATAAAAAGAGGTAATATAACTAGTAATAAGATTAGCTTTAGATAAACTTACTAACACTAAAAGAGCTTATAAAAAAGATATTAGAGATATAGTTAAAAGATTATTTATAGTATAGCTTTAGTATTAGATTTAAGCTAATATTTATATATTTTATAAGTTTTAAATCTTTTATTTACTATAAGCTATAAAATAAAAATAAAAATAAAAATAATAATAGAAATTAAAAAGTATATATATAGTAAAAGTATAGTTTTACTAACTAAATATTTTTATATTTTATTACTTTATAATTTAAAGCTTTATTAGTTATTAGCTATTAAGAATATATAATTATATTATAATTCTCTTTACTATAAGTAGATATTAGTATTTATAAAATAGTTATTTTACTAATTTAAATTTTAAAAGCTTTAACTACTATACTAAAAGTAGTAGTACTAAAAACTTATACTTTAGTATACTAAATACTTATACTTTTAAAGATTTAATTTTAACTTTTTTAAAAATATATCTTATTATATACTAGTAATTAACTTTACTTTTTTTAGACTACTTTGCACTATAGAATTAGTTTACTAATAAGTTAAGATTTTCTTATTAAATTAAATAATATAGAAAAGAATAATCTAGGGCTAAGCTTTAGCAAAACACTAGATCTAGGTAGAGAGAGTGTTGCAGGTAGCTGTAGAATCTCGCACGTGGGTGACACGAGTGGGGTTCGTCCGGTGTCGATCCAGACCGCACGCTAAATGCAGACGCTAAGTAGCTCAGAACCCCACTCTCCTGGTTCTGACCTATGTTCCTGCATATCACGATTCCCATATTACCGCAATCCGATCATGTCGAAAAAGGTAAGCTACGGATAGCAGATGCGCTGTCGCTGGAATGCACGCTAAGCCACACGCAGGGAAGCGACACGCCTTCTTCCATTCGGATCCGCGAGAATCAGCGGCGCTCGCGTAATCAGCGGAAAGAGCTCATCCAGGACCTGCAACGACGCGTGCAGGAATATGAAGCCAAAGGCATCGCCGCTACCCAAGAGATGCAACGCGCAGCTCGCAAGGTTGCAGAGGAAAATGCACGTCTAAAGAGCTTGCTGGCCAGCCGTGGTGTCTCGCGCGAGGAGGTGGATGCGTATCTACGATCCTTTGATGCGCCAAGCGCTCCAAGTCCCTCAGCTGCCGCGCTTTATGCTCAGCCAGCGATGCGACCTCAGGTCTCACTTACTCCCGCGCAAAGTCCTGTCGGATACGCGACTTATCCTGTCTCTCAGTCTGTTGTGCGGTCTCCGGCGCAAGTTCCTGAGCCAGCCCCTGCACAGACCCCAATCCAGCAGCGGCCGCACCAGCCAATTCAACATCATGCACAGTCCTTCCCAGACACCCACCATGTTCGTCAGTCAGTGGTAGGAGCCATTCAAGACGCAGCATGCGTGCCCGAGAGAGCGAATGACACGACCGATTCGCCGTCTACTGCTGCTCATGGGCCTGTTGCAATGGAAAACCAGGAGAGGTCATCTTGCTGTAGACCACCCGAGACACAGGGAGCCTTCGATTCTCGGATGAAAGAAAGCTCGATGACCGATCCAAGCGTAGCATCGTCCCGCAGCGTCGCAGAAGACGATGATTGTCCTAACACTACGAGTTGCTTTTGTCCACCCACATCTGCGCCTCAAGGGAAGTCGCTCGACAATGGTTTGCTAATATCATGCGAGACTGCTGCCACCATCATATCAGAGATGCGTGGCGACGGTGATAGACATCGGATACGGGCCAGTCTGGGTTGTCAGGGAGACCAAGAATGTAGTGTCAAGAATACGCTTGTTCTGGAGCTCATGGATGAGAGGTAGCTTGAACCGATACAAAAGATCGTAGTCTTGGTCTTCCTCTTGTGCAACGTCTACTCACACGCGCAAGCAACTTCCTTTTGAGGCTGACAAATGACGTCACGCCGCGTGGCAGCCCGTCTCAACATCGTTACCCCATAATCTTTCAACACTCGCAGCCTCGACAGCCTCCACTTACTGAAACTCTTGACAATGGCGCACAAGAATGTCAATGCGAAAGTGCTTTACTCCTATCCCGTCGCGTCATCAGGTGCTGACAGCCTTCCAAGTCTACAAACGCCGAGCGGGTGCGCAACAATCAGCGTCGCAGTCGCGCTCGGCGCAAAGCATACGTTGCCGAACTTGAAACGAAGCTCCGCGAATCTGAAAACGGATGTAGTCAAGACCCTACGACAGCAGAGCTCGCGAGAGCTACCCAGGAGGTTCAATCGCTCAAAAAGCTGTTGTATACGTTAGGGCTTGACGAAGCATTCCTCGAGGCTTTCTCGAGAGCCCAGCATCTCGCAACACAGTTATCAAGCAACCTAGAGAGCATCACCCACATCGGAAGTACGCCTGAAACATCTTTTCAACATATTAAATCTATATCGATCAGCGAGGTAGGCTCATATATCGCAAATGTCACCACAATTTGACGAGGCTAGTTGGACACAAGCTCTATTGTCCCCTGCCAAAAGCAAGCACATGAGCTTTATTCACCATTCGGCGCGGAGATAGACATACAGAATGCGAATATGCAACTGAACCTAGTAGATTCGTATGCGATCGACGCGTCGCCACCATGGGAATCGCATGATATGCCTGCTATCATGACTCCTCTAGCACACACCAATGGAGGTCTAAGTTTATTGAGCCCGATTCAGGAAAACTCGACTGACTTTTCGCCAGCATCGAACGGACTACCAGCGCAACTTTCAGGTTCGACGACGCTTTGTACAACCGCTTTCTCCCTCGTGCTTGCACAAAACCCCGACGGCCACAGCTCAGAATATCTGGACAAGAAGCTAAGGGCGGGCTACCGATTCAGCACGTCTCCGTTGGAAGGTTGTCGCATAAAAAATCATGTCTTGTTGGAGGTTCTTGCAGAGATTGCATGAGCGTTGATCTAAGCATGCATGCTATCGGTCGAGGGCATTTTGGCGACGTTTCACCCTCCGTAGCTGAAACATGAATCCACTAGCCACTACATATGAAAGACCTGCAAAGATCTGAGTATAAAGATACTCACGGGAGGATGAAGACCGTCTGAGCTTGAGTGCGATTCCCTCGGAAACTGCTTCAGTTAGTTAAGGCTCCTCTCGACCTTCAGAACGAGGCGCATACCTGTTGCTGGGATGATGACTGCCGCCCAGGATAGGGAGAGCAACGACTGCAGGTTCTTGATGCCTGCGACTTCGACGCAGAGCGGGCCAATGGTCTGGTTGGGGTAAGTGGTCAGTGGAGCTGTCTGGAGTGCGTCTCGGTTGCGATCTCCACTTACCATCCAGAATACACCAACGATCGCGCCGCAAAGGATGGCAAAGAAGACCGTTAGTGCGTAGGATGTAGCAGGCAGCCAGAATGCAAAGCATGAGACACCGCACAGCAAGGTCAACGCTCCTGCCGTATCTATCCTGCTCCATCGATCACTCAGTATACCGATAATTGGACGCCCTACTGCAGTTCCGACGTTCAAAAGCCCGATGATGTCGGTAGCTTGAGATCGCGAAAGCCCTATCGATAGCGCAAAATCGGAGAGCGAGAAAAGGAGAACAATGTATCCCAGCATGCTGATGAAAACCCATGCAAGCAGCAATACCACTTCGTAGCGCCGCAGAAGTTTGGTATCGAAGCCTAGTTGGGATGGCCGAATGGCCTTGTTCCTGTCGCGTATGAAGACCGTCGCAGTAAGATTGGCCACGAAAGCGATGATGCCCGTGATGCGCAGCGCCCAACTAATGCTAAATCTTTGGATGATGGCCTCGGTGCCCCAAGTGAAGGCTGCGCCGCCGACGCCAGACCCTGCTGCACTAATACCGTTTGCCAGGCTTCGTTTCCGATCAAACCATTGCGACAGGACTGGAAGGCAGGGGATGTATAAGAAGCCAATCCCACAGCCGACTAAGACTCCCTGCGAGAGGTGAAGCTGCCAGATTTGAGTCGCGAATGAGGCAGCGATGAAGCCGCCGAGCTGCAAGACCAGGCCGCAGCACATGGCAACATGCGTTCCAAATCTGCGACAGAAAACTGTCACAAAGGGTGCCACGAGCATAGCAATGGCAAAGTTGAAGCCACCGATGAACGCATAGTCCCAGGTAGAGGCTTCGGGGAAGATGTCGTCGGCTAGGTAGTGCGATAGATAAATGCCATAGGCCTGAAGGTTGTTAATATGATGCACAGTGGAAAGAATGTCTCTTCCAATAAGCGACCTTGACTCACAGATACGGTACCCCATGTGAAGCAGTTTATCGTAAAGCACGCTGCTACACAAACCCAGCCGTAGCCGCCATCGGGGGGCGTATGCTCTGCATTGGTAGTGTGCTCTCCTACGATTACCTCATCGAGCGTCAGTGGCGGTGACACCTCGCTGTGCTGTCGGGGAATGCTGTCTTGTTTCGTCATCTTTGCGGCATGCATTCAGAAGCATGGTGCCTTCTGCTCCAGCCGGCGCCACTATATATGCGCGTAGGAGATATGTCACTTGCATTTGCGGGGTGTCACCACTCACGGATGATCGACAGCACTAGTCCAGAATCGGTCGAGGGCTGTTGATACATTCAGAACCTGCGCTTTACTACCACACTGTATGCCAGACTCCTACTTTTTTGAGGCAATGCTGTTCTTGCATTCAAATGAGGTTTGGATCAATTCGAAGGCCCCGCGTTGGTGGACAAAGCCGCATGCTGCGTGTCTGGGGCAGGCTTATTAGCTTCCTTTGCTTGTTTCGCCCGCTTCTCTTCCCTCTCACTGAACCTGTCGCCGAAGAGATCGAAATGAGGGCGCATCACTATGGTGTATTTGACGAACTCCTCCATGCAGTCGACAAGTCGGTCTCTATTACCGCTGGGCATTAGCCTGCTGCCAGCGTCCTCCTCGGTGAACTGCTTGTATGCCATAGGTATGGAGCTTTGGTTCGGTATGACGAACATGCGCATCCATCGACCGAGTATTCGCAGGGCATTGACTGTATTGAAGGACTGTGATCCGCCGTTTACTTGTGCGATTCCGAGGGTGCGGCCCTGGGTCGGACGAACAGAGCCGGTGGACAGTGGTATCCAGTCGATCTGGTTTTTGAACACGGCCGTCTATAAGAGGACAGCCATTAGCATGACGTTCAGAAAGTATACTGAGTTTTAGGGCACCAGCTTACGAGAGTCCCATGCTGCTCAGGACATATCCATATATGCCCATCGCTCCATTTACTCAGTTCGCGTAACTCTTGCACTTTGGGGTGTGTGTGTTGTACATCGTCCTTGACTGGTAGGCCAGTGGGGTCGTACATGCGAACGTCGCAGCCAAGGCGGAAAAGTATTCGGCTCGCCTCGTACGATAGCAAGCGCGAGTAAGATCTGCCTGGAGTCAGTATATGCCATTGAACGCACCCATGGGGGCACTTGGCTGGAAGTAGTCTGTACCTTGATCGCATGCTTCCGTGCAAGACCACCACCCTGAGCCTGTCGTCTCCACGCTGGAGCAACTGTGTATCGACCATCTTCAGTGCAGTGCTGAGTTCTAATTCAGCCACCCAATCGTCCTCAGCATCTTTCCCCTCAAGTATGAATGGCCGGTAAGCCTTTCGAACTTCCACATCGTCTTCAGAAGGTGGTATCGCCAATGAGCGACCTTGATACGCGGGATCAATGTCGAGTTCAGTTCGTGCACGTTCGGCCGAGGTATTGTTCAGATCTCCGTTCGGTATCGTCGCCATTGTACGTGCGAATTGGAAGGAGATGCGCAGAGGTCTGGAGGTGATGGTGCTGCGAACACCGATACTGAGGATTGAGCGGTAGATTTTCATGAGCTAGCGCATGTGGATGCGTACGAAGTGCGTCGAGATGTGAAAGTGAAATCGCATCGAGCTGCTAGCAAACTGGCAATACGTTCCTGCAAAGGTAACTTCGGAATACCGTTTATAGACGCGCAGGTAGCGGCGACACGAGAGTGCCTGGGAAAACACGTCATGGTTAACCAGCATGTCACTCCACATGTCCGATTCGTCGAGATTTCACGGACCCTGCGTCCCAACCCCGGAGCCTCACTTGGAATGCGATGGCTTCCAAATACTGTCCAAACTTCATAGCTAGGGCTGGGACATGTACCTTAGTCAAGCCATGGTTTAGGTCCGCCCTGCCTGCTCGCATCAGCGTCCATACTCTCCACTTGGCCGTCAGGAGTCTTAGTATGTGAGGTACTCGGTGTCAGTAGATGCGGGATGTGAAGCATCGCATGCAGTATGTGATGACCTTCGCGAAGAAAATTATAGAACACGAGGCATTTGGTAGTGTCGTACTTGCACTTGGTGGGAGGTGCTGTAGTGGGGATAACGGTCGAGCACGTGGAGGGGTAGCCAGAATGCTTGGCGACGTTTTCGCTCCCGGACCCCTGCAAACGTCGTCATGCTGAAAGTTGTAACTGAGAGTATCTTACCCCCACACCACAACTGAGCAGCAACATGGAGTACGACACTTTCACAGCACGTGAGTATACGCGCGTCTATACCAGCCGCTCCATGACTAATCAGCACCAGCGCAGTACAGCACCAACGACGCGACGTCGTTTGCCCACACTTCGGCGCGCTCGCGATGGCCCATCATCATCACCCAAGGCATTGACGACGTGCACCGCTCCCTGCACGACACCAAAGACGAGACGGCCATCACAGAAGGCAAACAGGTCGTTGCAGAGCTTGCCAAGCTGAAATACGAGCTCCAGCACGACCGCGAGCTCACTCCGATCCCCGATGATGGCGAACGCGATGTCGATGCATACAACAAGGAATTAGCGGCGAGAGGCAACCCCAAGTGGCACAATGTGTCTTGGCTATACGCCGAGTGCTATCTGTACAGGTATGTAGGCCTGAGTCGCTCAATGGTGCGTGCTAATGGCCATAGGCAGACGCATCGCAAGCATCTTTAAGCAGACCACCAAATGGCGCTCGTACGACATCTTCGCTCGCCAGAAGATGGAAACCTTCAAATCCTCTCGCCCCGCCGTCATCGAACTCGCTGCACGCTACAAAGACATTGTCACCGAGCTCGAACAGAAGAAGACAATCAAGGGTGCAGAGTCGCAGGAGCAGCTCGAGGCTGCAGAGAAGGTCCTGTTCACCGAGATGTGCGAGATCTGTCTCTGGGGCAATGCGACGGATCTGTCCTTGTTGACAAACCTGTCATACGAGGACATCCAGAAGTTGCAGGGCTCTGAGGCGCGCAAGAACTCCGAGAAGAACATCCTGGTCAACGACCTAGACAAGGCGTTCGAGGTTCTCACGCGGGCTCAGAAGGAGGGCAAGAAGGAACGTCGCGTTGACGTTGTGCTTGACAATGCTGGCTTCGAGCTCTTCGTCGACCTGATTCTCGCTGGATATCTCATCGCATCCGGTCTGGCGACAAACGTTGTGTTCCACCCCAAGAACATTCCATGGTTCGTTTCAGACGTCCTGCCAGCCGATTTCGGTGCACTCCTCATGGCACTAGCCGACCCACAGAGCTTCTACAGCGCGCTATCGGAAGACGAGAAGCACGCTGGCAAGCAGTCCGTACCGCTCTCTGAGACGGAGAGCGCGAATCTGCAATTCCTCTTCCAGCATTGGAGTGGTCTCCACGCAGAAGGCCAATTGATGATGCGACCAAACGACTTCTGGACTGCGGGCGGCAGCTACTGGCGACTTCCCAAGAGCGAGCCGGACTTGTACGAGGATCTCAAGGAAAGTGAGCTCGTCGTCTTCAAGGGCGATCTCAACTATCGCAAGCTAACCGCTGATGTGAGTGCCCTCTTCCACATTTGTTCCTCGCATTACTGACCAACACTAGGCTGCTTGGTCTCCTACCACACCATTCACCGAAGCCATTGGACCAATGGGCCCTGGCTCAGGTCTACGAGTCCTCGCGCTCCGCACGTGCAAAGCCGACGTCGTCGTCGGGTTAAAGGACGGAGAAGACGAGCGCATAAAAGCATCAGAGGGGGGCGGCGGAGACAGTGGGGCGAGAAAGTGGGCTTGGAGTGGCAAGTGGGCTGTTGTCCAATTTTCGGACGGAAAGGCCTAGTCGACCAAGCACATCTGAAGTTATGGACATGTTTGAGTGTGGATAGACTATAGACATTAAACTTAGATATGACAGAAGAAAAGTGAGTACATGACATGATTGAGCGCCGGGCTCTGTCGGCCCCAGGCCGCGATGGAATTTTTAGTAGACGCCTCTCCTGATGTCTGAGGCGATCTGTTGAAGCTCCTCAACCGTCGGTGGTTGCTTGTTGCCCTTCAACAGTTTGATCTTGGAAAGGCTCTCCATCTCTTTGATCTTCCTTGCGACGAGGCCATTTTTAGCAGGCCGTGTTTTCGGAATATCTCGTTGCTGAAGGTGCCCCTCTAAGCTGGGTCTGCCGCTGGTTGGTTGCTGGGCAGGGCGTGCCCTATCTCTATGGAGTACATCTGCACGTGCAGTAGGCTGGTCGTGCGTCTGTCTGAGCTGTCCACGAGGTTGCGAGACTTCTGCTTTCGCCGCCGAATGTCCTAGAGCCCTCAGATCTGTTACAAGTCAGTGTTGGGTCGAGGTGATGGGAGTAGACTGCGACATACCATGCAGGAGTTTGTGACCATCTGGCTCACTTCCTCGCCATTGTCCATTGTCACGCTTAGCCCACAGCCTCCTCATCGCGTCAAGCTCAAGGTGATATTCCAGAGCTCCGGAAACTGGAATGCTACTGCATATTGCTACCATGTCCAGCGTTTGGCTGTGCACTTCGGCGTCTGCATTAGCCTTCACGAGTACAACCTCTAGCGTGCTTAAGGGTTCTCTCGGTTGGGGTGGAGGTGAGTCTCCGCGGCAAACAAACTCCAATGAGTCAGGACGCTTCGCAGATCGGAAGCTGAGCTTGCGACGGAGGATCTTCGGCCCCGCTGGACTTGCCGAGCGACTGCGTTCTGTTGGTTGAGTTGGGGTACTGTCCTGACCAGTAATGAGGGTGGTCACTGTGCGTAGAGAATCGATCACGATGGAAGTGTCTTCCTGTGCATCCTTCTTCCTCTTAGTTGCGCTGCGTACAACTGTAGCTTCTGCGCTAGGGACTGGGAGCTGGATACGGATGTTCGCAGCACGGGAGAGTGCCGACTTGACCATGTGAGGTGGCGTACTGCTCGTCCAGCATCCCCAGTACTTGCCAATGTCCTTCTCGGCACCGACGCTGGCACCACCGATGTCAGATAGATCAATGAGAAAGAGGCTGTCGCGATAGAGGATGTCTAGTCCGAGCTCGCGGGCCTGCTTAGACACCATCAGTGCCGGATGCATCATGAAAGATCGGATGTCGATGGTGCTCGGGCCATGGCGGTGCCGGCGTCGTGGCTGGGGTGTGATACGCGACTGGTATGGTGTGATGGAGACCGCGCGTTCTTCAGCGAAAACGTATGACAATATGTGATTGACTATTGCCTGGGGAAGTTGAAGAAAGGAACGCGTCGACTCTGGGAGACCGCTGGTAGCTTTTGTTGTAGGCGCTGTGCTACTCAAAGCGCTGGCGAAAGTAACGTTGGTGGCGTAAGACTCTGCTGTCGAGTTCGACGAGGCTGAAGATCGATCCGATTCGTCGACGAGTGATTCGTCAAGCATTATCATACACTCTATGGTGTGCGCATCCCACTTGTCGTCAAGACTTTGTGATGCCGCTGAGGAAGGTATCGGCTCTTTTGCCATGACGCGTCGAGGCTTTGCGTTCACATTGCCATGACGCGATGATGCAGCCTTTGGTGGTGGTAACGGCTTGTTCTGACCGGGGAACAAGTCCTGCATGTACTTTTTGGTCGTAGCATATGCTTTGGGGTCGAGTGCGTAGTTCGCAAAGTCAACGCTGAATCGAGGGTCTGGAAGCTGAAGTGCCAGTATCGAACGGGGCGTAACCTGCGCCATAATCGTAAAAGCCTCCTGCCTGTTGTCGTTGGGGGGCTGTGAATTGCGGAATGAGTGACGATAATGGTGATGACCAGAGAAAAAGAGGAACAACGACGAGTGGACGAAAGCCTGCGCCACTAGATATGAAGGTAACGACAGAGTCAGAGTCCAGCTCTCGATGGTGAACGATCGACGTGATCATCAACGAAGCTGGAGAAGACGATAACTCCATTCTTAACCCACATTAGATGGCGATCACACCTCTTACCCTGTCTTCTTCCCATGTACAGACAGACCCATGGCTAGCAGGTTCAAAAGCCGTTACGAAAACGGCCCGGGCACAGATGTGATGTAACCGTATGTCCTTAATATTTGGAGGCGACGTGAGGCCCGATCCTTTACCTTGATCCCATTCGCTCGATGTAAATTCTACCCACAAACATTTCTAATGGCGCTACTAGGGTCTCTTGATCAATTGATAATTGCCGTTGATAAGGCTCCGTCGCGTGGTCGAGATCAAGGTACATTACTCAAATGCGTGCAGCTGTAAAGGAGCGGGAAGGGCCTGAGGCTTCATCCGAGACTCAGAACGTTCGAGCGTCAATGCAGAACGAAAACCTGAAACCTGACGTACCAGATTCGGCAGATCGACATGGCTGGGAACTCATTGCGAAGTGGAGACGATGCGCGAACGCGACCGTGTGCAGGCAAGCGTTTGCTGCCTCAGTGGGTGGGGATGAGGCTGTCCAGAACGCACAAGCGACGTGCAATGTTTCATGCCTTGGGCATTGACGAGACCCATGGCGATGGGCGGCTGAAGAGGTAGCCGAGATGTACCGACTGCATATGGAGATGAGATATACTGGGATTGCCGAAGCCTACTATGAAGCTAGTCGCGTAAAAGAGGTCGCCCACGCTCCTCTGCTGCAGGTACTATTAAGATCGTGCAGGATGAAGGAAACTTGGAAGCCGCCCATGGCGAGTTGAGCTAGCGCCTGTCACGCCAAGCCCCCGTTGTTTTCGAGGCCTGAAGCCTTCCGTCCGGCCCCACATGCGCGTCACGACTATGCACCTCGCCTCGTCGGGTTTGCCTTCAAAGTCGCGTCTTCTCCCTTGACACATCACTACAATATGCGCCCGATGCCAGGCGAAGCTGCAGAGGGACTCACCATCGTCTGGGCTGCCTTTACATCCGTGTCTGCGGCGAATTGAGAATTTGCACCAGGGCGAGTGGTCCCTACCCATTGCATAGTTTCTTAATGTCCCATCCAGTATTGGAAACAGTCGACAAACACCCCAGCCACTGTCCGGATAAGCCCGGGAAGGCTTTCGCATATCAAGCCAAATCAGCACGCATCGCACGACCATACGCATCGACAAAACATCGTCGAGTCCGGGGCCCTGGTCCACGTCCAAGAAGGACACCCTGCGGCGCCAGCATCATCAATATTATAGCCACTCAACATAAGTAAAGGTGTTTGTATATCTCAATGGGTCACTCGATGGGCTTACAAGTCAGTGCCCCAGCCTCCCCGTTCATGCAAAGCGTTGATATGGGCCATGATTGTCATGGTCAAATCCAAACACATTACCTGCAGGACCGTCAAGCTTCTATAGATCACTACTTGTTAAGACACCGATCTCCATATAACGACTCCATCAGGATACATTGTCCGGATTCCCGAATCATGAAGACTTTTGCGCTCTTTCCAGCGCTTGAGCAACCCGCGTGCGCGAGGGGTCCTGTCAGGAAACGCGGTAATCGCCGTGAACCCGCTCATCCAGGCTAATGATGGTCAGTTTCACATACCAGTGACTGCCCAGGTGTGAAGAATCACCCGATATCGGACGGTTCTTGACTTGCGAAATTGCGATTATGCATTCGCTGTCGGAACAGAGAATGATCATCTTAGACGTGCGAATCGATCCTGTTCAAGTTCGTTCTCAAGGGGATGATGGTCATTGGCGATACCTTGGTCTTGGCATCTGCGCTCCGCGCTGGAATGAGTGTTACTTATCAAAATCCTGCACACATACTGTAAGGCGAACTTCATCAGAAATGTACGTATGAAGCGTTCGCTCGTGATGATGCATTTTACAAGTCTACAGGTCGATCACTAATCTCCATATTCACCGGCATCGGCTTAGACGACTACTTACTTTCCGATGCGATGTCTCGAATGAGCCTGCGTACTTCATCGTCGTTCATTCGTTCCACTCCCAACAGCTTGTTGTCATCCAACTGCTCCCAGCGTAGCGCAGGGACTGTTCCTGCAGACCATCGAATCATATCACCGATGACCTCCATGTCGATCTTCCCCGCCATCATGGCCTCAGTCGCGGCCTTGAGCTTTTGATCCATGTCTTGGCTCGACTCCTCCCAGCGATCGCTGCCCAGGGTCTCCTTCGCCAGTGCCACCATCTGCTTTTGGCTCTTGATCACGCTCGAGATGTAGAAGGAGCGGTTCTCGGTCTGTTCAGCCTTCTTTAGCACGTTGGCGACGGCAGTACTGATCGAAGAAAGCATCGTCCAAGCCATCGGAATCATTCCATCGTTCATGTATTGAACCTTTTTGCTCCGAATGTCGATGTTGATGAATCCAGTCCGCAGGTTCCAATCAAGGAAAGCTCCATTGGATATGGTAGTGTATGTGATCTTGCCTTTCGCGGCCAGGTCCTTGATGTGCTGATAAGCCTGGTTCTTCCCGTGGTGAAAGAGCGGCGATCTCGCTACGGGGTCCTCAGGGTCAACGCTGAACTCGCCCATTACTATACGATAGACTCCCGCGGAGACAGCAGCTTCGATGATTCGTCCCTGGAGGGTCGGATCGGGCCCAGATGTCGTATCCACGATAGCATCGTGACCGCGAAGGGCTTCGGCAATCGCCGCGGCAGAGTTAGTGTCGACGACCTTGACTGACACGCCAGCAGGAAACTTCTGCCCCTCCTTCCGAGCAATAACGGTAACATTGAACTTGGCTTCAAGAAGACCCTTCAAGACCTCAGACCCAAGACTGCCGGTCGCCTGAGCAATGTCAGTAGACCGCCTTCTCCTGGTACTCGTAGCTATGAACTTACACCTGCAATTGCGACATTCGTGATCTTGCTGGACATGATTGGTGTGCTTGGTGTCGATCTTATGGAGAGTATAGTTTGAGAATGTGGTGGTGGTGTAGGCGATCCTGTTGTTTTGGTGGCTTGATGTGGTCTTTTCTGGTTCTGAGAAGCAGGCTGTGGCGATAACTATATACATCATCTCGACATCGAAGACTAGGTGAAGTCAACCAAACGTGCGCAGATACCTAGTCATCCTAGATTCGTCCGGATTGCAAAGCATGGCATCAACAGGTTCGCGTTTTCGGCCATAACTCAGTCAGCCTCAAGTTAAGCGTGCCACGATAAGTCCGGTACGCTAGTCGTGCGACGGGACGGCAAGGGCCATACTTCCGTTCCGTCACATCTCTCGCGGCCCTGTCTGGATGACAGCTGGAAATCGCCTACGTCATAAAATCTCAGCTGCTAAATCAAGGTGCTATCTCGGGCAGAAGACCTAGCGCAGTAGGGCGGGGTTCTAGAGAGTCCCCGAGCCCTGGAGATGTCTGTTAGGTAAACGCCGACTAAAGCAAGCTAGACCTCGGCACAAGCGCCAACGTCGGCGAAGGACAACGATTATACAGTTTATATCAAGGTGTGGTTTTTCTCTCGCGCGACAGACACAAAACGCTGATGAGAGCGCGCTCGTACCAAGAAAGTGATAGCTATCCACCGGCAACTGATCAAAAGCGACATCAGTCCCAGACTCCCGGATACGATCCTACTACAACTTTTACTACCACATCAAGCAATGGAGTAAGCCTCCCTTTTCCAGATTCAGCTACCATTGCTAACCAGAACAGGGATGGCCATGCCTCGAACGGTGAGGCCCCATATTACGATCTAGGGGAATACAGACGAGATGCTCAAACGACATCTCACGAAGCGCAAGCATGGTTCGCCCGTGGTCTTGTGTGGTGCTACTCATTCAACCATGAAGCAGCCATGCAGTGTTTTGAGGCGGCGACTGTACATGATGCGAGTTGCGCATTAGCCCACTGGGGTATTGCTTACGCTGTTGGCCCGAACTACAACAAGTCATGGCGCATGTTCACACCGGAAGATCGCACAAATTCCATCGAAAAGATACTTCGCGCCTTGTCGCAAGCCAATGACGTCGCGGCCGCTGCCTCGCCCGTGGAGAAAGCACTCATCACGGCCCTCAATGCTCGCTTCCCAAAGAGTAACACAGATGTTCCAAACGACCTATCGGCGTTCAATTACGCCTATGCAAAAGCTATGCGCTCGGTCTACGAAGAGTACGGGGAGGATCTCGACGTGGTCGCACTATTCGCCGATGCCGTCATGTGCACTCGTCCGCGTCAGCTCTGGGACCTCAACACCGGGAAGACTACAGGCACAGATGTGGACGAGGCAAGAGCCGCTCTGGAGAGAGGCTTGGCACGTTCCGATGGTCTCAAACACCCGGGTCTGTGTCATCTGTACATCCACATGATGGAGATGTCGCCTTTCCCAGAAGTGGCTTTGCCCGCGGCTGACAGTCTGCGACGACTTGTACCTGATGGCTCTCACATGCAACACATGGCCACACACATCGACACGGCCTGTGGCGACTACCGTCGCTCTGTCGATTCGAACTTTGACGCTATACGTGCGGACGACAAATACTTCGGGAGTGGGGCCAAAGCAGCTCTCATCTACAACGCGTATCGATCGCATAACATCCACGCTATGGCCTACTCTGCCATGATGTCTGGTCGGTCTCGGGACGCTCTCTATGCTGCGACACGGATGTCTGAAGTATTGACTCTGGAGTTCATGTCGATCAAAACGCCACGAATGGTAGACTGGACCGAGTGGCAACTTGTAACGCTGCCTCACGTGTTGATTAGATTTGGTCGCTGGGAGGAGATTCTCGAGCTCCCGGAGCCGGTAGATCCGGTTTTACTCTGCGTCTACAAAGCGACAATCCATTATGCCAAAGGGATTGCTTTCGCAGTACTTGGGAGGATAGATGAGGCAAGCCAGGCAAGAGACGCTTTCGAAAAGACCCGTCAGTCCGTACCGGAGGACCGTATGTACAGTCCCTCCTCTCCAGCAGAACCCATTCTAGCTGTAGCGTCGGCCATGCTGGAGGGCGAGTTGGAGTATCGCAAGGGTAATCACTCTCAGGCATTCTCCGTCTTACGACACGGCATTAAGTTGGAGGATAACCTCGCCTACGCTGATCCGCCACTCTGGATGCAACCCGTTCGCCACGCTCTGAGCGCACTCCTTCTGGAGCAAGGCCAGTCTGAGGAAGCCGAACTGCTTTATCTAGAAGACTTGGGATACAGTGATAGCCAGCCTCGTCGGAAAGCGCGCATCAACAACGTTTGGGGACTACATGGTCTTTATGAATGTTTCATGCGGAATGGAAAGCAGGAAAAGGCCAAGAGCATACGCCTCCAGCGTGACATTGCCGTGGCTTCCGCTGACATTTCCATCGAGTCCTCATGTTTTTGTCGACTGTCAGCGTCAAGCAGTGAGCAAAGCTGTCATTCTACATAGATAGCAACTTGCCGGATCGGATGAGTGGAACACTGATGCTATTTCTGTTCCTTTCGTCGATAAATCTATGGCGTGGCGCTGTCAACATCAAACTTCGGTTCTCAATCGCTTGGCATGCGTGAAACATATGCAAATACTGCTCTACGATGTTTATGATCACGGCGTAAGACTTCATGCAGAGTTGATGGCACAGATGAATAACACTGGGTAGCATTCCAGTAGGCTTTCTTTATAGTGATTGAATCCGACACCGTCATCCATCTTCGACAATCACTTTCCGTCCAAGAACTGCAGCTCCTCGGCTGTAGAAGTGCGACCCAACACCTCGTTCCGCTGCGGGAAGCGCCCAAACCGACGAAGTGCGTCCAGCTTGCTTTCACAGATGCTAGTAATAACACCCTTCAGCTTCGCAAAATCGCTCCTTCGTTTGAGAAGCACGTCGCGGTACTGGGCGAATTTACCGTCCCATCCCTCGACATCCCTCTCTAGCAGCCTCTCATAGTCACGGAACATGTCAAAGTGTGCTTTGTGTAACGATTCTGCTACTGCCAGGCTCTCGCAATGTTCCATCGGCATGTAAAACCAGAATCTGTATGCCAGTCGGAAGCGAACTTCTGAATCCATGGGGGCACCGGAGTCAATCGCTTTGGAAGCCACTTCCAAAGCCAGACTGTCGAAAACGGTGAAGGCTACACGAGCTTGAGCACCTCGGAAGCAGTTTCTTGGGAGTTGGTCAAGCAATATGATCAGACTGATCCAGTGCATAGGCTTGCATGGCTTTGCTGCTGCTATGATTTCCGCTCCGTTTGGTTCTACGACCTGAATGAGTTCGAGCAATGCGCCAAATTTATCCCTGTGGCTAAGTAAGCTTCTGTTCGCGGGAAAGTATCTAGGATAAGCTGAGTACTTACATACATTCCTGGTCGTAAGCATCATTCTGTGAGAACCATGGCGCCGAGTCCTCGATGCTAGGGCTGATGATGTGGTCGTGGTCTTGGAGATGACGAAACCAAAAGGCTGAGATCTCATCCAGTTTAGCGTGCGACAGGTCGTTTTCGAGAGATAGCTGCGACATGGCTTCAGGGTGATGGCTGCAAGAGTTGTGAAGTAGCTTGGTCGTATGAAGATGTGTGGGGTGGGAAGGCAATCCGGGTATTCTCAACACAGACACGTACTTTACTCAGTCCATGACCTATTGCACGACGCGTGATGCCAAGCTGATATGTCAACACAGTTCGACTACATTCGTCCGCTGCCGTAGAACTCGTCCGAAATTGCAAGAGGTCGTCTTGGCTTCTATCGGTGTTCGCTGCGGACTTAACCATCTTTCAAGGTCATGTTTAGATCTAGTCGGCCCGTTTACCGGCACCGCTAAGACGAACGTACTTCCGTTCCGTACTGCTAACTGGGTACGCTACATTACCGTTTCTGGACTCTGTCGACAGATTTGGTAATACTAGACTTGCGACTACGGGTGTTGCCGTCCCCGACTTCGTAAGCAGACTGTCCCAAAGTCGACTTGTTGACTTTCAAACTCTACTCCACGACCAGAGACCCCGGATTTACCACCAGAGTACGAAATACTACATCACGCGCGGTTCATCGAATGAGCCACGCTCGTATCATACGTAATCGCGATCCACTGCGTTTGCTGGGCATTGGTCAAGGCCTGCGCGAACGAGGAGAAAGTTCGTCCGCCTCATCGACGCAAGACGCGAGACGAAGAGTAGCATGAAAGTCTGTTGGAGAAATGAACTATGCGTAGGAGCGCATGCTCAGTATATAGATCGTTACAATAACAGCCTTTGTGTCCATCACATCTCTTCTCAATCTCCTGCTTGTACTACCAATCTCAGTCAGCTTTCTCTTCCAATCACCTCGAACAAAATGCTAGCAACCCGAGCATTCTCAGCTCTGGTGGTGGGCTTCTTGTCATCCAGCTCGTTGGCCTTACAAATACGCCAATCCGAAGTACCTAAAGACCTTGTACAGCGTGGTCTTGCAGCCATTGGCATCAACTCCAACACGTCGGATGTGCGCAATGTGAGGATCAGTGGCTCTCAATTCCGCACCAAGTCTATCGTCACAACGATAGCCCTGGATGGCATGGACCAGACAGTCGTCCCATACGGTAGCCAGACGATCACGTATTCGTACGAGACAGGCAGTCTGAAGCAGCGCATTGACAAGGTTTCTGGCTTAGGGAGTAGGTCTTCTCTCTCGATACCGTTTGATGGGAAGCTGACTTTGAGATCCTAGCTCTTTGGATGTTTGCCCGACCTGAACTCGAACCTATGGACTACTCTGTAGTAGTACAAGGTGGTGATGACGCGTTTGCTGCTGTGGTCAGGGGAAGCTATGCGCTTTTTGACCCGACGGCTGCTCCAGAAGGCTACTTGGATGGTACTACGTCCACTGAGATATTTGTATCAAAGTCTGACGATCAACAGGATATCTCGCGGCGTATATGATCTCCGATGGTCAAAAGTGGGATCCGTTGCTGCTAAGCAAGATCTCTGCAAATGACTCCACTCTCCGATTCGAGCCGGTGGAAGGGGGCTTACTACTCCCAGCAGGTTGGTCATCACTTACCGTTCTTGCTATAACCTTTCTAACCTGAGTGTAGTGTTTGACCAAGCACTGAACATGTCAATCATCTTCAACCCCGACACTTACCTACCCTTCGCTATCCGCACATACGAAGACCATCCCTTTTTCGGTCCTTCGACGAACGATCTCCGAGTATACGACTTCGTCTCAGTTAACGGCCTCATGATACCCCGTCACTACAAGACCATGTACAACAACGAGCGCTTGTGCATCGACTTCCTTGCAGACGAAATATCAGTCAACACTGAAGTCGAGCCATCGTTCTTCGATGTCTCCGTCGAACGCGGCGAACTGAGCATTCCCGTCGTTGACCCCGCCCTGACTGCTGAGATCGGTGAGAAGTACACGAATTACATCTGGTTCGGTCGGAACAACTTCACAGTCGAGTCGCTCAGTGGATCGCAACCGTACGCAGATCTACCCGGCGTCTGGGTCGTCCGACCACCTGGTGTATCCGCGTACCGCCAGATCCTGCTTGAAACTGACACCTATGTTGCTGTTCTGGATGCTCCCGCTGAAATCGTGGCGGTCTTGCTCGAATGGGTCAGGATCAACATTGGAAAGCCAGTGTCGCAGGTGTGGGTAAGTCAGCGATCTTAATCCGCCTAATTACTACTCTGATGAGCTTTGCTAACATTGCATAGCCTACGCATCATCATCACGACCACGCTTTCGGTGTCAAGGGCTACGTCCAGAACGGAGCGGAAATCGTCTGTCCTAAGATGGCTGAGTCGTACTACGCCGATATCCCCGGCGCCAAGTTCGAAACCTTTGAGTACGTTGTCATCTACGCTTGTCACCAGACCAAGCGCTAATCTACTTCAGACGCGGAGCGCCACACATCATGGAGACCAACGGTTTCAGGGCCACGTTCATCCACATTGAAGGCAGCATTCATGCCCAAGACCATAGTGTCGCCGTCATCATGCCTGCTTGTCCCACCGAGGACAGCACAGTCGTTGTGTTTGATGCCGATCATGTCACCCAAGCGCAGTTGATGGCAACACACAACGACCATAACGAAATTGCTCAACTGGTCAACGCTATGGTGAAGCACCGGGTAGCGAAGTCAGCGGTGTAAGTTCCCAAAATACGCTCCCGAAACGTGGTCACTAATTCTCGGTACGCAGTCTAGTCTCTGTTCACGGTGACTTGGCCAACATGACTGATGTCTATGACGGGATTGGTTACTTGTTTCCCGACTATACGCCATTTGACTTTGAGTACCGCGGCGACAATTGTACCGTTTGATGAGGAAAGCGAGGAAGGCGACTGCGACTACCTTGCAACGTCGCCTTCTTTGCCTGTGCAATCAGCTGTGCGAGTAGCTACGTCGTCCAATGCAGCAATGGAAGGTCATGTCGAGAAGGTGTCGCCTTTGAGCAGACAGGGTGGTTGTATTGATTGAATCTGGGCCATTACTACCGAGAGGGATAGGCTCTGAGACTAAGTGAGAGGACGCCTTGATACTTAGAATCTGTCGCGGTGAGGTATCCGCATGGAAGCATGAGCGATGGAGGAATGACATGCCAGGTGTTCGGTCGCTACTCAAGCAAGCTTTTAAACTCCACTGCGTGGCACTTCGCATGTAGTTCGGTGCTCTCGTGATATGTCTTATCTCAATCTTCCAGTCTTGGATCCTTTCTATTCCTCTCGCTCATTCTTTCACTCATCTGTGTGATCTCCTCGGACGCGTTACTCTCAATCTTCTGAGATCTTTGATCCAACTACAGATATGTCAGTAAATGACTGCGATAGGATTACCGTAATACTCACCCAATGAACAGCCGCAGTCACGCCAAAGAACGCAAAGACGACCACGATCATCGCGATATACCCTTTCTTCCAGTACGGCGCATCGCTTGCTGGATAGAGTGCAATACCCCAGAAAGTGTACAATATCGACTGCACCATACTCATGATGTACAGCGTGACCGATCGAGAAGCGTCATCACCACTGCGTTGAGAGATCACGCTAGCCCATCCGTAGAGAATGGGGTTGACGATGTACGAGGTACCGGCCAAGTAGAATGCGAAGAAAGTTCCAGCGGTCGGAAGATTGGGTATCAACAACAGGATTGAGACTAGAAGCTGCAGAGCGCCAGCTAGTATAACCATCGGTATGCGGCGATTAGTCATGTCGATAACGTAGCCGGCCCCAACGTTGGAGACAATAGACACGGCCTGTATGCCTAACGGGTAGGTCGTAGTCGCATACGAGGAGAATTTCTCGCTGTTTGCTTTCATCCAGAGCAAGAATAGACCTTGCAGAACGATGGCTTCCAATGCGCAGGCTACTACTGAGTAGAGAGTAAAGATGTAAATATCCGGTTTGGCTAACAGTCTCTTAACAAGGGATTTGAGACTGATGTCATGGCTCCAATCTTTCTTCGGTGGCAGGCGACCTATTGCTAGCTGAATTTCCTCTTTGCTGAGATAGGGGGCATCTGTAGACTCCGGCAAGTTGGGGAAGAACATGAGTCCGAAGATGCCGAAGGGGATTCCCATTGCACCGTCTGAAAGCGATTAGTGGCGATGGTCTACCTCAAGAGGTGGACGTACTGATAATAAACACCCATTGCCATCCTTGAAGCGAAGTCTGACCATGCAGACTCTCGTTCATCGCGGTCATCATCACACCAGCGAACATGCTGCCAATCTGCCCAATAGCCGTAAAGATGGCTGTACGTTTGGCAATTTCCAAAGGCTTATACCAGCTACCAAGGATATAGATGGTGCCGCTATAGAGACTTGATTCGAAGAAGCCCTGGAAGAACCGAACTACGCATAGCTGGGCGTAGGTCTTGCATGCCGCAGAGCACATTGTTAGGCCGGACCACACTAGCAATGTGAAGGGCAGCCAGAACCGGGGCGCGACTTTCTGAAGGATGAGGGCATGCGGTATTTGACCAACACAGCTGCCCGCAGTAAACATGGCAAGCAGAATGCTGTATTGGTCGCCCTCGAGTCCGAGAGACTCCTTCAATCCAGACACGTAGGCATTGGCGAAAGCGCTGCGATCAAGGTAGTTGAAAAAGTATGCAGCGCAGCAATACACCTGGGATACCATCAGCTGCCATTATGTCAATTGATATCTTCTCCCCACCAGTATAAAGCAATCTGCGGTTGGTTAGATGCGCAACGTGGGGATCTGACGGGTGGTCCGACGTACCGAGCTTGCGAACCAGTCGCCTTTCGAGATCTACCATGTTGTCTAAGCGTGTGTAACCAGACCGATCATGGTGAGAGCGAAGCATAGCTATTGCATTCATCTGAACTCATGCAGGGACGGCGCGATGTGGAGGTCATGGTGACGGTACCTTGCTGGCCACAAACGAGCCAATCATGTCGCCGATTTTGCTAAGCATGAGCAAGTTTCCGTTATCGTAAGAGAGGGTCCTGCCGCAGCCAAGTCGCAAAATTTCGGGGGCGACTATCGTGACCCGTCGACCACGCTTGCCTGGAATAGACACAGAGTCACTAGCTTGGGTGTGGCGCCGCTACGGGGGGATCTCACGATGGCTGCCTTCACGTGCGCGATAATCAGGCACCACAACCACGACAATGCGCACAGACTCCACGGCCCGATATGAGGCTACGGGAGAATCGCACTCACCAGATCTCACTAGATCTCACTGAGCGACCAAGATCTCTATCAACTCTCCGCATCACCAGCCCAAACCATAACCAAGCCTCAGTCTGAGTCAAGGACGTGCTTTACTCTACGTCGATACAACCCACCACCCAGGTAGCTACATACCACCTTCAATATGGCCTTCAAGATGGCGACCACTCCACACATCGTCGCCCCCACAGCCCCCCACACCCACACCATCATCTTCCTCCACGGCCGCGGCAGCGACGCCAAAACCTTCTGCTCGGAGCTCTTCGAAAGCGAAGACACTTCCGTGCGAAAATTCACCGACATCTTCCCCAGTATAAAATGGGTCTTCCCCAACGCACCACCATCCTGCGCAGTTACCGAGCGAGAAGTAATACCACAATGGTTCGACATGAAATCCGTGCAACGGCCCGATCAAGACGCCGAGTCGCAGAAAGAAGAGCTATGGCAGAGCGTCGCGCAGATTCTAGAAGTTCTTGAAGAAGAGATGAAGCCCGTGGGATTGCGCAATGTGATTATAGCGGGGATGAGTCAGGGGTGCGCTACTGGTATTTTTACTTTGGTCACTTCTGGTATTCGCGTTGGAGGCTTCATGGGGCTGTGTGGGTGGTTGCCGTTGGCGGAGGAGCTATCTACTCTGATGGGGGTGCCTGGACGGGAGCGGGGTGTGTTTGAGATGCCGTTGCTTTTGCAGCATTGCAAGGACGACGAGGTTGTGCCTGTTAGGAATGGGGAGAAGCTCAGGAAGAAACTTGGAGAGTGGGGTGGGGTTGTGGATTGGAATGTCTTTGAGGATGGTGGGCATTGGCTTAATGAGCCTGGGGGTATGGATGGGTTGGTGGAGTTTATTCAGGCGGTTATGAGGGCATCACCTTTCCCTATACCCGTTAAAGAGGAAAAGAAAACAGAGGAGAAACCGAAGAGCAGAGATTGGTAGAGCGGGGTAGACGTCTAGGAGGCAAGTGTTTGGATGTTTCCCTTTGAGGGTACACGGCTACAGGAAGACGTCATTGTAGATATTGTTCCATATCCATATATGGCTTGAATAGACCTTGGAATGAATATTACACTCCTACAACCTCTCCCTCGATGCTTTGTCCTCCATCGTATTCATCGTATCCATCGTCCTGCATCTCCCCTCCACACATCCAGAGAACATGTCTACAGCAAAGTCTTCCCACTCCTCAAAGCCTCCAAATCACCCATGGTAAACCTCACATACCGATCCTCACCAGGCTTCATCCACATGACGACGTCATCACCGCCACCCACAACCTTCGTACCAAACTTATCAATCTCCATGCCCTCCGCCCGCAGCGGCGCTTTGTTCTGTTTCTGGTTATCCGTATTACTTGCTTCCTTGACTAAGCGCAAGAAGACCGGTACTGCGTATCTCGGCAGCTTACTCCTCGAGTACTCCAACAACGCTTTCCAGTCGAACGTCTCGGGGCTGACCCCATCGGCAAGTCGGAGGGCTACGCAGCCCGCGCGACCATCGTGCCCAGGCACAAGTGTACCGTATACGATGGCCTCACCCACACCAGGGTATTGTCCGAGGACCTCTGCTACTTCAGCTGTAGACACGTTCTCACTCTTCCATCGGAATGTGTCGCCTAGTCGGTCAAGGAAGAACCAGCGCCCATCGTCATCCCGTCTGAGCGCATCACCAGATCGGTAGAACAGATCGCCCTTCTTGAACACGTTCCTCTCGAACTTCTTCGCCGTAGCCTTTGGGTTGTTGTGATACCCAGCAAATGCTTCTTCACCCGGTACAGCGACCAAGATCTCGCCACCCTCGTTATACGGATTGCGCTTCACGAACCCAGTCTTGGGGTCTCGGAGTAGTTCTCCAGTTTCCGGGTCGATGGGAACAGGAATGTATACGTCGTGAAGAAGTCGTCTGATGATAGCACCGTGCTGTGCTACTGTCGTCGCAGTGAAGGGACCTTTGCTGTGAACCACCATACCCAGAACGCCTTCTGTCGAATTGAAGAATTCTATTACTTCAGGGACGTTGAAGCGCTCTTTGAATCGGTTCCAGACATCAGGTCGCATGCCGTTGCCGTACATGGCGCGTAATCGGTGGTCTCGCTCCCGTGGATGTGGTGGCGCCATAAGCAGATATCGCGCTGCTTCGCCGACGTAAACGAAAAGGGTAGACTGGGAGTCGTGGATGTCGTCCCAAAATGTGCTAACGGAGAACTTTCGTCCTATCGCCACGCTAACACCACCTGAAAGTGCTGATAGCACAGATAGGCCACCTGTACCGTGGAATAGCGGCATGCAGCAATACCATCGGTCTCCGTTTGGCCCGGCTTTCTGGTCAAAGGCAAGAGTTTGCGGGTTTCCTCGTTCGTGGAAACGGTTTACCATGAACTTTCCTCCTTTTGGTAGGCCCGTGGTTCCTGATGTGTACAAGAGACATGTCGGATCGGAACCCTTAACATTTTCTCTGTACTGATCGCCGGGTACTTGAGTGCTGTGCTGCTGAACCTTGCTAATCAGGTCTCGATCGACCCTGAAAGCTGTGACACCCATCTCTTCGACTGTCGTCCTCACGCCCTCGAATCGTTCTTGACATCCCTCTTCCTCGTCAACAAGCACGACCTTCACATCCGCGACTTTGAGACAATGCACCAGTCCTTCTCCTTTGAGGTTGTAGTTAAGGTGGGCAGGCGCGGCACCGATGGAAAACAGACCCAACCAGATAACCATGAAGTCTGCGCTGTTCATCATGTAAGTAGCGACCATATCCCCCGGCTTTACGCCTTGGGAGAGAAAGAAGTGTCCCCATTGGACGGCGCCATCGTGGACTTGTTGCCATGTGTACGTTTTCTCCCGCGACCAGATGGCTTGGTTGTTGCTGTAAAGTGGAACGTGAGTCGCGAAAGCGTACCAAGGGGATAGCCTCTTAGTTTTCTCTATGTTGACTTAGCTCCGAACTGCGTTTCAACGTAAGTAAAGGTATCGCTGGAACTACATACCGAGTTGCTCATAGTAGCTAGCTGCGTTCTTCTTGAACCTCAGTCCCCTAAGGTCTTGTGCAATGTGGTATTTCGCGTTGATGTAGGCTGCTAGCCCGGAAATAGCTGCTACAGATGCAGCAGCCGCTGTTGCATCCATCTTGACTGATCTCGGTCTCGGATTCCTCTTTCGGGTAAATGTTGGACGTGGGTGTGAGAGAGGCACTGGGAGTGAAAAGCTTCAATTCAAGGAGGAAACGCAATGGCCCGGTGTGATCGTCTTCCACAGTTGCCGTTTGTCGGTCCTACTGCTGGCTGAGTCCGGAGCTAATAAGATACCGAGGTCGAGTCAGTTTAGTGGGTCTTGCGAGACGCGTAGTGAGTGCGGGGGTGACCTAGCGCGTCGGACATTTGTACAGCGATTGCTTGTCTTTCGGGGAAAGCTTTGCGAGGCGTGGAGCGAGGTTTGACTTATGACGGTGTGTTTGCTGTGGCAGAAGCTTGTGGCTGAGATGGCTACAGATTACGGTCAATGTACCGACGATAACCACGACTATATCAGAATGCGGCCACCCTTGCATACGGATGACAGCTATATTTCCTTTCTTATCTGAGAAATGTATATGCTGACCTATGGGTGTCATTCGACGCAGCTATAAAACGGCTCGAAATCTCTCGATCGCAAAACGCGTCTTCCTAATGTCTTGAACATAAACTTGGCACAACACGGCCATTGTCTTATTTGACTGCCTTCTTCTCCTTCTTGCCAATGTTCTCCGTGCCCGGTGGCACCTTGAGTCCTCCAAACACCAATGCGCCGACTCCGACCATGCCGGCAGCTCCGGTCGCATATGCCGTCTCGCGGCCCGCCCACCAGTAGAGAGTGCAGAAGATGAGGGGTCCGAGGGAACGTCCGATTTGACCTGATATACGTTAGTAGATGTTCCGATGGAGATGGGAGTCTTGGCTTACCGAAGCTCCGATGGTTGCCCAGCTTGTTGCCTCGCTCATCAGCGCTCGCCTCGAACGACGAGAGACTGTTGAGGCCGGTAACGACCGTCGCGCTTGTTACGGCAAGAAGGGCAGCGGCCCCGTATAGTGCGCCCTGCGTCTGGACCCTTCCGAGCATGAGGAAGGCGATGGTGCAGCTTACCACTCCCATTTGGACCACCTTGAGAGGGTGCATCCGCCGCACCACAGATCCTTGGAGGAGGGACGCGACCAGTCCAATGAAACCGAGCAGTCGGCCAGAGTCCTTAGCCTGGTAAGAGAAGAGATCGTATGTCATGAAGGGTAGCGAGAACTCCATGCCGCTGAAGAATAGGATGAAAGTGAAGTGCGTAGCGTTGAGTAGGAAGTGCGAGTTCGTTCGGCCGCGAGGTTTTGGTGCTTCGCTGCCTTTCGCATGCCCGTTCGCGGTGCCGTTCTCAGCCTTGCTCGCCGATGGCAGCGTCTCTGGGAGACTGATGTAGAGGTAGATGGTCTCCGACACGATCAAGAACAGAGAGAAGCCCGCTGCCATGGCGAACGGGTTCTTGTCCATGACCTGCAGGGTGGACAGGTATGCGCCCAGCGCTGGCCCGAAGGTGAAGGCGATGCTGAAGCATACGCCCACAAGCGCCATGGTCGAGCCTCTCTGACTGTCGTCGCTGATGTCGGTCGCGATGGCCATGGCAAGCTGCACGTTGCCCTCGCTCAGTCCTCCCACCACGCGACTGGCAAGGAAAGTGCGGAAGTCGGTCGCTGCGACCCAGAGCGCAACGCTGAAGATGTTGCCCACCATAGACCACAGAAGAGCTGTGCGCCTGCCATATTTGTCTGAAAGTGTTCCGATAAAAGGAGACGCGACTGCCTGGCACAGCGAGAAGAGCGATCCGAGTGCGCCGCCGAGCAGGACTATGTCGTAGCGGGAGTTGATGGGTTTCGCGAACGAGTTCTTGTACGCATTGAGGCCGGCGAGAATCTTGGAGAGAATCGTGTTCGGGTCTCCGGTTTCATGGTTACGGTAGAACTCGATGAGTTTGGGGAACAGCGGGAGGATGAATGTAAAGGATATCTGTCAGGGTCAGCCCACGCGAGCGGTTACACGCGACGGGGATGACGTACCAAGTCTAGCAGCAGCGAGATGAACAGCACCTTCAACACCCTCTTCCGCAGTGCCGGCGGTACCGGAGTCGTGTCTGAGCCCATGTCGAAGATGTGCGATGGTTATCCAGCCCAGTCGCAAGAACCCCGAAGCAGCGAATGGAGATGTGGACACAAGTAATCGGCGGCAGCTGTCTGGTTAAAAGCAGCGCAGCGAACGAATAGAGGGGAAGGGTCTAGTTCAGCTTGGACTGCAGACCCTCATCTAATGATACACTAGAAATAGAACAAGTCGCGAATTGTGGTCATTGGTGGCAAGCGCCGAAGTGTATTCGGGTCATGACGAAGTTTGGCCGTACACGGGTGGCTCTGTTCGTGAAACAGGTGGAACAGGTGGGCACGAACCACGTACTTGAAACAAGACAAGAAAGTATCTGAGGCAGCCACGGCACCCATGCCCACATGGACAGAGTCATTGTATTGGTCTGCTGCGAAAAGGAGATGTGGCTTCTGTGAGCGCGCCATGGCTTGAGCAAGTATCGCAGGCGCGGATGCGACGCTCGAGTAGACAAGCCGAGGCAATGTGGAGCTTCACGCCGATCATCCATCCCCAGCATCACCCGACTAAGCCGATAG
Organism: Alternaria viburni; assembly: GCF_023758015.1. Lineage (NCBI taxonomy): Eukaryota > Fungi > Ascomycota > Dothideomycetes > Pleosporales > Pleosporaceae > Alternaria > Alternaria viburni. Next base: position 29,530 of record NW_026055803.1, read on the forward strand.
CGTACGTGTAGACGGCGAGCATTCCGACATTCCAAATGGTCTACCAAAGATACTCGTAACATTCTACATTGTTCCAGGCTCACGATGGGCAATCCGGAGGCAGATCGGCTAAAGGCAATGGCAGCCGTACAGGCCATGTTCGAGAAGTACAAGCTACTTGCAGCTCGTAGGCCAAAGGACCACGTGGTATGGAGATATCGATACCATTCACGAAGCTGCTGTTAATCATGACCAGGACTTTGACCGCGAGGTCATGCTGAATCTGGAGCTTGTGGACGCTACTCTCGATGGCACCGTTACCTACGAGTTCTTCATCGCGCCCAACCTGTCCAACTTGAACAGTATGTAAAGGGGTGTTGTCCGATCTGTTCACTACTTGGAGCTAAACTGTGGTAGACGTTATGCATGGAGGTGCTGCTGGAGTTATATTCGACATGTCAACAACGACAGCACTTTGTCCCCTAGCTCGGCCTGGCTTCTGGGAATTCATGGGCGGTGTCACACGAACCCTCAACATCTCCTACCTCAAAGCTGTGCCAATCAACACCAGAGTGCGGCTCAACAGCAAGGTAGTGAGTATCGGAAAGCAGATGGCCATGATCAGAGGCGACATGACCAGTCTGGACGGAAAGATCACATATTGTACCGTGGAGCACCACAAGGTGAACGCGCCCGTGATCAAAGAGCACCTAGATGTAAAGACAGCATGGGATGAGGAGTTTGCCAGAGAATGGAAAGCGAAGGGACTAGACGACGTGAAGAGTAAAATATGATGAAAAAGCTCAGGCCAAACGCCGAGACATGAATTTTGTACACTTGCTTGAGAGCATGCTGTGACATCATCAAGAGTCTTTGCTCCATGGTGACTGTCGCCAAGGGTGGTATCATATGGCCTCCGTCTATTTCCTCTTGTTGAACTTCTTGGATTCTGTGTTGGGTCAGCATCGTCCGTACACCCCGTCTTAGAGACATGATGCTTACCAGCAGCAGTTCTCTTCTTCTTAGGCGCGCCCTTTCCTCTCGACTTCGCAACATTGAGGTGCTCTAGCCAGTCTTCCTCCTCTTCATCGATGATCTGGTGCTCGGGGTACAGGCTTCGCAATTGACTAATTGTTCCTATCCGCGGCGGGTAGTATGAAGCGACGGCGGGACCCTTGAGGCGCTGGTGCAGGATGCGCGATCCGAGACGGATGCGTTCGGGGTTGTATGTGGTGTTGAAGACTTTGCATTGGACCTGCACGTGTCAGTGACATAGACAGAGACTTGTCAGTACTCATACACACCCTCATCAGGTCCAAGACCCTCTGCCGTGGGACCGCCATTGTGCCTGCGATGCGGGTCTGCGGCGTTGCGGCGATGTCTGAAATGTCGCGGAGGTGCCCTTGGCGCTCCCGACTAGCGCGACTGACCCTCTCACCAACTTTCGAGGCACCATATCGTCACCAACCACACACCCAAAGACTAACCACCATTCCTGGCTATGGCGTCGCAAAAACGTGGCGGAGGCTTCAATCACTATGGCCGCGACCAACAGCACAAGAGGCACCAGCCTCAGCCTCAGCATCGCAATGGCGCGAATCACAATTCCCATCCACCCCAGCCTGAGCTCTCGTCCATGGACATGCAGACTGGACTAACGGCTCTGCTGGACAGATTTATCGCAGAAGAGGCGACTGTCGGGGCAGACAAGGACATCCTCCATCACGCGCACGAGCTCCGCCGCCTACTTTGCGCCCGGGACAACCCAATCTCTGCCAGAGCGAAGCGCGAGCTCGACGAGAAACGGCCTGACAAAGCAGTCAAAGTCGCCATACCCGATTACATCGAGCGCAAAGTACGCGCCGCCCAGGACCTGCCTCCCCTGCCGCCTATCAAAGAACCCCACCTGCACGAAGCCGTCTTCACGCATCGATCCGCCATATTCGACCCGAGCATCCCTGGCTCCACGCTCGGCGGGGACCTCAGTCTAGACTACGAGCGACTCGAACTCCTCGGCGACGCGTACATCGAACTCATTGCCTCCCGCGCCCTCTACAACCGCTTCCCACACGTCGACGTCCCAGACCTCTGCACCTGGCGCGAACGACTAGTCGAGAACTCGGCTTTGAGCAAGTTCTCCAACGCCTATGGGTTCCCAGACCGACTGAAGCATCGCTCTCAGTGGGACAAGAACTCCAAGCAATACCAGAAGGTCGTCGCCGACATCGTCGAAGCCTATGTCGCAGCAATCGTGCTATCCGACCCAGAGAACGGATTCGAGACCGCAGAGACATGGCTGACTGAGCTCTGGGCACCACAACTTCTTGGCTTCAAGGAGAAGATTATCGAGAACCCTCAAGCCAGAGACCAGCTCAACAAGCTTGTTCTCGGCAAAGGCGTCAAGCTCAGCGCCAAAGAGGAGAAACCCATGACCTACGACTCGAACAGCGTACAGTGCTACCACATCGGCATGTATCTCACCGGCTGGGGCTACGACAACGAATGGCTCGGCAGCGGCGATGGACAGAACAAGGTGCAGGCTGGTGTTGCCGCGGCCGCAGACGCCCTGAAGCGGAACAGCCCAGTACTGCAGGACGCGATACGGCAGAAAGATGAGCTGCGAGCGGCGCGTCTGAAGGAACAAGAAGTGAAAGACAAGACTGCAGGAGGCACTGAACCGCAGAACACCCTCAACACTGAAGCGTCAAATGATAAAGTGTCAGACGATAAGGATGCTACACAGAAGAAGCGGAAAAAGGAAGATGACGATGCATCACATGAGAAGAAGAAGCATAAGAAGGAGAAGAAGCACAAGGCTACGGCTGACAATGGCAGCTCCTGATCATGTCGTGTCACGGCGATTGCCAATACCCTTGCTCTCGGATTGAGCATTGCTGAGTACAATTGTTCACGTAGCTAATTCACGATGTCTTCCCATGTAGGCGATGGCCAGGTAGGTAGGTAGGTAGCCATCAAGACGTGTTCTCTTCACTCGATGCTCTCGTCATGAATCTGAGCATCCAAAGCCTGTCCTCCACCATGAAATGATCAAAAACTCGGCGCGGATAAGTAACTCGGCCTGCTAAAGTCTCGTCCCCGGCACGATCATCTATACGTAAGAACACAGCGCATCAGCGCAATATATGCCTGATTTCCTGTATAGCAGATCCAGACTATCCATACTTCGACGAAGAGATTCGGATATCCGATAGCATACATCGAATGCAATGATCTAATTCCCATCACTCACTGTATTCAATTCTGATGTAACGCATTTCGCGCCTCCAGCTTTTACTTCCTACGAAGTCTTTGGTATGCCTACCCTTAACGCCATGTTTTCCCAAAATCCTCCTCTACTTCTTCAGCGCTCGCCCAGCGATGTCCTTGCGGTACTGCATGCCCTCAAAGTGTATGCACTCGACGCCCTTGTAAGCCTTCGCAACAGCTTCTTCCAGCGTAGGCGCCGTAGCCGTAGAAGCGATGACGCGACCACCAGCAGTCTTGAGCGTGTTATCCGAGAAAGAGGTTCCGGCGTGGAAGAGGACAACATCTGTGTTTTCTTAGCATCATCACAACCTCCATAGATAAGAGGAAAAAAAAGAAACTCACCCTCAGGAACAGCATCCAACCTCATAACCGTGCCCTTCTCATAACTCCCCGGATAACCCCCCGCAGCCACAACAACCGTCGCCGCACTCCTACCCGAAACCTTAACATCCACACCCTCCAGTCTCCCCTCCGCACACGCCGCCATAACCTCCGCTAAATCCCCCTCCATAAGCGCCAACAGACTCTGCGTCTCTGGGTCTCCAAACCGGACGTTGTATTCCAGCACCTTCGCCCCGTTCTTCGTCATCATCAGCCCCGTGAAGAGCACGCCCTTGAACTCGTAGCCCTCGGCGCGCATGCCGTCGACGGTGGGTTGCAGGATCTCTCTGTCGACGCGCGAGAGCACGTCTTTCGGTGCGATTCGCGTGGGCGCGTATGTTCCCATGCCGCCGGTGTTGGGGCCTTGATCGTTATCGTAGATGCGCTTGTGGTCTTGTGCGGGTGGAAGGGATTTGATTGTGCGGCCGTCGCTGAAGGTTAGGATGGAGAGCTCGTCGCCTTCTAGGAACTCTTCGATTACGACTTCGTCGCCTGCGGTGCCGAATTCGCGGGTTAGCATTATGTCTTTGAGCGCGGCGTGGGCTTCTTGTTTGGTTTGTGGGATGATGACGCCTTTGCCTGCTGCGAGACCCGAGGCTTTGATTACGACGTTGTGGGAGATGGAGTCGAGGTACGCTTTTGCGTCGTCGTATTTGCTGAAGTTCTCGTAGGCGGCGGTGGGGATGTTGTGCCGTTTCATGAAGTCTTTGCTGAAGGTCTTGCTGCCTTCCATGCGCGCGGCGGCTGCGCTGGGGCCAAAGGCTTTGATGCTGCTGAGGCCATTGTCGCGGAAGTAGTCGACGATGCCGGCGACGAGGGGGGCTTCGGGGCCGGGTATCAAGAGGTTGATGTTCTTTTCTTTGGAGAAGGTGACGAGGCCGGCGAAGTCGTTGTCTTTTACGGTGGTAACGTTGGTGACTTTGTCGGAGAGGGTTGCGGTGCCGCCGTTACCGGGGCAGACGTAGATGTGCTCAATCGAGGGGGATTGGAGCAGTTTCCAGGCGATGGCGTGTTCACGGCCGCCGTTGCCGACTAGGAGAACGCGGAGAGATTCAGACATGGTGTGTGATGTGTGTACAATGGCTTGTTGCGGCGTGAGGGTGTTTGCGCCTGGAAATTTTTGGGAGCGCATGCCCCGCCGTGGGGTAGCATGCAGGGATCTGCGGGAGTGAGGTCACTCAGCCCTACCAGGTCCCTGAGCTGTCGCGTGTCTTCCACTCATGACACTGTATATACACTCACAGTAAAGACGCAGTAGACACCCCAGTTCACATTTTACTGTCGCATGGTCTAAGTGCTGAAGTATAAGAGTCTTCACAAAGCCTCAGCGGGGAGAAGTCATGACCGACGGTCAGATGAAAGCTAGCATTCAGTCGAATGGTCTACACTATTGGATTACGGATGAAGATTTGGGATAGGGTATCGATGTAGTAATAGTGTACATACGCTGAAACGTGCACTGACAAGCAAGCTGACCCCAGTTCATACGACGATGGACCTGCCCTCATATCGTCGTCCACAAGACTTCCGGCACCTGCAGTTGCACCTGCAACCTTTCTTGAGAGATCCATACCAGTAGTCCTTCAAGCTTGCATCAAGCTGCAGTATCTGGATAGACACAAGTATATAGATGATCTGCCGATCTTTGCGCTCTTCGTGTGTAGCCAGCCAATAGAGTACGAAGATGGACACAGATCTCATCAACATCCATGTGATGTCGTAGAGGAAGTGGCCAATGATAAATGACTATCCATCATTCTCGCGCTCAATACTGCGCTCGTGTTCTCTGACGGAATGGCTTGAAGCGCTCATGGGTGGTTGCGGAGCTGATTTGACTTGAGCGTCGAGCTCTGAAGAAGGCACAAGCGTGTCGTCTGATTGCGGCTCTGCGGGCGAGCATTCGCGTTTGCCGAATAATTCCCGTTGCACAGCACCTGGAGTAAAGTCACATCAGCCAAGGCCATTGTGATTCTGCTTTGCCTTCATGAAGAGCTGACCTAGCACGTCAGGCTGTGCTATGCCAGGATTCTGCATGTATGGTTGTTGCTGATGCATGGTCGGCATGTGTTGGGTGTTGTGGTTGTGTATGTTGAAACCGGCGTCTTGTTCGCGTTGTTGGCCGAAGAGCTCTCGTAGAGACAGTTGGCGGCCCATTGGGGCAGAGGAGGCGGCCTCGGGAGGCACGGTCGCTTGTACGGCAGGCTCGAGGGCTTCGCGGCTCGCTCTTGCCCTGTCGGCGATGTCCATCATCTTGGCGGCAGTCTCGACACGGCAGTTGGCGGTTGAGGCAGGCGGCGGGTCGGCGAAGATCCAGATGCCGTAGACCTGCTCGCCCTGGATGATGACATAGGGATCGGAAATCTCCATCTCTTCACTGCTAGTGAGCTCCTGGTAGAAGTTGTCTAGGCCGCGACGGTTTAGGATGATGGCGCAGTATCGCTCAGCCCCGATGGGCGAGGGAGTCAGTTGGCAGATGAAGAGAGTACCCTCAATGCCCATCTTCTCCCATGACTGCGTCTCGAGGTTGAAGGTATACAGCGCGGCATAGGGCGTGACGTGCTCTATGGCGACGAGATCTGCGTACTCGCGACGCAGGACGGAGAAGTTGAGCTCTTCGTTTGACCGCGGCGGTGGGAGGGGCACGTCGACAGCAGGCGGCGCGTCCGTCTCGTAGTCTGACGGCTGGGGAGGCGCTTGGTTCTGGTTTGCGCGGGCTTTGCGGTGTGGCGCCATGGCTCGATATGGATGTTTGTTGTGGTGGAGGTGAAGGAGAGGGAGAGTGTGGACGGGATTGGTGTAGTCAGGCACCGGGCCCTGGAGAGCTCCTGCCCTGCAGCGTGGGGTGTCGAGGAGCTAAGCACAGCCATGCCGAAAGCCACTGCGCCGGTGTCCTGGCACTGCCCGGCTCTTCATCATCGTCATTGCCAGCAGCGGACTGTGGCTCAACCGCCTGGTGCCCGCTTACCCACTCAAATCATAACCATGGGGTGAATGCCTTCCTGTTCACGCAGACCCTGCATCCCTCCCTGCAAACCTTCGCCGCCCACCCTCGCCCGCCGCCATCCTCCTTCACCCCGCCATGGCGCCCGACGCCTCTTCCGTGCGCTCCACTGAGCGCCTCGATGCCACCATCCCCGGCGCATTCGACCCGCGCACGCCGAGCATAGCTTCCATCACCACCCACCAGACATCCCTCTCGCAGGCGTTATACGAGCGCCGCGCCGAGTACACGCGACCGCGCAACGTGCGCATCAAAGTCGGCACCTGGAACACGGGCGCGCAAAAAGGCACCGAGCAGGATGTCGGCAAGTGGTTCGTCCAGGGCAAGGGCATTGAAGAGTCGCTCGCTGGGCTCGGCGTGTCCGACCCTGGAGAGCACGGCAAGGGTAGCAGAGAGAGCATTCCCGCCCAGGAAGCACGGCATAGCACGTCAGAGCCTACTGTCCCCCACCGCGAATCAGGAGAGGTCCCGGGCAGAGAAGAGGTCGACATCTACGTGCTAGGTCTCCAAGAGATCGTCGACATCACGTCTGCCGCAGAGGCTCTGAGACCCTTTACCGACCCCTCCACGGCGAACAAATGGAAAGCCTCGCTGGAAGCTGTGCTGCCCAAGGGCTATCAGCTGGTATCAGAGCAGCAGCTCATTGGTCTGTGGCTAGTCATCTATGCCTCCCCAGCCGTCCTACCGCAGATCAAGAATGTTAGTACCACAAGTGTCGGCACTGGCTTGATGGGATACATGGGCAACAAGGGCGGTGTCACGACCCGCATCGTTCTGGGAGAGACAACTCGACTAGTCTTCATAAATTCCCATCTGGCGGCTGGAGCAGACAAGTCATCGTTGGAGAGAAGAAACTGGGATGCAGCTCAGATCAACTCCCGAACACGCTTCGATCCTGTAATAGATTCCCTAGGCTCTTCGCAGAACACCGGTGAAGGTTTAGGTGACGAGGACTTTGCCTTTTGGTTTGGCGACCTGAACTATCGTCTCCATGGCATGCCAGGCGACGACGTGCGCCGCCTACTCACCATACATACAAAAGACTTGGACAAAGAGGAAAATGCCGGTCGTACTTCGACATCTGACGACTCCGGGTATGGCTCGAAGCAATCATCTGAAGAAGCGCGCGACGCCGTTCCTATGCCGCCAGAACTCGATCCAGCCTCACTGCAAACCACCATCTCATCCCTACTACCGCACGATGAGTTGCACCAAATGATGAAGAGCGACAAGGCTTTTCATGATGGGTGGGAAGAAGGCCCTATTCGGTTCTTGCCGTCCTACAAGTACGACGTCGGCAAAGTTGGCGTTTTCGACTCAAGCGAGAAGCGCCGCTGTCCTAGTTGGTGCGATCGCATCCTTTACCGTACGCGAGCAGCCAAACAGGCCCACGAAGCCAAACTTAGAGATCGGGAAGAAACGCGCAAATACCGCGAAGAAATAGAGGGGATCGACCTGCCAGGCGACTACGACGTCAACAGCGTCAAGAATGTCTTGTACGCGTACGACGAAGACAACGATGGTGACGACGACTATGATGAGAATGAAGACCCAGAGCCTGAGCCGATCAAGACCAAAGATAATCTTGAGGCTGAGCTACTGCTTGAGTACTACACCACCCACATGCGTGTTCTCAGCTCCGACCACAAACCCTTGGACGCTGTCTTCAAACTGCAATACGACGCCGTGATCCCTGAGCTGAAGACTGCCATTCATGCCGAAGTCGCTCGTGAGATAGACCGCCAGGAGAACGAAGGCCGCCCGTCGATTGCAGTAGTGGTAGAACGGGCGACTGGCTCTCCATCTGACGGGCGAGACAAAACAGACAGCACCTTCGAAGGTGTCGACTTCGGTGACGTCAAGTTCGCAAAGTCTACAAGACGTAACATCACCATCGCAAACACTGGTCGGGTACCAGCCACCTTCGGGTTCGCTGATCGTCCGGTGGACAAAGACCAACCTGCCGGCCCATTCCCGCCATGGCTCTCTGTTACTTTTGACAAGGCCCAAGACAAGCTTGATAAGCCAAGTCCAGACGACATCCATCAGTACTTCACACTCGCGCCTGCCGAGGTACTCAACGTCGAACTGAAACTCAAGATTGAGAGTACAAGTTCAGTTCGCGATCTCAACGAAGGGGATGCCCTGCTTGACGAAATCCTCGTCCTCCGCGTTGAAAACGGACGTGACCACTTCCTCCCAATACGCGCCCACTGGCAACCGTCGGCACTTGCACGGTCCATTGACAAGCTGATCAAGATCCCCGAAGGCGGTATCAGAAAGCTGCAAAACCAGATACCAGCCCGTGGCGAGGTAAAATGGAGCGTGCCTAGGGAAGTATTTCGGCTGACCGAGGCGATAGAAGACCTGACGGAGCGAACCCTGGCCGAATGGGACATGACCAAGAGCGAAGGGGAGAGGGCGCCTTGGCAGGACAACGCAGGGTGGCCTTTTGTTGAGGGTCGAAATAATAATGGACATGACAGAGAGGACGAGCTTGCAGGGATTTATGAGGCGCTGGACTGCGATACCCCATTCGTCGACGCATTCTATCCGGAGACCCGCAGCACCGAGCGGGTCGAAATGTTAGCTGAAGCCCTCATCACTTTCCTCTCCAGCCTCACAGACGGCGTGATCACCAAGAGTCTGTGGGAAAAGTTAGAAGAAGCGTTAGCCCGTCAGGAGAAGGCCTCGAAAAGTGCATCTTCCCCGTTCTTCACATCTGACGATGAGAAGATGGCCATCTTGGAGGTACTAGCGACAGCGCCCAACCACAACGCTACCTTCCTTCTCATTCTCTCCTTTCTCCAAAACATCGCGAACCAGATCACTGAGGTGTCGAAACCGCGCCCGGAAGATAGCAACAAGAGAGCAAGCATGGATATGAGCCTTCCGTCCAGTCCGCAAGCCAAGGTCAGAAGGAAGACGTTGAGTCGGGTGCCTGAACAGGCTATCCGCCAGCTTATCGTGAGGAACTACGCTGTCGTCTTTGCAGATTGTCTGGTCAAGTGGAAGGATGGTGGTAGAGAGAAGGAAAGGGCAGCTAGGAAAGAGAAGATGGTTGGAGTGCTTGAGTTGTTTCTGAAGCAGGACTAGTCATTGGAAGATGTAGTGATACCCGATCAGTACCTGGTAATATCAAACGAAGTTTCCTGTAATGCGCTCGATATTATCTTGTATAATGTCAACGCTTGACATATTTTCGAAGTTCGGTGGTCGATCTCTGTCGGTCAGGACAGTCCGTGGTTCTAGAAGCCGTCGACGCACGCTATACCCCACGCAGCATAGCGCCACCATGCACGATCCCCGGTTAGAACATTAGCGCATCCGAGATATCAAAAGTCGCGCTTCTTTAATTCGCACTTCAGCCCCCTCCACAGCCCTCAATCATCAGTTCGATAATATATGCACCACCAAAAATGTCATCCACAGCCCCCGCCTCACAGATCCACCTCCGCACCCCCCCAGAGCCCGGAAAGAAACCCGCATCCCGCACCTACCTCATCTACTTCGTAACCGGCAACCCAGGCCTCGTAGAATACTACCGCACCTTCCTCACCCACCTCTACGGGCTACTAACCCACAACACGGCCTCAGACCGGTCCACAGAATTCCAAGTCTACGGCCGCAGTCTCTCTGGCTTCGAAATGAACGACGCTGAGATCAAGACGATGAAATGGCGGAAACAGCCGCCGTATGGGTTGCAGGACCAGATTAGGCATTCGGAGGATGAACTTGCGGAACTTGTGGAGGAGGTTAAGGAGAGTGGTGGTGCGAGGGATGTTAGGGTTGTGCTGGTGGGGCATAGTGTGGGGAGTTATATTTGTTTGGAGATTATTAGGAGGTTGAGGGCGCATGGGATGGTGGGGGAGGATTTTGAGACGAGGGTTGTTGGGGCGGTGGGGCTGTTTCCGACGGTGGTGGATATTGCGAGGAGTGAGAGTGGGATGAAGGCTTCTGTGAGTACATTTTTTTGTTTCTGTTGTTGGTGGTTCGGGTTTATTTTGAGGGGCAGTCCGTTCTCGACACTCACATGGGCTGGGTTCTTTGATTGTTGCAATTCCTCTCATTTGAAGGGTACCTTTCCGTATGGGATGGTCAAGTATTGCGGGAATCATGAGTGGCTCGTCGCTCTGCGTCATCAGGGATGGGCTCTGTTACAGGCCCGTTTTCGTACTGCTTGTTTTCGTACTGCTTGTTTCCGCACTGCTTGTTTCCGCACATGCTGACAGTGTCGTATAGCCCTTCCTGAAGAACTCCAATTTTGCAACCTTCGCAGCCCTCTTCGTCAACTTTCTTACAATGTTCCTGCCCATTTCTCTTCTCACGACCCTAATCGCAAAATTCATGGACTTCCCTACGGACGCCGCGCAGACCACCGCCGCCTTCGTCAAATCCCCTCACGGCATCCACGAAGCACTCCACATGGCTCGCGACGAGATGTTCCAAATTGACACCGACATCTGGGACGAGGAGATCTGGGGCGCCGCCGCTTCAGAGCCCGCAACCAAGCATCCGCACCCGCGGCCCATCTTGCGCTTCTTGTTCGCGCGAAAAGACCATTGGGTTGCTGATGCGACGAGGGATGCTCTCATTCACACTCGTGGGAGGTTTAGTCGTGGGGATGGGGTTGAGGAGGTGGAAGGGCAAGGCGAGAATTGGAAACCCGTCATGGAGATTGATGAGAGGGAGGGGTGGCCGCATGGGTTTTGTATTCGCCACGGGGTGCCGGTGGCGGAGAAGGTGGCGGGGTATGTTCGGGCGATTGTGGCGCAGGATATGGCGAGGAAGTAGCGACTCTTATTGGTGGGTTTCAAGAAGCATTTCACAGCATGGGGTATATGTACAGGGGCAGATCAGGTATTCGCGAGACCGAAGAAAAACAGAATCTTTATGTTGCAGTAGATCTGACTAACATTCCATGCAAGATAGTTGGGATTGATGGGGATGCTGGTGTGATTTTGGATACGTTTTTCTTAACAAGACATAGTGTTGTGTATGCAGCAATGCGGCACAGCCCCTGCCATCATGGGTAGCAATGGTTGGTTGCAAATATCATGCACGAGATCAGAAGTCATCTTCCCCGCTTTCAGCCTGTTCATTCTCAATCTCTTCCCACTCCCCAGCCTCACCGTTCACACCCTTCGTTCGCTCTTCATTTCCTCAATCGACGTCTCGCTCCGGTACTCAAGATCACTTCAACGCTCTTTACCTCCCGCATTTTATACGACTCATACGCGAGGAGATACTCTACGAAAGAGAGAAGTATCGCATCTCCAAGAACCCCCTGGCCACGCGAGCGAAGCATTCACAATGCCACGCAAACCCCACAAAACCCCGCCAGCTCAGCCATACCAATATAACGAGCTGCCTCGTGATGGGTCTTTCCGCTACATCGTTCTACACCGAGGCACCGGAAACGACCCTCTCAAATGCAGTCTACAGACAGCGCCCTTGGCCAAGACAACATTCGAGGCTATATCCTATGTCTGGGGCAAAAGCAAGAAGAACAAGAAGATCATGTGCGACGGCCGCGTGATCAGAATCACCAAGAGTCTTTCCAATGTGCTGCGGCGACTTCGACTCCCTCATAAACGGCGTAAGCTATGGGCTGATGGCATTTGCATCAATCAAGATGATTTGGAAGAGAAGGGGCACCAGGTAGCCATTATGGGGGATATATACCGGTCGGCGAAGTGTGTCTTGATCTACATTGGACCCGAGGACTATGGCGATGGACCATTGGTGTGCTCTTTACTAGATGACGTCAATCGGATGTTCGACGAGACCTGCAAAGACATCAATATGGCGCGGGATGCTTTTCCTTGGCCCAAGGATGATGATGCCCTCCTGTCCGACTCTCGGTGGAATTCTCTGAACAACTTATTCCGTCATAAATGGTTCGAGCGCGGTTGGGTTGTCAGAGAAGCGGCATCTGCGCGGTACGGTCTAGTCATTTGGCATAATAGCGAATTCAACTGGAAAAAGCTGATGCGAGTAAACATATGGCTGGTAATGCGCGGGGAACGAATAAAGACAAAATTTGAAATCAAAGCACGGACCGTGTGGTCCCATTCGGAGGCTTTCAAACAGAAGGACGAGGCCTTTATTGCAACTTTATGTAAGGCGCACCAATGGCGGTCGCCGTCGTTATTAACACAGCTCAGCGCTGGAAAAGCGCTGAAGCTATCAGACTCTCGCGATAGAATATACGCTTTCATGGAATTCTCTGGCGGCATCGAGGGTGTGGTTACCATAACCCCCAACTATCACGAACACGCTCTAGACGTGTACCATCAATTCGCAGTAACATATATTCAACAAACAAAGGATGTACAGATGCTGGAATATGTTTGTCACCACCCTCATGCAAATTTTCTTGGCATACCGTCATGGGTACCGCGCTGGGATAATCGTAGATGGTCAATTCCGAGAAGAGGAACTTCACGCGGGGTGACTACCACTCCTAGTGACGGATCATATTGGAATGCCATGATCTATGATGATCATGACATCCTTTCCGTAAGAGGTGTCGTTCTCGATAGCGTTCTGTGGGTTTCAGACATCTTCAAAGGAGAAGAATGGGATATGTCGGACACCTTGAATGAGGTCTGGGACAGTATTTCTCAGACGCTCAACACTTCGCCTTACGGAACTTCTCACGGTTTCGATGCCTTCTTCGATTGTCTAACCTGCACTTCATACTACGGAAGATGGTCAGATTGGCGTCGGACTAGGGCTACATACATTACCTATCGCAAGACCCTGCTGCCTCTGTACGGCGGATCGGCATCCGGCGACCCCGTACACGACGATGATCTAGGATTTGATGCAGAGGAAATTTGGGATCACATCAAGGGCAACATTACGGACAGGCGATTCATCTTTACCAGGCGCGGATACTGGGGCCTGGCTCCTGACGTTACCAAGGAAGACGATTCATGCGCAATCATCTTTGGTTGCGAAATGCCCTGCATTTTGCGACAGACTGATCGAGAGCAGCACTACGAGTATCTCGGGGCGTCATGGATATTGGGCTCACATACGAATGAGGGTGATGACGACGACGTCGTTTTTTATTCTCACCTAGGTGGTGAGCGCAGCAAGGAGTGGGAAGATTGGGGCGTCGAAGAACAAGACATCCATCTAGTGTGAAGTAGAAGACCCCATTCTACCAGCTTGCAGAAATTTGAGATGCACAAACGCTCGCCTGACCGCTACGACCAATGCACGTCTTGAGCGACACACTCACTTCATCGGTATTAGCGGTAACAATACCAACCCTCCTGGACATACGCCTTCCCCTTCCACCCTGCGGTATGTTGCCATCTAAAAGCTTTCTCCGGTGAACCAACAACGGGATCCACCCTATTCCGCTCAACGTCGCCTCCGCTTTGTGCCCCGTAGTAGCGAAAGTAATTGCTCTTACAGGCTGCCGCAAGCTTTCAGAGATTCAACAACCGGATATGTGTATCTATCATGGTTAGGTACGTGTCCTCTAATCAAGAGAAGGCAAGCTGGAATGCAGTTCGGGACTTCGACTGCGTTTTGACAAGGTTAATTTCGTTGCTATGCTTATGTTGCTCCATTCGCGCAGCTGAATCCATGGTATTGGTTTGGTCGAAGGATGCGATGCGAGATACGGGGTTGGCATACGCTGATAAGATAGTGTGATTGGAATATGAAAAGAATTTAAGCAACGATCGACAGAAGGATTGTACAGATTATCAGGCAACACAGAGACAGATAAGGTTCAGTTTGGGAACCTACCCCGTTCTGCGCTGTTGTGACGGGTACCGGGCATAGCTATCACACGAATCACGCCTACTGAAACCCATCTTCTAGGTTGCAAAAAGCACGACACCGCCGCCACCGATTCTTTCTACCCTGTTGCTATCATGACACTAGGTTTTGGAAATGATCAGGCTCATTTTGCGAGGACGGCTGATGCTGTGGCTTGTCGTATGTCTGCGTTGTCTGCGTTGTCTGCGTTGTCTGCGTTGGCTGCGTTGGCTGTGCTTGGTATGAAGCGTGACAGCTGTTGTGACTTGCGATGGTGCCCGTGGGGCGTGTGAGGTGGTGGGAGGAGAAGGTGTAGGCTAGGCGTGATTGTTGGAGGGGATGAGATTCCATCAGGGTTTTGCCTTTAGGTATATGTGAAGGAAGATGCGAAATCACCCATATGAACCTTTTATGATTCGGTCATAAAACTGAGGGGAACGGGTGAGAGAGTGAGGGTTCAAAGACTGAGATAAGCGAAATCTTGTCTAGATGGTGTCGGGACGTTGTGTGGATGATTTGGATGGTGGAACCAGGTGATAGGAAAGAGAAGAGACTGCCTCGGCGAAGACTGATTGAATTGAGATCTAGACGCTGTAGGGTGGCTCGACGTTGAGTGATCGATAATGCTTTGCTTAAAGAAATGCCTGAGATGTGCCGAAATGATAGGAGGATGATGACTCGCTAAGATGCATCCAATTAGGATATATGACGTAAGAGATCAGAAAGAGATGGGATCTTGACAGCGATTTCTAGAATGGAAGAAAGGGTAGCTTGAGGGACTTGGTAAAGTGCGACGGACTGGTCGCGGCGGGTTTGGCAGCTGCTCAACCCAAGCACAACAGATGCGGGCTCAATGCGATGGTGCTAGACTTGGGACTAAGCATTTCGTCCCACCATCCGTCGTCGCGCTGGCATGCCGCATCCTGATTTGCAAGCCAGGTACGCATACCGCTGATACGCCTGAGCACGGGTGGGAGTGTGTTCTTGTCGCCCTCTCGTATTGGTACGACGCGCTGGTATAGGCGGTCGCGTTTGTCTGAGTTTGCAGTGACTGCAGCAACGAAGAAGGGCCAGACGGGGTAGATGGCGGTGTATAGTGGGCCTTTCACCGGTAGCGAAAGGAGGAGAGTATGGAGTGCGTCGGAGAGCTCGAGGATGGAGGAGTGGAATCTTGTGAACCTGGAGACATGTCAAAATGTGAAAGCTTTAGACTATATAAGATGCTTACCCGTAGACGCGACAGCGCAGGTAGATGAGCGCGGCGAGGCGAAAGGCTTCTGCTGTGGCGAGTAGGATTTCTTTCTCTGGCCCATCTGGCTCTGAACTCCACTGCTTTAGATCTTGAAGCTGTTTCTCTTGTGCTTGGGCGTACATGAGTTTGTTTAGTCTATATGGGCCCGTCGGAAGTGATGTTATGGATGAAATGAGGAAGAGCAACTGAGGTGAGACTCCCAGAGTAGTCGAAATCCTGGAAGAATCGCTTGGCGATATACTGTCCAACCAGTTTGTCGTCTCGAATGCATGCTGCCGAGTGTTGCTTAACTGGTGAGAAGTTCGTGCGGTACGAGCCAGGATGAGCTGAGCGTGCAGGA
Source organism: Alternaria viburni (assembly GCF_023758015.1). Classification (NCBI taxonomy): domain Eukaryota; kingdom Fungi; phylum Ascomycota; class Dothideomycetes; order Pleosporales; family Pleosporaceae; genus Alternaria; species Alternaria viburni. Next base: position 45,532 of record NW_026055803.1, read on the forward strand.
ACATGACGGGGTCAGATTTGTGGGTGATGGCTTCCGGGGGAATCGCATCGAGCACATTAGCGTGACATGACCAGCACATTAGAGAGTCGTCCTGATTGATCAGGCCGTGATGCATCAGTAGCATGCTTGTGGCCAGGGCACCGGTATAGTGATGACCATCGCTGATTTGTGATGCTAGAGCTTGAAGTGCTTGCGTCGAGTAATACAGTTCCGCTTGGTGATAGGTATCCTTGTCTTTCGGCATCTGTTCGCAGAGGTATGATGCTGAGAGACTGAGGATAGCGTAGCGTGTGCTCAAGCAAGTATCCGCAACCTGTAATAACGACGTATACACATTCGTCTGCGATGCAACGGTGCGACCCGGGCAGATGCCCCTGACATAGAAGTCGATGAGGAAGTTTTCCATATCTCCAGCAGCGGGGACCATACTTGGTGGGAAATACTTGATGAGACTTGCGGGTCCCGTCTCCTGTGAAGATATGCTGTCACGAGAACGGACAGATCGCGTCGGACTACGTGAGCATATCTGTAAAGCTTCTACAGTTAGCATTGGTGAATCGACTGCTCAGATTAGCAAGCTATGTTTGGTACTCGTATGGTGAAACGCATACCTTTAGCGCCGATAAGATCCGACAACTCGGACAGAAAGTCTTGACAAGCGTCCGCCTTTGATCTCTGGATGTATCGAATGCGCTGAATCACTAGTGCTACTGCGTTCGCATCTTTCACCAAATTTACGTACGGCTGTCGTTGATGAAGTGTCGCTTTGAACTTTTCGAACTGGTTGCTATTGAGCTCGCCCAACCGCCAATATAACTGGCCCAGGACTTCGAGAAGCACGACGCCGGGGCCTTCACTAATCATCCACTGCCGGATGACAAGCAAATTTCGTCTGCTGTTCCTTTGGTTTCCCTCGGTTGGTAGATCGACTACTCGCCCAAGAAGTCGGTCGATATGTGTGCAGTCTAGACTTCCGAAGTCCGCGGTTATTGAAAGATGTTGGAGAGCGTCGTTGGCGGCCTCGAGAGCTTTGGCGAGTCGTCTGTCTGCGTCCATAGTGATGCGCTGCACGGTCGATCGCGTCGGTAACAGTACGTAGTATGTGTTGAACAATATGTGCCGGGACACTGGAGAGATAATTGCAACCGTACCAGACGGGTTTTGCGGGCTAGGCTCCACCGAGTATTGTTATATCGCTTTTGGCCCAGAGAGAAAATATGTACTGAACAATGGGCCTGCACTGAAGTAAATGGACAAGGGGAGGTGAAGCATAAACAAGAGACAGAAGCGCCAGAGGCACGGTACCTTGTCCAGCATCGCGTCTGAAACTCTGCAAGCATACGGTGCCCGCAGGTGAGGCTCCGCCTTGCTCGCCATGATGAAAATGCACATCAAGAGGCTGACTTCATGCAGGCTGGGCTGCAGATGAGGCCGTGTAAGTCCCCGATTTAGGTCACCACAACGCTAGCTAGCGCGGATTTGGCGAGATGGAACGGATGTGGTCATGAAACAACATGTCGACTTCCAGTTTACCAAACGCTGACAGGAGATGGCGCGCCACCACCTGGGCGTAGTACCCGTAAGGCTGGAAGGATGGGGCTATTCAACGCAGACATGCGGCACAGCGTTTGGGACGCATGGAGCACATGGCACGGCGCATGTCGACAAGGAATTGTTCGCGATAGCAAGAAGAACGTTTATGGACTTGAGTCGTGTCTCGCCGGGAACGGCTGCGGTTGGCGAGTCTCGGTCATTGTTGTTGGCGAGGTACAGGAAGGGCGAGCTCGAAAGAAAGGGTGAAAGCCGGCGAGCCAGCCGAAAGAGGAAAGGTGCATAATTTAGCGACGACGGTGAGGATCACTCAGCCACATCCCCAGCTTGACTTTCCCTTCAATCGGGATTTCACCCAAAGACCATGCCATCGGCGCGCCGCTTCTGCAACGTCGGTGCACATTGCTCTCCGCACCACCGACGACCTCATCAGGGCCCGAGCGAGGCAATCGCTCTCCGACGTAAAGTACATGCGCGCAAAGCCTCGGATGCCGAAGAATGGCCTGTCGGGGGCATCCGCTCCTCGTGGGTCTGAGCGGCAAGCATCGACCTCTCGTTCCTACGTAGCTGGCTTGATACCAATCCGGCTGTCCGCTACCTGCCTTTACAACGATCGCGAACTTGTTGATCATTATGAGGCAGGTGTGATCCGCTTAAGGTTCATGAATGCCTCTGCTAGCTCTCGAGACGACGACCGACATCAAAGTCCTTTCACCAGGTTGACCGCTAGATGCACTTATCACAGGATCAAGACAACACAGCCACGATTTGGTTCCAGGCATTTCCAGCTGCGGCTCCAGGGATCTCAAGGTCCAGGCAGCTCTTATACATCTAACAGGTATATCTGCGCAGGGGCCGAGTCGATTGTGAAACGCTAAACCGGAACGGTATAAGGAAAAGTGACTTCGATGAACAGTGCATTTGTTGAGAAAAGTATGGAATTTGACGGACACTGATGACTCGCATAGTCCTACCACAACGCCACAAGGGCTGCCACAGGACATGGCCATCATTCCATCTTCAGCTGCTCGACGCAAAATGACATTCTTAAAGTCTATTCAGCATTTGGTCCGCTTCAAGCGATGTCTTCAGGTTGTTAGACACGCTGGTACGCCGCACTATTCCACTTTTACTCGGCAAGGTGGTCTGTACTGGCATTATCATCAGTAAGCTCTCCCATTGACCTAACGCCCTTACCAGCAGGTATCCAGAGGTCTGAAAATACTCGACCGGGATGAAACACTGTCAATGCAGCAACTGCAAGGACTATCATTGGCCCTTCAGATACCACACATGTGGCTTCGTGATCAATCAGAGCTCCGCCGAAACCGGTCCAAAGCTCAACGACACGATATATGCAGCGCACATAGATGGACACAGTTGCAACAAGAAGACTCCACTGGAAACAGATCGAGTTCTTTGTCGAACGAAGATGGATGCACAATGGTGGCTGGGTGCATGACAAGCTGCTCGAGAACTTCGCATGCCGCACACGGAGAAGAGATTCGCCCCAAAGAGCCAGGAAAAGAGTCATGGTGATGACTTGGGACATCAGACCAGCAATTTCGATATTGATTCCCGTTCTTGAGCTATCCGTGTCTCCTGCAGTTGCCGCCATGCCACCACCAATAACCTGTAGGACAAGAGCGAGCAGATCGCAGCCGACAAACACGTACGTGTAAATCTTGTGTTTTGACTTCGGAAAGTCGGCCCTGAAGATCACGATGATGCGTCCTAACGAGAGATAGATGCCGGCGGTCAGGAGAGCGGGTGATATGGTAAGCGTAATGCAGTTACTCTCTCCTGCTAGACATGGACGTAATACACGGACGGGCTAACTTACGCAAGGAAGAAGTTTGAGCTGAAAGGGTCCAGGTTGAGCATTATGCGGCTAATATATCCCACTGCCTCTCGAGGACGTCAGCGCACATGGTACCCGTGAAAGACCAGGTCATGTTCCGGACGCCATACCACAGCTGTCCACCGAACATTTCCAAGCAACAGAGCATAGAGATTACGTTTCCCCCCATGTTGGTCGATATTCGATGACTTGCCAGGACTCTGGACATTCGCCAACTGAAGACATGTCTTCAAGGTTGTGCTCGAACACGACTAAGCCCTCAGCGACACCGTGATCTCATTCTATCCGTTCGATGCACCGTATTAGCGACCGCCGATTTCGCAAGTGGTTTGCGCATCACTGCTGTGAGCTTTGGCGTGTGCCTGCGGCTGATACATAGCCACCGTAGTTCAAGCGAACAGAACTGGCGCAGGCGCAGCGGGAGGCTGCCGTTTACAAGCCTTCAAACATGCGGAAATAACCTGATTGGTCAAACGTCAGGAACTTTCCATCGGCTTGACTGGTTGAATTGAAGTATCAGAATAGCAACGAAACAAAAGGGTGCAGGCTGAAGCGAAGAGATCTACAACGGCGAACGCCATTGTTGGGGGAGCTGGCCAATGACGCACAGTCCAACTTCCCCACTTCGCCTTGTCTCCGTCCTCAACCCTAGGCCTCCCAGGCGCAGCGATCCTTCGCACAACAAACATCACTTCTGCATTGGTGTTGTCGACGCAGATAGAAGTCGGGAGCGGCCTTTGCGATCTTCGCAAGCCAGCTCGTCGTGCAAGGATCAGGACGAGCCTGCCCTTCAACGAGATCAACACGCCGGTTGCAGCTTCATGAGATCTCCTTACTCCTCGGATCTTATCTTGTCTCTTCACTTCGCTATTCCACTATCTCCACAGCATCTACTGCTTTTCAAAGGGTGCCGCGCTAGCTGCTGAGCCCACGGGATAGAGGCGAGCTCATTTAGCGGATAAATAGTTAGCCGACTCGGACTAGGTGTTTACAAGGCATGTGATGAATGGTCAGCCATGTTGCAACATTGGTGGCCAGTCAAGCACGAAAGAGGAAGAGCTCGCATTGGACTTTTGTGACATTGCCATTTGATCTATCGGTATCCACATGTACTCCCAAAAGATTTAATTACGAAGAACCCTAAATATTGCGCCTGGATGCTTAAGATTGCCAGACCGTGATATCGCTAAGCTGTGGAACGTTGAAAAGGACAAGCATGACAAGTTACCTGGCGCGCACGCATATCGGGCTCGAAGGGAAAGATTAGCACCGAAGTTGAGCAATGGATCTCACCCCTCCAAATCTGATGATCTTCGAGCACGGCTTGTAGACTAGAGGGAAATCTACCGCTCGTAGGGCGCTTGATTTGGCGCTCTGAGAGAACGGACAAGAAGGCGAATAGCGGATGGAGTAGTTACATGGGATGTATAAAGGCAAATTCCGTAGCGACCAAAGAGGGTACAGATGACCAAACTGATATTGCCCAAGCGAATGACGCCTTCCTAGGTTTCGTGGTATGTCGTTGATCGTTCGGTAAGGACGGAAGCCGAGAAGCCTGGGTATAGCTGGGAAAATGTACATGGAAAGGGTATCGAAGTCCAGAAGCGTGAAACAGCTCGCCATTACTCTTGTGGCCCCAACTGGAAGAAGTCTTCATGTTGTAGTGGCGTGCCCAGTAGGGTTTAGTGGCCGCCGTTCTTCCTGAAGTTGAGCAACTGAGATAAGCTCGCCAGGCTGCATCCGCTCTTGAGGAAGTCGTGGCTAATCAACTCTCCGGCACTTGCTCGTGACTTTACGTCGACGCAAAGGCAGACCGACAAGAAGGCCTTGAGCTCCTTCGAGAGCTTGTCTGGCTTCTTGAGACGAGGAGTGCCATTGGTGGCAATGAGATACAAAGCCTTGAGCGGCTCCTCATTCAGGTAAGGTGGTTCAGACTCGATCATCTCAATGGCCATGATACCCAAAGACCAGATATCGACCTTGTTGCCGTACTCTTTTTGCTTGACGACTTCAGGGGCCATCCAGTATGGAGTTCCTACCATAGTCGCACGCTTGCTGCGCTGCTCGGTAAGCTTCGCACTGAAACCAAAATCGGCTGTCAAAGGTTAGCAAGCTATCGTTAGAGGATACGTGGCGGATACATACTAATCTTGACATTGCCACGGCCATCGAGCAAGACATTGTCACTCTTGATGTCTCGGTGGATGATGTTCAAGTTGTGGAGATACTCAAGTCCCTTGCAGGTCTGATGATTGTCAGTGTAGATTCCCGAAAGTCCGTGCTACGTAGCTTACCTCGAAGCAAATAGTCGCGATCTGGTCTTCGCTAATGGAAGGGTTGTTGTCAATGATGTCGGTCAAAGCACCTCCCTCCATGAACTCCATGACGACCCAAAGCTCGGACTGCTCCTCTTGCAAGAACGCGTCCAAGAAGTTGACGATGTTGGGGTGTTTGCTGTCCTTCATGACGATAATCTCATTTACGATAAGTTCTTTGCGTGGCTGATTGCGGAGATCCATCTGCTTGATAGCGACCTGTGCACGTGGGCCATTTTCTTGCATAACCCTTCGGGCCATGGGCGAAGTGGCACCTTCACGGATGCGAGCGACATACACGGAACCACTAGCACCTTGACCAATCTTCTTTTGCTTGTTGTACGAGTCCAGTGGCCGTTCTTTGGATACGACCTCCCGGAGCTTCGCCATGACCTCGCCTTCGGACATGCTGGACATGCGCACATCCTTCCGTGCTGGCTCCTCCTTGGGCTTAGCAGTAAGGGCCTGCTCGGCCTTCTTCACTGCATCACTGACAGGAGCATTCTGGGGCTTAGCAACGTTCAACGGCTTGGGTGCAGCACCTGGCTGGTATTGCTTTTGCTGTTGGCTTTGGCCATTGGCAACCCTGGGAACCTGGCCACTCGAATTCTTCGAGGCCATGGGCGGTCGCTGCTGAGATGACTGCGGTTTGGAAGGAGATGTGCTGTAGCCACCATTCTGTTGCTGAGGTGCTGGAGGCGCTGGACGCTGTGCGACTGGCTGCCGCGGGGGCTGCTGCTGTGGGCCTCTTGCGGAACCAGGAGTCGATGGCGCAGGGCGGCTGGGGTTGTACCTCTGACCTGACGGGCTCTGATCTCGCGAATAGCCGCCTCCGCCAATTTCTTGTTGTGCTCCTCGAGGAACCGTTGTTGGAAACTCCGCCTTCCACGCAGCATCAGCTTCATCCTGCAGCCTTTTTTGGTGCTCGTATTCCTCCTGCCTCTGCTTCTGGAGTTCGCGTTCGCGCTGTGCCCTGACCTGGTCCTCTTGCCTCCTCCTATCCTGTTCGTAGCGATCTTGTTCGTAGCGATCCTGTTCGTAGCGGTTTTGTTCGTAGCGGTTTTGTTGCTGCGAAGCCGAGTTTTGTTGACCGCCATAGCCTTGACTGTAGCTGTCTTTTCGTTGATAATTGCCAGGTGGTGCAGGGCGCGGGGGCGCAACAGAATTGCCGCTGCCACCGTATCCAAGCTGCTTCTCCATTCCAGCATTTGTTGGCGGGGTCGGAGTGAGACTCGGGTATTGCTGAGGGTCCTCGGAGCGCTTGACAAGCTTTTCAGTGTAGAACTCCAAAACTTCCAGAACAGCCTTGGGGTTCTTCGCGTAGTCGTCTTTAGTTAGGGCGGATGCGGTGAGAAGCTTCTCCCATTCTACCGGCAGACCGACGAACGCTCCGCTGTTAGGGTCGAAGCCTACGTGCACTCTGTGGGTGAAGTTGGTGGGGTTGCTGACACCGCCCATGCTGGGACAGCGCTGGTAGATGCTGTCGATCCACGAGTAAACGTCATCGTCAGTCTCGACCTTGCATGTAATAATCTTTGTGGGGCCATCGCGGGGCGGGGACGAGCCCTTGCTGGTGTTGGCAGCCCTGGTGATTTCAAAGGACAAAGGCTGCGTGTCTGATCGCTCCACGCCGAGGATGTCTCGCAGTTGAATCGTGGTTGATGCTTTGGAGGCATTAGGGCTCTTGAAAAAGTTCAGCTCGAATTCGCGCAGTACCAGCCACCGGTCGGTCCAGATCAAAGCTTTGACCCAGGATGCATCCTTGACCTTGACCATGCCCTCTTTGACTGTGGCCGTTGTCGAAACGCTTCTCTCGGACTGTGTGCGTATAAGCGACATTTGCGAGCCGTTGCTGAAAGCAGGCGACTGCATACCCCGGCCGGCCATGTTGCCCGGCTTGTTGGGGTTGGTGTCGGGGAAAATGTTCCTGGTGGATGATTGCGGTGCTTGGATGGGTGGTTTTGGTGCTGCACGGGCGTTCTCGAATTGTCCATTGGGATACATGCTGGAGTAATGTGGTCAGCGGCCGGTCTCGCGAGTGGCAGTCTGATTGAAACGGGGCAGGTGACGCTGCTGCCGTTTGGGGTTGAAAGGCGGTGTTTGGAGCAGCCAGACGACAGCTGAGGAAGGAGCGCCAGGGGACTCACATGGGCAGACTATCGTTGTAGCAACAACAGTCGAATTATACAATAGCTACAATAGCTTCCTGAGTCGTTCACTGCCTCTGGTGCGGCCAGGCAGTCGAGGGGTGAGTGTGGTGAATAGCGGGGGACCCGTGCTCAATGGAGTGAGCAGGTAAGTGGCGGGGCGATGTTGAGCGAGGTTTGGGTCAACTCTCACTGAGACAGAGGGCGCTGGGGTGGTGTCGAGGACGCAGCGTACGGGGATGGGGGTCGCGTCGAGTAAGCAGCAATGCGAGGGTCGGGCTGCAGCAGAGCGGGATACCAGTCCTGATCCTGAAAGCGAGGGGGCGCTGCTGCCAATCCAAATCGCAAAGCGTCGCGCCGAGTCGTCTTCAGCGAGGATGCCACATTCGAGAACTGCACAAGCAGGGTAAATAGGAGAAGCTGGCAGGCTGCGGGCGAGAGCGCAGTCGTGTCTGGTGCACGCAGTCGTGGTAGGGCCTGGAGTGGAACCCTTTCTCCTGGCACCATTGGCTTTGGGCACTGGCGCGCTAGCATCCGGCACGGAACTTTCTCTCACGTGCGCTCGACTCCTCTTCGGACGTCGAGCCTGAAAGGAACGCGATGTGCACTCATTGGCTGTTGCCACTCGCGAAGCGGATGACCACCAGCGGCATGAGTCTACTACAGACGTTTCATCAGCAGACAGGCGCGACAACGGCAGAGGGTCCGGCTTGATCGCCCGGCGGTTGCAAGTACACCATCTTGTTCAGCGTTTCAGAAGAAGGCAAATTGACGTCTGAAACCCTTCTGGCTGGCCGCCAAAACCTTCCACAGCCTCCACCGGTGCATATTTAGAAACCGTGCCGCTCGCGACGTCGGTGGCTGCTTGCCTGCTTGTGCAAAAGAAGGGTTCTCTACCAAACTACGGGATTTCACGTTGTGTCAAATGTCATTGATGTTCGTCTACATTTTTACAGTTCGCACTATGCATCCATTGCAGCTGCGCACATGGTCGCCATGTATATATGGGAAGGTATCGCGACGGCAACCACTATATATCATGTCCTATTGTTTCACGTCCCACGGCGCTCGATACACCGAGTACAAATCAGCATGTTTCAACCGTCTGTTGGATGATGCCCGCCTCCGACCCCACCATTACAGCCGCTATCCCTGTCGCGACACCCGGCGATGCACGTCATGACAACAGGGGCACATGTGCACAAAGTGAACAGTTTGCAGCAAAAGTCGAGCGCACTGAACCTGCCCGGGCATGTTGCGACCGCATTTCGATAGCTTTGGTTTACTCCGGAGATTACTCTATTCTACACCCCAAACGCCCAAAACGTCCCTGCCCGCGCCCTCCTGTTCCTTGTTCTTGCGCGCTTGGAGTGCTTTTACCCTGCGAACGGATAGTCCAACAGCCAGAGGACCCAGGATAGTGCACAGAACGATGGCCCAAGTCACGATAAGAAATATGTCGGTTGGCTCGCCTGAAGTCTCTCCAAAGACGCCCTGGGACTCGGCGACACCGGAAATTAGAAAGCCAATCTCTCCACGAGCGCACATTGCAAAGGCGAGGATCAGTGGCGGGTGCAGCGAAAAGGGCTTTGGTGGATTGGGCGAAGATCGGGCCTCGCTTTCGGTACTACTTGGTGAAGTTGTCGGGCGGGTTCGCGATGGGGTAGCTCTTGCCTGCGTTGGAGTGACTGCTTCTTGCGCGGGAGGTGCGCAGCCGCTCTTTCCCCACAGGTGAGGCACCGACGGCAGGCGCACCTTGAACAAAAACCTGCCGGGTGCTTTCTTGCCTGGAAATATGGAAATCCGGACGAGCCAGAGACCACACACAAGCTTTGCGAAGGTCATGAGAAGAGCGTAGACGATGCCTCGCCAGACTATCGCGCCTCTGAACATTCGTGTGATGGGTATCGAGAAGCCGATTGATGCGAAGAAGAACGGTTGTAGGATCTTCGACACTGCGGGATGGTAGTACTGCTCGTAGATGGCTGCACCACCGGTCGCAACCACATGCTCTTCACTCTCCATGTTGGTGGGTCGAGACGGAATTGCTCCTTGATTTTTGTCTGCTGTGGTCTTTGACGCATCGGCAGACGAGCCTTCTGAGCTCTCAAGCATTGGACCGACAGTTGCCTGTCTTTTCTCATCTACAGCATTCGTAGCTGAAGTGCTTGTAGGATGGGGCACGTCAGAGTCCCACCAACTAATGCTAGCTCCCGCGATATACGCAGCGAACAGATTCGATGTGCCCGCATATGTAGCTCCCGCGACAAGAGCAATGAGAACCAGCGTGTGGATCACGAAGGCTGTTTGTGTTCGCTGTAGCAAGGTACTCAGATGTGCGCCCGGGTGAGCTTCGCGGTATGTGTTCAGCCATGCGGTCAAAGGCTTCGCGACAAAGAGACAGACAAGAGGTGCGATAACCGCAAAAGCCATCGAAACGAAGACTGGGCGAACGACTGTTACCCAGCTGAAGTTGTCGCCACCTAAGTTGGAGATGACTTGCACCATGACTAGCCCCACGACGTCGTCCATCATAGCGGCGCTTGTGAGGACAACGCCCAGGCGGGTGGTAGCCAAACCACTCGACCCGAGAACCGTGAAGGTTGTGCCCAGGCTGGTGGAGCATAGAGCGGCGCCAGCTGCGAAAGCTTGCACTGGGCTAGCATCCAGTAAGCCTTGCAGAGTGTACGAGAGCCCGATAGGAAACAGAATTCCCGTAAGTGCGACGCCAGAAGATAGAAGCAGATTTGCCTTTAGAGATTGGAACGAAGTAGAAAGTCCGCCTGGTGAGCGTTAGCCAATGCCACAGATATGGGATGGGTTGGCTGATGCAGCGCATGCGGACCTTCATAGACAAGCAGTATCAATCCCAGATAGCCTAGTTGCACGACCGTCTCTTCTAAGCTCTCGGATAGCCACTTCGCACCTGGCGTGCCCCATGCAATGCCAACCAAAACCTGGCCCAGCAGACCGCAGTACAGCACCCTGTCGAGAGCAGCATTGACGACGTTAAGGAGGAGGAGGAAAGATGTGAGCACTAGGATGACAACGATGCCCGGCTCGTGATATGGCAGCGACGCGGCATCTTGAGACGCGTCTACAGCCATGATGCAGGCAAGAGCGATGGAGGACCAATATGGCGCGTGTGGCGCCTGCTGTACCCGGCGTGGTGCAGCCACGAGGCAAGCGGATGCGAGTAGATAGATAGGCTAGATACACGCGCTACTCCAAGGGTATCTTGGGCATTGTCTCTCTGTCTCAGCAAGCATTGGACGAAGAGACTGTAGACCAGATATCGCGTGTCGTCGCAGCCAGCCAACCAGAGGCGACTCGGGCGCCCAAGGCCGTGTGGATCCAGGGGCCCCGCTACTGGGACAGGGGTGCAGCGACAGCCGAAGCCGCGCCCGCAGTCAGCCATTCATTGTTTTGGGCCAGGACTCTGGAAAACACGCCCGAGTAGTCGCCAGCTAGCATCCCGTATCCACCCAAATATATTCCTACCTGCATGCGCCCAGTCCGAGTGAGAGGCCTGATGCACACTGATCATGGCGCCGCTTGAACAGCAATGGGTCAAGGTCCAGCAGAAGACATTCACCAAGTGGTACGCTGCAACCCCCGCCGCCGCCCCGGCCCCGACACTACTACTAACACCGCTGCAGGCTGAACAGCAAGCTCAAGATCCGCGAAGTCGAGATCAAGGACCTCATCATCGACCTCTCGGACGGTGTACGTGCCCCGCTTGGCCCCCAACATGGCCTCTCCCCGCATCACGTCCTAACGCCCCCTAGATCATACTCATACACCTCCTCGAGATCCTCAGCAACGAATCCCTCGGCCGCTATGCCTCCCGACCCAAGCTGCGCGTGCAGAAGTTTGAGAACGTCAACAAGTCGCTCGACTTCATCCGGAGTCGGAGGATCCAGCTTACCAATACCGGTGCCGAAGATGTCGTCGACGGCAACAGCAAGATCATCCTGGGTCTGATATGGACCCTCATTCTGCGCTTCACCATCAGTGACATCAACGAAGAGGGTCTCAGTGCCAAGGAGGGTCTGCTGCTGTGGTGTCAGCGGAAGACGGCCTGCTACGATGAGGTCGAAGTGCGTGACTTCTCTACGAGCTGGAACGACGGACTGGCATTGTAGGTGGAGCATTCTTTGGTGGGAGACTGGGCTAACAACAGACAGCTGCGCCCTGCTCGACATCCACCGTCCCGATCTCATCGATTACGACAGCCTAGACAAGAGCGACCACCGCGGCAACATGCAGCTTGCATTCGATATCGCCTCCAAAGAGATTGGTATCCCCGACCTGCTGGATGTGGAGGACGTGTGCGACGTCGCGAAGCCCGACGAGCGTTCACTCATGACATACATTGCCTACTGGTTCCACGCCTTCTCACAGATGGAGCGCGTGGAGAATGCTGGGCGGCGAGTCGAGAAGTTCGTCGCAAATATGCAGGGAGCCTGGCAGATGCAGAACGACTTCGAGCGACGCATGCGCGAGCTGCTAGACCAGATCGCCAAGCAGCGCACACAATGGGAGGAGGCCAAGTTCGACGGGACATACGCAGACGCTAGGAACCAGTCGACCGAGTTCACCGCCTGGAAGCGCAAAAGCAAGCGAACATGGGTAGCCGAGAAGTCGGACCTGGTGGGACTACTAGGGAATATAAGGACGAAGTTGGCCACATACCGGTTGCGACCGTACGATCCGCCCGCGGAGCTCAGCCTCGAAGCACTAGACAGCGCCTGGACGGGATTGATGAAGGCCGAGAGACAACGCTCCCAGGTCATCAACGAGACAATTAGAGACATCAAGAACGCTCTGCGGAAATCCTTCGCCGACAAAGCAAACGACTTTGCCCTGGCCCTCAACACACTCTCTACATCGATATCAGCGTTGGAAGGCGATGTTGAGGACCAGCTAGAGCACACAAAGGAGATCAGCAAGTCGCTGGCACCCCTGGACGAATATCTGAACCTCATAGCGTCCATCGACGAGCAATGCGCCGAAGCGAACATCGAGGAGAACGACTTCACAACATACACATACGACGAGCTAGAATACGAGCTGGGCTTGGTCCGCAGTTCGGTATCGAAGAAGCTTGCCTTTTTGGAAAACCAGATGGTGGCACGTAACATGACCAACCTCACCCCAATACAGCTTGAAGAGTTCGAATCAGTATTCAGGCATTTTGATCGCGATGTATCGAATTCGTTAGCAGAATTGGAGTTCTCTGCCGCATTGGCTAGTTTGGGCTTGGTATACGACGAAGAAGAAATGCACGAGAGATTCCGCGAAACTAGTGGTGGCAAAGACTATGTTACATTTGAGCAGTTTATCCGATTCATGGTGGACGAAACCGAGGATCAAAATACCGCGGAGCAAGTCTTTGAGTCTTTCAAAGAGGTCGCCGACGGCAAGGTCAGTCTATACCCACCTCTTTCCCTCATTTCTCCATGTGTCACCAGCTACTTACATCCCACCAGCCATACGTGACCGAACTCGACCTCCGCCACTCCCTCGTCCCCGACGAAGTCATCGACGACCTCCTCTCCACCATGCCCGAGCACAAAGGCCCAGATATGGCAGAAGACCGCGACATACCCAAATTCGACTACATCACATACATGCAGCGGTACATGGGCGCCGACCGCGCCAACGGCACCGCTCCCGAGCCGGAGGTCAACGGCGAGTAGAACACGACCGATCTCGAGCATAGGGTTCTTCTTACCCCGGCGTTTGTATAGCCAGCCGTCTGGGAACCAACACAAGAGTTTGGATAGGATAATAGCATGGATTGGATATTGAGATCGCTCAGCGGTGTATCGTTTGGTAGATTCTTTTCTTATGGTTCTTTTGCATAGTCAGTGGCTGGTTTTGGAGTCATGAGTCCGCTGTTTAAGTTGGTTATTGAGGTGGTATACACGGCTAGGATGGAGGATATGGATGAATTGGAATTCGAATGGATTGGTTAGGCTCTTTGGAGTAAGGCGCGCGACTTGTTGCATGTTTGACCACGTTGGATACCACGCAGATAGCTGAAGAATTATTGAAATTAGTCGTAATCATGAAGTTGGTTGCTGGGGATGTTTGAGGTGTTGAGATGAAGGGTGGGGCTGTTGTATGCTATGACAATTGCATGGAACCGGAGCCCTCGATCTTCTGCCGCTTCGCATTTACCTCCTTTGACCACTCAGCAAAATGGACGCTATGTCCTGGTGTCGCCAGATCGCGATAGACGGCGAAATAAGGTGCGACAATGTAGAGGTTGACATATTCTTGACGGTTCTCTTCCCTCATCCAGGCATCGTGAACCATAGCACCATAAGTACCCAAAGCCATCAACAACAGGTTCAGAAGATGATCCTCGGAAGCAGGAGGCGTGCAATACTTTTCTGTAAATATGCCAGTGCTAACAAGCATGTGCTTGAACTGAGCCAGCGTAGGCTGACCCGCCAATGCCTTGACCAATGCATTATGAGCGAATTCCTGGAGATGTTTGATGTTCCAGTCATATGCTAGCTTGAAGATATCGAGGTGAACGTGAGCGAGGCACACATCGGAAGGAATAGCTTCAACGGAAGCGTCGGATGTAGGGTCCAAGTACATGAGCTTGTGGCGGTCGATGGGAGTGATGATGCGGTAAGCCTTGTGATGACGAAAGAAGTCCACCATGGCATCGATAGCGTACGCAGGCCAGTCTTCCATAACAAAGATCTGCTTCTATTTTCACACGTTAGAATCAATCCACTTGAAGTCGTGCGTGGACCCCTAAACCAGATGAACTCAAACACTTACATGCTTCTCAATCAGACCCCGCATGATGGGTGAGTAGGTGGCGGCGACCTGCGCATGGCACTTCCATAGGCTTCTGCCAGGACCAGCGATGGGAAATTTCTGTGGCAAGGACTTGGCCAAGTCGGCCAGGCAGCTATGCAAGTTAGTTTGCGATCGTGAACAGAATGAGAAACACATACGAGTTGGTGATTTCGTGATCCGAACGTAAGTCTGACTTGCTGATCTCTCTGTGGTATCCAAGTTTGGCTAGGACCTTGTGGAATCCGCCACGAATAAACGTCTTGATCTTCTGCGCCTCTGGACTGATGATATCCTCGTTATCGACGTCTTCGCCTTTGCGCTTGGTCCCGCGGGCTTCGGTGGGCAGTGAAGTCGCCATTGTTAGTATCGGCAGTGCGCACAGTTCCTTCGCAGGATCAGTGAAGAGGCAAAGCAAAAGCGAGAGAGTCAGATTTGTCAAGGCAGGCGCCAAGATATAGTATAAACATAGTGGGGCTCGGTGTGGAGGTGCGGGAGTGAGTGGGAGCAAACGCTCGGGTGCGCCTATCGTAAAGCGTTGCCAGGTGAACGTGGACAGCAAAGCCGGGTATGTAGCGGATGGCAATACATGTAGGTTGGAATTCTGTAAGACTCCATCGTCAGTTTGCAGGCTTTGACAATGTTCCACCGGAAGGATGGCTGAGTCGTACGCAACACATCGAGCTCCATGTATTTTTGCTTCCCAACTTTCGCGCCTGTTCGATCCCGTGTACTAATGCTCTTTTTTGAACATGTGTTTCTTTACATATAGCAAGACAAGGCAAGCTAAACTATATTCTAAGACTATAACTGCGTTTTAGAAGCATTAATTTTGTACTATAATTACATAATTATATTTGCGCAGCTAAGGCGTGTAGTATTAGTTATTTAGAGAATGCAATGCGGTATACTAGTCTAGGATACGCTGAAAAGATGGTATAACTAGAGAGATAACACGGATAAGAGAAGCAATGTCTTCACCAAGGACGAACCGAGAAAGAAGTGAGATGTCCGCCTTTCGATTCAGTGTTTCTGCTCGATGGCATTGCGGTGTGGTTACAGTAGAGCAGAGTCGCAGACTCATGACTTATTATGTCTGAGGGCTGTGTAAACGATCCGGAAAGTGAAATTCCAAGAAGTAAGAAAAGGAAGAGACTGAATCCAAAGACATTGATTGAATTGAGATCTGGGTAGAGGTGTTGGTTCGAGGCTGGGATAGAACGCTGGGTTGGTGTTGTTTTCGTCTCTTTTTGCGTCGGTGTGTAGGTGTGGGCGGAGTTAGAGGCAGAGTGAAGGTAAAGGCGAAGATAAGACGGCAAGAGCGTCCAGCTTTGATTTATTCTGGAAAAGTAGAACGTGTCTAATAATAGTAGTATCTTCATCGCTCTATCAAATTAGCGCTTGATCTCTTAATATCTTTCTTGTCCTACTACCGCGCACAACTTGTGGTTTGATGTCCACACTTACCTTCACCTCGAGTTCCTTGCGCGTCGCTGCCTAGCCTTCCGCGAGTGGGGTTAGCGTCAGTCTGTGCTTCCCAACCTGGCTACGAGCAGTTGCTCTTCCCCTACCAAATACTCTCCATCCTACTCCCCCACTACGAGTCAATGGGATCGCGATCGAGCCCAGATTGTTAAGCGTCAGCTCGGTGGCCACAACCACTACTACCCGTGGTGGATGCAAGCACCTTGCGCGCCGAAGAGACTCACTTCATTGCGCTGCAACGTAACTACAAGGTAAAGCCTACGGAAACTTCACTGTACTTTGATGCTAATCCAGGACTTTGAAGCTCCACGGTCAAACATGACGAACGCGCAATCCCGACCCCTGGGGTTCCTCGACTTGCCTGCTGAATTGCGACTGATGGTGTATGAGCTCCTGCCGAACCGTACCACTCGTACTCGATATGTGAAGCGCAGCAGCGACGGAACAACTGAGAGCAGCTTCACCCTCATTAATCATGAACCGCCGACTGCCATTCTTACTACATGTAAGACAGTCCACAACGAAGCTGCAGCTGTCATCCGTAAGACCACACAGCAGCTTCTACCTGGAGGAGTGATCGAGCAGCCTCCTTTTGTCGCTGGCACTGCGCCCAAGATCGAAACCGAAATCTCCGCTCTGCCTATTCTTGGTGCGCCGAAGGGAATCATCAAGACAGTCATCGCCTGGTCTTCTTGCATTCGTACAACCTCGTCCGTCAACTTCGATACCTTCTTGGCTTCTCGAGGCTACGACATGTCCCCTCTTCTCAAAGAGTACGGATATTCCATACAGAGTGGCACGTTCGAAGAGGGAGTCTTTCGTCTACTCTACTTCATCCGCGAGGCTGGGTACGTGCTTCACCTTCGCCGGACCGACCCATCGTTGAGTGGCTTCACTTTCCAGGACGGCCACAGAAGCCGATTGAAAGCCCACCCATCTCGCACTTTTCACGTTGCCGTTGCGAAGGGCGCCGGAAACGAAGGCTACAAAGAAGACTATGAAGCGGTCAAAGAGTTTAGTAGAGCGTTAGGCTCATGTGATCACACACGCGACATTCGTGTCAGGATCCACACCCTTGCCTCCGCAGGACACAAGACCAGTCTAACGGTCCGCGCAGGTGAATCAAATGTCGAGTTTCAGCTTGACCGTGAGCATGGGTCTGTTATTGCGTCAGGCTGTTTGTTCTTGGGCAGGAACTGTGAAGAGGATTACAACAGTTTCTGGGTCGAGGGCGAGTGGAAGCTCTGAGATCATGAAGATGTCACAGTGATAAGGCTGAATAAGTGGCGTTTAACGCTCCAAGAGGCTTTACTCTACCCGGTAGTCAGCACTCTGATGTGTATGCTCAAGGGTTAGAAATCAGCCACCGAAAAAGAATACCTTACGAGGAGAACGCTCTGGCGATCTACAAAACCGTGGTATAATCAATCAATATCTACATCCCACCGATCTAATCGTGACAACATTCTCCTCAATTAACCCCCAACAAATCCGGCAACTCAATCAACTCCCTCTGCATCTCTACACACATCTCCAAAAACTCCCTCTTCTCCATCTCCGTCGCAAACTCAATCTTCGCCCCACTGATAACCTTCCCCTTGTCCACACTCTTCCCAGCCCCCACTTTCTCCTTACCTTTCCCTGTAACAGAAGCAGTGGCAGCTTCCGCAAAACTGTCCTTTCTCATCGCGCGATCACCCCGATCAATCGGTACTCTCAGCCCTTTGATCTTGACCTCTCTGTCCCCACCGTCTTTCACTCTGATGGGGTTGACGGAGGAGTTGAGGTAGAAGGCTAGATAACCGTTTCGGAAGTCGGCGGAGAAATGAATTAGGGCGATGATGGCGCCTGTGTCGTTGTCTTCCCAGACGCGGAGGTTCTCCAGGCCGCACATTTGCTCGGCGTAGGAGAAGGATTTGGAGAGGCCTTCGTGGATGCGCATTGTTTTTTCTGTGCGGAATGTCGCGAGCAGAGTGCGGCCCATTAGTTCGTTTTGGAAGAGTGCGGCCGCTGAATACGCAGTTAGTCATCGTCCTCTTTCTTAGATGCTGTTTCAGTAGTCTACCTTGTGGTGAGTCAAAGACGTAGTTGACCCAGCTTGTCTTTTCTACACGCACTGGCCGATTGCCGTGCTTGACGTCGTGAAATATGAGCTCGCAGAGGACTGTGATGGAGGCTTTGGCGGGGTTGAAGTAGCTGGAGTACGGTATGTACATCTGGTCGTCTTCCATACGTAGCTCCACGCGGGTCGTGTTGTCGTCGCTAAACGCCCATACGGATGTCACGACGCGCACTGCCTTCGTCTCAGAGTCGGTTACGCGTTTCCGTACTACGGCGATTCTGCACTCTTCAGAAGCCTCGATCATTTCGACGTCTCTTGGGTCGTCTTGGTTTATCCGGTGCGAGTATTCGACGAGCGAACCGCGACTTTCTGTAGTTAGCATTGCTAAACACGTACACTGAGAAGAACGGACTAAGAGCAAAGTCGGCTTACACATCACATAGAATCGCTGAGTTACGGAAAGCTTCCTTCTCGAAGGCGGCTTTTTGACTGGTAGTGGTTGAACTTCGGTGAAGTTTCATAATCTCTGGTTGCAACGAAGGATAAGGGCTTAACATGGCATGCGATGTTTGAGTAGGTGTTCTTTCGAGTTCATAGAGTGAGCCGAGCTTCATAGCCGGAGGTTGGAGTAGTGTATGATGCCGATTGTCAGCCTTTCGGCCCGGCTCGCATACTTCCGGTGTCCTTGGAAGAGGTGATGTTTTCTTGGTCGATGTCGAAAACTGTCCGCTCAGTCGAGAGTCAGGTAGTAACGAAGATGGACTTTGCCAACCGACTGAGCTGGTACCAGCGTCAGAAGATGCATAGCTACTGCTGGAGTATCGCAAAGATGAGCCGCCAAAGCTAAATTCCGACACACGTTTTTGAGTGGGTGAGGATGTTCTTGAGGCGGACACGACATCCGCCGGAGATGTCGGAACAGGAGCATCCTCGTTGAATCTGACTATAGAGGACTGTTCGTGGGACTTTGGGCGCTGCGGGATCCGTGGCAAAGATATTTCGATATTTTGTGACCTGGGTGGAGATTCTGGGGGAGATAAAGCATGATACATCTGGCTCAATGGGTCGGCGTTTTCGGTGGTCGGTGAACGCGCAGGGTTCTTTGCTGGTACGGGTGGCACATGTGAAGTTTCTGGTGCAATCATTAGGTCCTCTACCATACGATGTACTTCGTCAAGCTGCTGATCGATGCTTCCAGCCAAGTGGTTCATGTTATCGATTCGCTTTGCCATTGGTATGACGGTGCTGTCCATACGAGCCATAGACTTGCTGCACCATGGTCAGTAGATGTGTGACATGGATTTGACAGCACTAGCCTTTGCAATGCTTCCGTCAACTCATCGATAGAGTTCGTATGTGTCTGTAACATCTCTTTCAGATCTGCGAGGTTTCCGCCCTCGGGAGTCCAGATCATCGTCCTGTATGAGGATAATACCAGATCGCTCCACGAGCGCTCGATTGCGAACCCTCCAACTGTGCGGTGCTTCTTGATGACTTGGTATTGGTCGATCAGCGAGTCAAGATCATCTACTGTCCGTTGACAAGACCTTATGATGGTGTCAACGCCATCTTTTATTTCCTGGTCAGCGTCCTGTAACAACTGCCGCACGGACTCCGCGTGCAGCGTCTCTGCCAACGATGCCAGTGATTTTGCGAGGCTGCCAATTTCCGTCTCAACATATTGAAGCTCCACTGGTGCATTCTTTTGGCAAGCAGAAAAAGTGCGTCCAATCTTCCAAGCCTTCTGCGACAGCACCAAGATGTCCCCAATGTTGGGGACGGTCATGGTGGCGGACGATGACGGGTCATGCACAAAGTTGAGCAATCAGCCAGGTAGTAAGACAGCGCACGGATGAGGATGTTGATAGCAATTTGAAGTGTCCATAAGGTCTAGAGAATGGGCAGAGAACATCCGGGGGAGCTCTCGATATACTGTGGACACGGGAGGCGTGGGGGCTATGCGATGAGGATTCGCAGCACAAACTAGAGCAGGCCCAGCGCCGTGCGCCTGGGATATAAGACTCCATAACGACTGCCCGCGTGTACTGTGGGGACCGGTGGCCGGGTGTTCCAGTTCGCAGAGGTTGAGAATGGAGGAGCATGGGTCGCGATGCTCGACCGGGATACCACGTGGGTCAGGTAGCGTCTCGCCATTGGCGTCAACCGCACAACCGGCATTTGCCCCGCGTAGCTGTCAATACCTGCCAACCGGCGCTGGGCTCAATGAGGACCGACGCGCGCGCAAGCTTAGACTCCGCAAGTTCCAGCAATTGTGACACGCATGCGCAAGACGAATGTGTTTGGTGCAAAAAGCGGGCTACCACTCGGACCGGGCAGCCATGGCACCGGCCGTCCTGCAGGGTACCGTCAATTCGTATTAAGACTTTGGTATACATGTACAAATCCCGCCTTCTGTGGGATACGTTTTGCCGACTTCCGTGCGACCTGATAGAGTAGAGGAATTTTCGAACACATGGTACTTGTATAGCCCATCTTCCCGACCACCACGGTCCAAATCATACCCGAGAATCCGTGCGCCTAAAGTGTGTAGTATTGTACAATGAATCGCAAATCGTTGTTGTCATATCGTCGTTTGGTGCTTATGCGAGGGGAGAGAAAAGACTAGAAGGGTCAGCTAAGTTCCCAAAAGTACATCGGCCATGATGGAGCGATATTTTGAGGAAGAAGTTCAGAACAGAAGCGAGCGACTGAAAGAGCAGAAAGACCGTAATCCCCGTAGATGCCTTGGTCTTCCACTGACACTGCTAGGCTGGCCCGTTATGGCTTTGGTGTAATCTTGTAGGAACAAGATCACAGTCTCTTTCTCATAGTCTGCTTCCAGGCTTCGGAAGTCGCCAGGCTGATTTCCACAGCCGGCGAAGTTCTTTCCCATTGTGAAGAGCAACCTCGTGCTGGTATAGGAACGGCGGGAATAGGCGGTGTACTCACCGGATGAGAGAAGGCTTAGGCTCGCTTCGGGAGTATCCGAGGTATAGGATCAAAGGCAGGTAGCCGTAGTGAATAGCGACGCGGGAGACATCGATGATGCGCGCGATGCGCTCCTGTATGGAGTCAACGGAAGCCCGGTCTGGATGTACTTGGCGTATTGACGGACCTTGGACTCTTCTGACAGCTGGTACATGTTGAGTATGTAGTCGGCCTGGGGTTGAGGTGGTCGAGTTGTATGCGGTAATGGGTGAAGGCGGGCCCAGCGAACGAAGTTGCGATGATGCGTAAAGCTCAAAGTTTTGGGATTAGCCGCATGTGTGTTAGCGCAAGCTCAGACTGGAGCTCCAATATCTTCGAGATGCCTTCACTTCGTTCCTGAACACCAATCCCCATTCACGACGCCTCACGACCCCAACTAAATCGCTCGACTCTCTATTGCGACCCAGGATCCAGAGTTTCGAGCCTATAGACAGCAGCCCTTCAACATGTCGGCCCCGAGTGCGCGTCACTGGTAAGTTGCAGCATTCCAAGTAGTCAACATCAACTCACGAAAGCGCAGGGAACAAAATAAAGAAGCAACCGTCTACGTCGGCAACCTCCATGAGCGCATCACACCCCGCATCCTTCACGAGCTGATGCTCAACGCCGGCCGAGTACGAAATGTCAACATGCCCGTCGATCGCGTCAACGGCCAACATCAAGGGTTCGGTTTCGTCGAGTTCCACACGGAAGCAGAGGCAGATTACGCGCCCAAGATCATGAACAACGTTGCGCTATACGGAAGTCGGATACGTGTTAACAAGGCGTCCGCAGATAAGCAGAAGAATGTTGAGATTGGCGCAGAGCTGTTCATTGGTAACCTTGATCCTGGAGTGGATGAAAAGACACTGTACGATACATTTGGCCGCTTTGGACCGTTGGTGAATGCGCCAAAGGTCGCGCGCGACGACATCACGCAAGCATCCAAGGGATACGGGTTCATCTCCTACGGCGACTTCGAATCCTCAGATGCGGCTATCGCGAGCATGCACAACCAGTACATCATGAGCAAGCAGATCACGGTTCAATACGCATACAAGAAAGACGGAAAGGGTGAGCGGCACGGAGACGAAGCGGAGCGTATGCTCGCGAAACAGGCCAAGGCCCACGGAGTTGCGCCTGCTGTGCAACCTCTGCCCGCACATCTTTTCCAACTTCCACCAGGTGCTGCACCGAGTGGACCAGCCATGGGCATGGATGGACGTGGCATGCCCGGCGCACCAAGCGGACCTGGAGCAGGATATGGACCCCCTGGCGGACCTCCCGGCGGACCTCCTGGTTACGCTCCCAACGGCCCTGGAGGCTATGGCCGACCTCCTTCCGCAGCTCCGGTCGGCCATCCAGGTCTTCCACCACCCCCATCTGGCTTGCCTGCTCGCCCTCCAAGCGGCGCTCCGACGAACTTCTTCCCTCCTCCGCCCGGGTTTAACGGCCCACCGCCAGCTTTTGGAGGTCCCCCAGGTTTCGGAGGGCCTCCCGGCTACGCTCAGGCACCGAGGTAGAGAGACGAGACGCGAAGGGACCAATGACAATCGCGTTGAATATGGGCGACGTAGCTTGAGCAGTCTCCAAGATGCTAGAACCGGTACTTCTGCGAGCCAGGGGACCAGGCCCATCGATATAGTAGCCGTCCGCTGAGATCGCGGAAGTCCTGGCCTTTGATCGACATGAAGCAGCATGAGACGATAGGGTCACGATTGCGAGGCATGATGTTCACCAGGCTTCGAGTTGAATAAGGGAAAACATCAAAAGTGTATTCGAAAAGGCGCTGAAAGGTCAGCGAAGGAAAGACGCAGAACTCGGAAGAACAGAAGACACAGGATATCTGGCGTCCAAATCCGTACTCGCAGAAAGATACCCGCCAAGAGCATGTCAGACAGAGATAGGCCACTGAAGGCAACAAAGGAAATGTAGTAATGTGTCCAAACCCCATACACAAGAAAGAATTACGAAAGAGCCCTGTGACTGAAACCCGCCATTGAACCCAGTCGTTGCGATTATGAGAAGCTGACAAACTTGGGGTCACGGGGTATCCCATCTGCTCCAATGTTGTTCTTCTTGAACCTCTCCTGCATGTATATTCTGCGTGCCTCGTCGAAGTCGCAGCCGCGTCTCTTCATAATGCGCATAACCTCCTTCTTCCCCGCGTCGTCCAAGCCTTGGCGCGAGTCGCCGGCTTCCACGTTCCCACTCAGGTCAAACGCTGAGGACGAAAGGCCGGCTTCGATGTCGTCGCGGAACGAGGATGGGAGGCGCGTGTAGATGGGTCCGGGGATAGGCAGAAGGTGTATCCAGCGGTGCCGGGTGAAATAGGCAGCTGCGCAGTGTTAGTGTGGCGCAGGAGGTGTTCACTAAGGCAACATACCTGTCGCAATTACCAGAACAAAGAGCGAGACGGAGTAGAGGATGTAGGCCATGATGAAGGTTGCTTCCGAGGCTGCACGAGAGGTCTATAGCGTATGCGACAGAGCGGAGGTCTTCGGGAGTGCGGGAGGGAGCTGCTCGGCGCGACAAAGGAGTTGGTGATGAATACAAAAGAAACGGATGTGAAGTGAATTCAGCGGTAGTGTGTAGATGAGGGCCTCTGAAGCCAAGGCATTAGGGGAGGTTGATGCAAGACAACGATGGTTTGTAACCACGGAGTCGCGGACAAGAACGCTCGGCTGCACCGCCTCACGTCGCGTTCATGCATCGTCACTTCCGCTCCGCTCTTGGCGTCGGCACGCACGTTGATCCATCCCCGAAACACGCACTAAGCGCATGCGGTAATGCAGACGAGGGCCCTCGATTCAATATTGGCGAACTTTCCCAACGTCAAGCAATCGACATCGTCCGTATCCACATTCCATACAGACACAATGGCCACCACTATCTCGCACGATCTTGCCTGGGAGGTTACCAGTGAGTGAAAGACTGGGACGCGCATTGGGGAGGGACTGGGGTTGACATATGGCAGAGGGACGCAGCTCCACGCTCGTCAAGAGGGCGAACGGTATCCAGTTCTCGCGCGATCCTCTTAACCTGAGGAACGTGTACAGCCGCAAGGTATGTGTGGATGTTGTGTTCTTGGGGACAGTTGACTAATTCTGCTCAGAACGAGGGCTCCATTGCCAACAAGGTACGACTACCACGAACCACGAATGCGCCGCGCGCACATGCGAACCAACACAGGACACCGTATTGACAACGTTGGAATAGGCTATCGGTGTTATCCCCGGCCCCGAGGGTGGTGTCACTCTTCTCATCAAGAAGGCCGACAAGCACCACCAGCCCGCATCTGCCATCCAGACCACCACCTTCGGCCCCAGCAGGTCCACCCGCAAGTACGTCTTCTCCAAGCCGCGGCTGTCCTCGCTCGACTGCGCCGATACCGCATATCAAAGGGCTGCTCGCTGACCAACGTAGGACATACTCCGCCATCGTCAACTCCACCACCAAGCGCAACTACCGCCCCGACCTCCGCCAGGACGCCGTCGCTAAGGCCTCCGCCATCCGCAAGAGCCAGAAGCCCGTCAAGGAGTCCAAGCCCACCAAGGCCAGGGGTGCCAAGGCTCAGGCCGCTGTCACCGAGGCATAGATCATGAAATACTGAAGAGCGTGGTGCATGTGAATTGGTTCGGAGTTTTACTTCATTCGGTTCATCATCTTCTGTGGGATTCGGAGCTCATGAAAGAAAATGAGCATGGGTTGCATGAACGAATAAAGCTAGAGTCTTCACGACGAATCGACTCGGCGAGAAATGAATATGCTTCGAAAACCAAATCCTGGTGCCGTGTCAATGCCGGTGTGCACGTTGTCCCAGTGAAGGGTGTGGTTTTATGGATATTTCCCTGGTCTCATCCACATGTTGCATGTTCGTAAGGGCAGATCGCTTACATGCACAAAGCCTTCTGGGTGTACTTTCAACACAACACACAGTCACAGTTCCATGCCTGTGGAGACTAACTGTGACTTACTGCATAGATACGTAAATATGACATATCTCCAGTGAGGCAGTATATGCAACGTGAGGTATGCTTACATGGCCTTTTAGGATGAGCCCTGGTGGAAGGTCTCAATCCAAATGGAGAGTGACAGCAGGGCGCGGCAGAACACAACCCACTTAGTCCGTAAACATAATACAGCCAAGTTTGATTCAAGCGGGGCTTTGCGTCTGAGCATGGTGACAACTAGTGCGTACCATGGTCTTGGGCCAAGCTTTTGTATTCAAGTATACCAATTCGAAAAGAGTATAAATGGATCCTAGATAATCGCAGCAGCTTATGTAAGCTGCATTGGTCTATTCGCATGCCATGTGCCGTAGCTAAAATAGCCCTTTCAGAGCTGGCTAGCCGCCCACACCTGGGCATGCAGCACGCAGAACTTTTGCCTATTGACGCAGTAAGTTGACGCCGCAGCGCTCGCTACGCTGCGCAAAAAATATGGTATATATTATTTGAAACCTCAACGTTTTTCATCGAATCACCTACTCAACCGTCTCGGTTGCTCAATCTTCAGTAGTATAGTGGTCAGTATTTCCGCTTGTCATCTCCACAGACAACTCGCGGGAGACCGGGGTTCAATTCCCCGCTGGAGAGCATCTCATGCATTCTTTTTTTGTTTTTGCTCCGGGTGGGCCTTTGCAAGTTGGCCATGAAGGTCAATTCGGGGGGAAACTCGTGACGATGTTTTTTGCCCTGAGTAATGCATACTACCACACTTCATAAGCCTGCAATGGTGCCAGTAACTTCGCATGTGAGTAATAAGTCATAAGGAGGAACGTGAAGATTTTCACAATATGTACAAAAGTCTACTCTATCTTGACAGAAATCTACTCCATCGCTGCCGTGGGCCGTCGTCGCTTTCTGCTCCTCTGTGTGGGTGATGGCGGATTAGCAACGACCGATTTGTCGAGCGCTTCTTGAATCTTCCTTGCAGACCACCCGTCATCGGTTGGCGTCCAGCTCCTCAGAAAGGAGGCTGAACCAGCATGCCAGATAAGCTGTTTCACGGTGCCTGGCGGTGCGACTAGTAAAATTTGGCATCTTCCCTTTGACACCATGCGAATGCGCGTAGCTACACGCTTTACGAAGGTACTCATGCACGGAAGTGCATAACCCGGTCCGCCATGGTATGTGGGACTGGAATTGCAGTCCATGACTATTGTTGTGAGATGTGTAATAGGATATTGAAGCAGCGCTTCCCGCCAACCATCAAGTTCCCTTGCAAGTTTCGGCTCCTCCTCTGTATACTCCAGCCAATTGCTCTCGGTACATTTGAACAGTTTCTGGTTCTCGGAGAACAGTTTCAACCTGATCTTCTTCGGCAATCTAGCTGGGCTCTGTGGGGCTATCGCATCCTTGATCGTGTCTGTTGTTTGCTGGCTCTTGTGATTCGTGAGCAAGCCCGATAGTGCAGCATGCGTCTGGA
This sequence comes from Alternaria viburni, assembly GCF_023758015.1. Taxonomy (NCBI): domain Eukaryota; kingdom Fungi; phylum Ascomycota; class Dothideomycetes; order Pleosporales; family Pleosporaceae; genus Alternaria; species Alternaria viburni. Next base: position 72,172 of record NW_026055803.1, read on the forward strand.
ACGTGACGCTTCGCTCTCGGAGTATTGTGGATATGGCTTCCTCACGAATCGCTTTGGAACAGCCGAGTAGTGGGATTGGCACCGTTTCGGTAATTGCATGGTACACGATCGTGGTGTCGGTGAGTGCATATGACCAGATGGCCTCGCGCAGTTCCACTGCTAGAATCGAAAGTGTTCCGAGTGGATTCTGTCCTGACTCCATGTCTATTCTGGACGAATGGTGTTTGTAGTGGTTTCCCCAACGTTGCTCAGGTGGGACCAGGTTCTTTGTTCGATTACGCCGTCACCGTGCAGTCGTTCACACCAACTCTTTCGGGAAAGTTCAAGTTTAAGCTCAACGCCGCAAGATGCTGTCCAAATCCACTCGTGTCGCGAAAGGGCTATGTGTGGCTGAAGAGTGAAAAGCTGTTGAGGGGGAGAGCCGAGCAAGCGGAACGCTGCGGGCCGCGGGCGTAGACCAATCCAGCGATGGTCATGCACTAGCCGCTAGCGAATCGCCCGTCTTCACCTAGGCAGTCGCGATGTTCAGCAGTTGCATACACCCTTGACCCGAGATCTTCCCTTATCAGTATACTTTGAGCCTGGCGATCGATCCGATCGCCTCTGCGATGGGAGTTTTTCGTGACGAACGCACACGCAGGGATGGGCCGGGTATCACAAAGCCCTTGTCTCACAGATCCATCAAACTGCCCAATTGCCGAGCGGCCTCGTCCATACACGTTGCCCGTACAGGGCCTCGCCTGGCCGGTCAAACGCGGCCGCATTCTCGCTGAAGCGCTACGCATAGCAGCATATTTTGACGAGCTGGCGCAGAGCATACCTTGCAGGCGGGCCGTTTGTCGCGTAGCGATTGGCTATACAATAACCCTTCTCAGAAGCGACTTCATCCTGATTAACGGTCTAGCTCCCAGCGGCAGCTAGTGGCTTACCGCATGTTTCCTAGGACTGCCGTCTGATCCACCGCTGCTCTCACTAGATTGCCAGTACAAGGCTGAGTGCTGCCTCAATTCCACCTCTCCGTCTACCGGCTTGTCCACTGGTACGCGCTATAACCACCATACAACAGCATGTCGTGGACTCCGGTGGACTTCAGCTGTGTCCGCTACTCGGCGGTGGAGGGCACACACTACTTTCATGACTCCGCCTTTCCTTCCTCGATACAGTTTTTGCTGTCTGGTCGGTGGGAGCCTTGGGACGTCAGCTACGTGAAGTAGTACGTCGCGCGTCTTCTCCAGATATCACCCGTAGTGAGACTAACGTATCGAAGCAAGGCTCAAGATCCGGATGTCCGACGCGTTGCAGAAGAAGCAGAGTTGCGACTTATCCGGGATCCTTACTCTGGATACATTCCATGGCCGTCTCCACCTCCCTCTGCTACAGGGCCTCCACCACTAGCTCCCATATACGGCCAGGCTCCATCACAACCGATTGTCACCCATACTACGGTAGCAGGTCTCATGACACCTTCACCGTCAACGGTGGTTGAGAATGCTCTCCCCGGCTCGCCACGCGATCATAGTACGCCTTCGTCAGCAACGACAGCAACCGTGTATGCTTCCCCGTACGCATTTCAAGCTGCGGCGCCAACTGGCGCTACCCAAATACCACCAGAATCGACTCCCACTGTTCAAGCAGCTCCTGAAATCAACGCGCGCCCATCTTCGCAGTACATTGATCCCACCTTACGTGATCCGCCACCAAAACCAGCAGCACCTCTACCAGCCATACTTTCCAGGACAAGAGAGACGAAGATTCTGCTTTCCATTGACGGTGACGGTATCCGAGGGTTGTCTGCTCTCCTCTTAGTTGAATCGCTGGTCAATGCGATTTGCGTCAAAGTCGGGCAGCGCTTAGACAGCCACCAGATTTTCGACTTGACAGGTGGCAGTTCTCTTGGCGGTATAATAGCCATCATGCTATGTCGATTGCGCATGCAAGCCCATAGAGCAAGAGAAGCTTACAAGCAGATCGCCAAACAAGTGTTCGACAATAAAAGGGCCTACTTCAGATATCTCGACCCTCATGCACAGATACAGAAGCCTGACGACAGCGCGTTAGAGAACGAGATCAAGAGCGTGGTTCAGCAGGAGCTAGGCAGCGCAGACGAAGTACTCCTAGATGGACGGCCCGACTCGGGCGACGTGTGAGTAAACCCTATTCATCCGCGACGTACATACTGACTCGATAAAGTTTCGCAATTACGACACAAATGGATATCGGTACGTACTGAAGTGAGAAGCGTGGTGAGTTTCACTAACGAAATGAAGGCACGAACAAAGCTGCCCTTATCCGATCTTACCAAACACGGCGCATAACTGGACCAGACTTGGAACCCAACATGCCCATATGGCAAGCGATGAAGGCGACCTCAGCGGCCCCACGATACGTGCAATCCGAGCCAGGCGTACCGCAACGCTTCGTGATTGAGAAGGGTCTCGTCGACCACGGGACTACAAAGAACAATCCAGTCCGCGACATCCTGTATGAATGCAGGAAGCTGTTCCGATATGCGAACGACATGATGATCATTGTCTCAGTCGGTACGGGCGTCGGCCTGAATCGCAAAAATGAGATTCCCGAAATGGCGAACAGCGTTGAGGATAGGAAGGCTGAAGCAAGATCGTGGGGTGATAGATTCGAAGCCGAACATGCTGCGTTGATGGAGCGCAATTGGATGAAGTACTTTCGGTTTGATGTGACGGGGTTGGAAGATGTGCCACTGGAGGAGTGGAGCCACGAAGATCTGATTAAGGAGAAGACTTCAGCATACCTCGCTCAGCCAGAGGTGGGACAAAAGTTCTATGCGTGTGTTGATGCGATAACGGCGCTGCTGTTGAGCCCGCAGGGGAGGTAGTCAGACACGGCAACGGTAAATATGGCACAGCTGGTGGACGATAGTCGGTCGCAAAAGTGCTCCTAATAGTAATCCGATCCCCATGAGGTACATGTCGGGTTTTACCCATCTATGCCGCGGATTACCACTCTCGGATCGGTGTTGCCAGGTCGCGTGCGCCTAGCGCGCCTGCCGTCCATTCGTGGGCCCGTCCACCACGTGTCGACATCCTTTCACACTCATCTCCTAAACAACTGCTTGGGTGCATGACATCACGCAAACCGGCGTCAAACTCCGCGCCAGGCACTCTGCATGTATCGACTGTATGAGCAGGATCCGTCTTCCTGGTCGACGCCGCGTAACCGCAGCGTACAGAACGCCTATGACGCCATGCCTCATTCCTTCTCTTGGCCCAACACCCGCATCGACCAAACATGGGAAACGCAACGCACATCGCATTCCCCATCATCGGTCGATGCACCCTTATTTACCCCGCGATCAGTTGATTACTCTTGGCTGCCACGGCTGTGTATGCCTTGGCTCAAAATGACAAGCCTCACATTGGCGGAGTAAGCTTACCGAAGATGTAACCAGCCGCCTCTTGACATCAGAGGCACGGAGTAACGGGCAGCCTGATGTCGCGTAGAGGGTGAGCGTAAGGCGAAGAGGCGTATGCACTGTGGGCGAGGTGGTGTGAAGTATATCTCGTACACTTCTTCGTTTTCCGCCTTTCACACCCCTTTCTCTCAATTATCCTCCTACGTACGTGCGGACTCCAATATGGCTACCGTAGACGATGGCAAGCCGACAGCTGTGCCTGACACAGAGCGCGACCCCAACTATGGCGAAGGCACAGAACTTGAGCAAGAGAAGACGGACCGAATCATCACAGGCGACAAAGTCGAGCTACAAGACAGTGATGCTTGGGACAAGCTTGGTTACTCGTTCCCAACTTGGCGCAAATGGTGAGTTGCGCTTATGTCTCTTGTCTGGATGCCGCTTTGCCGTGAGACCCGACCATTGTGGCGGCGCATGTCGAGAGCCTACCATGGGCTTACAACCTCCTCGCAATCACTCTCTCCATGTTGCGATGTTCAATGTACGGCGCTGACAATGATTCCACGATAGGCAGATCCTCATCGTCGTCTTCTTCATCCAAATCAGCATCAACACGAATGCGTCCATGTACTCGCATGCCGTTAGCGCCGTGTCCGAACACCATGGCGTTAGCGAACAAGCAGCTCGCGTCCCACAGGCAGCGTTTTTGATCGCCTACGGTATCGGTTGCGAACTTTGGGCTCCCTGGTCAGAAGAGTATGGACGATGGCCCATCCAGCAACTCAGTCTGTTCCTTGTCAACCTCTGGCAAATACCAGCTGCTTTGTCGAAGAACTATGCGACATATGTGGTGGTCCGGACGCTTGGAGGCTTATCAACGGCTGGCGGCTCGGTCACGCTTGGTGTACTCGCCGATATGTGGGAGCCGGATGAACAAGAGTTTGCTGTCGCTTTCCTAGTGCTATCATCCGTTGGTGGGTCTGTTGTTGGTGCCATCATCGGAGCGTTCGTAGAAAGGTGAGTACATCATTGGCAAGTTTCGCTAGCAATTATTGACTTAGCTCTCTAGGTACAAGTCGGTCGAGTGGATATTCTGGGTCCAGCTCATCATCGGAGGCTTCGTCCAGCTCGTTCACTTTGTCTGCAACCCCGAGACTCGCTCGACAATCCTATTGGACCGTGAGGCGAAGAGACGACGTAAGACAGGTGAAGACCCGAATATCTATGGCCCAAATGAGATCCGAGGTGGCCATAAGATGAGCTTCAAAGAGGTCGGCACTATCTTCTGGAGGTATGTAACGGCTTCAAGACTTGATGGTTTCGATGCTAATGATAAGATAGACCTTTCTACATGTTCTTTACCGAACCAATCGTTCTATGGCTCTCACTACTCAGTGGTTTCAGCGACGCCTTGATCTTCACATTCTTGGAGTCTTTCGGTCCCGTCTACGAACAATGGGGCTTTGGCGTCGTTGGCGCAGGTCTAGCCTTCCTTCCCATCTTGATCAGTTACTTCCTGGCTTACGCTTCGTACATGCCGTCGATCATCAGTTTCCGGAAGAAACGACGACAGAATCCGGGGTCTGTCGAACCGGAAGCCCGACTTTGGTGGTTGCTTTTCCTCGCTCCGCTGGAGACTATCGGCTTGTTTGGGTTTGCTTGGACGTCACTTGGCCCAGACTATGGCATTCCTTGGATCGCGCCGATGATCTTCTCGGCAATGGTTGGCATGGCGAACGTAAGTTTTGGAGCCTTTCATGTGGTGTTCAGTGTTCAGTGGCTAATACTTCCCAGTATGCAATCTACCAGTCTTCAATCGACTACCAAACCGCCGCATACGGTCCCTACGCCTCCTCGGCAACCGGTGGCAACGATCTCGCTCGTGATGCCCTAGCCGGTATCGCTTCTCTATACTCAACACCGCTTTACTCGAATATCCCTGGTCGACCGTTGCAATACGCTTCCACTATTCTAGCCTGCCTTGCTTTCCTGGTCACCCTTCCCATCTACATCGTGTACTGGAAAGGTCCGCAGATCAGAGCCAATTCGAAGTTTGCGCAGAGCCTCGATCAGAGTCGGCAGCAGAGAGATGAAAAGAGGAGGAAGAGTGTTCATCCAGGTGTGGAGGGGCCGCTGGGGGAGAAGGAGCAGAAGGTTCATCGAGAGAATGCGTAGGTGTAGGATCCGACGAAGATCGGATGGCGGCGAGCTAAGTGATTTGGCTGATGCCCTTCCTCTGTACGATACAGACACAACGCATGATAATAATAAATAAGATCGATGTACCAAATCTTTGGTGGGTAGACAAGCTTGTGCCGCTTCCGTAGCTCATGCCCAATTCGAAACGAAAGGTGTAGCCTCCACAATATCTCTCAAATCGAATTCTGCATTGCCCAACGGCCTCCGATGGTCTTGATACCAATCGAAACTGATCCACGGTGGGACCCTGGCCCAAACTATCCTTTTGCCCGAAATAAAGCTGAAGATGAGGTTTGGTCTTGCATTCGCAAGTGTCGTTAAAGCAAGTCCTAAACCTTCCGGTTGCATCCGTTTGGGATGAAAGAACATCCTGCCTGACGATAGACTTAATTCCCGCAAATTGGGTACCCACTCTGGGTGCTCGGCGAGAGCCCACAGTTCGGCTGGATCCGTATAATCAGAGTCCCCAGATAGGTGGATGCTGAGGAGAGCTGGGCACGAAGAGACGAGTGCGAAGAACACGTTTCGACTGCGGGACTCTTTCAGATGAGCAGATTGCAGACTAGGGCTGTGGTGAATGAGATGAATCAGACTTTGTTCTGTGCCAGTTTGTCCCGTAAAGAATCTGGATTCCCAAGTGCTGATTCGAGTTAGCAGGATGACTGCTTCCTGCAGAAAGATAACGCAGCTTACTTTTGGCCAGAGTGGATATGCTTTATCTTCCCATTCATGTTGACCGCCAGAAGGGCTTCATCAGTCATGCTTTTGGTTATCAGCAAGCGGTCTGCCGAGCAAAACACGTCCAGTTGACTTACATGCCTACGTCCAACTGACGACCCACAGCGCATCGCTCGCAAATGAGCTTACTCCACTCGAAACTCCAATGGCATTCTGGTTCAATAGTGATACCGTGTCCAGTTGAAATATGAGCTGGTTTTCGCCAGTTGGATGATTCAGTCGAAATTTCGGCGACGCATTGTCGCCCGCATGAACAATCACTCGGATCACGTTCGCTCCCCGGATTACTGCTTTCAGCGTCTGAGCCAGTTTCCTGGTTCTCGTCCTCTTCGGGTGTATTTGACGTGGTTGGCGGTGTGATAGGAGGAGTGGGTAGTATACGACTGATCGGTGCCGAACGCGACTGCGTCTTCGCGCGACGAGTGCGCTTCTGGCGCGGAGGTGCCTTTGTTTGCGCAATTACTACTACACTCATGGCCGCTGCTACAGCTTCATCTCGCGAGACTACTGGAAATCCCAGTCTTGCAAAGCTGCCCGCTGATGCGATGTTTGTGTTTTGTGTGCGAATTGGTGGCATAACTGCGGAAGTTGTCGAAACTTCGAAGGGGAAAACAGAGATTGAAAAGTCAAGAACAAAAGAACGATGTTCAGGTAACCTAGATTTTATAGCGGGTACCTGTAAGTGGGTCTCTGCCGTACCTTACATTGGGGCATTGCTTTTTCCAACGGCTGAAACTCAACCCAGCTGTACCAGCCCCCCAATATCTCGACACCAGTTGCGATTGGTTGTTTTAGTGCATACAAACAGGTTTGGGCGATGTGGCAGGCACATGGCGAACGCCCTCTCGCGATGCTTGTAAGCCACCAATCCTTCCTGTAGTTCTGTCGTTGGCTAGCGCGGCGCTGTAAATTTGACAGTTCGTGACATCCTGCTAGTTGTGCTCCAATAAGCCCAAGATACTGTCCAGCCAAAGAAAGATATATGTTGATAAAGAAAGTACCTATGACCTGGCCCGCTTAGGTATAGCTCATGTGTCAACAGGGATACTAGTAGACACCTTTCTACCATTGATGTATGTTGTATGACTAGTCGACATGTACCACGAATCATACTTCTTGTAATGCGAACGATGAACCTGCTCGATTGGTAGCGTCGGTCGCGACCTTCCAAACTCTCGCATGCCACGCATGTAGTTTTTGTCCGAAGACTGGTCGCTCAGGCGTAGTTTCTTCAAGTTCGGCGCCAGATCTGGGTTAGCGGCCATTTGCTGGAAAGCGGCTTCGGTAATACCACGACCGGAGAATTCCAGATGGGTAATGTCACGACAGAAGGTAAGAAGGTGAATTAGACCTTCGTCACTCATGCTGGGACCGCTACCCCCGGGTAGGAACACCTTCTTCAAGTTTCTGCAGCCTCTAGCAAGGCGTTTGATACCCTCGTCTGTCACGAGGCAGGCTGTCTTCAATCAGCAACATTTTTATTAAGTCTTGCATAGCCATCGAGCCGTACCATTGTGAGCGTCGTAATCAGTATCCAAGTATTGGAAATGAATTTCCGTAAGCACGTCGCAGACTTTGGGACCCAAGAAGAGGATGTCGTCTATATGTTTACTAGGGAACGCAAATTAGCACTGCATTGTATACACTGTAAGCATTAGGAAGGGGTGCGACTTACTCCGCCAGTTTGAAGCCTCTTCCAAAGATGATCTTTCGTGTCGATGTTCCAACGATTTTGTGGTACTTGTCGTCCCAGTGGTATCTGGAATCTTCGAAGGCGGCTTGTTTATTTCCTTTGACAAGGGGCTTCGGAAGACGAGGTTTTGGCTTCGGCGCGTCTTGTACTACTTGTGCTACTTGCTCTACTTGGACTGCGGCGGGTCGTGATGCGACTGGAGGCTTTGCTCGGGCCGCTGCGGCTACGACCTCCTCTTTCGGGGCAGGTTTAAAGCCAAAGGCAGCGAGACCGCGCGAAGAAGCAGCTTGCGCAACACTGTTCTTCTTCTCTGTACGGATTGGTGGCATGGCGGGATTTTGTGTGTAACGACGGGAGGTGAGGAAGGAGGTTTGGTAGGAAATGAGATCCTGTGCGAACAAGATGCACGGGCCGGGATTGTACAAAACAGGGGCGTCTTGTCCATAAGGATATTACCACTTCAGACGTCGCCAGCACATCGGCGCCATCACATAAGTAGCCGTCCCAGGTGGGCTCAAAGTACCTGCAATCGGATTATCGCGAAATGAGATCGCGAATACACGCAGAATTGACGCGTCGAGGCTGCTGGGACGCGTTGCAGCGGACAGAATGGCATCTTCACGCGCAACTTTCGGGCCTTCGTATCAGAAAAGGGAGCTATCATTGTTAGACCTCATTTCAATAGATGGTCGACGTGGATATTCACATGTTCGTTGGAGAGGTGATCAACCGTTCAGAGACGCGCCCACAAATGCCATCGCGACAGGGTGGGGAAGCACGCTAGTCGCCAGCTACCCTCACGGAGACGTCCCTCGCACCTCCTGCATCCACGCATCACGCTTCATCTCAGCAACACGGCCATTGGGGAAATTCTCTACGGCTATGCTACGTAATAGATCGAACACACGCTCCAATGCCCTGCAATAGCCCTGCAACCTGTCTTCCGGCTACCGCCACCCTACTCTTTACGCATCGTCACCTCGTGGCTTCCTCAGCCGGAAGTATCGCAACTGTGAGACAAGATGCGGGAGTTCGCAGCTTCCGATGCCACAATCATGTCTACAGATGGTGAGGCCCCTCTGAGAGCTGGAGCATCTTCGCAACCTCCTGCTGATGTTGCTGTCCTCGTCTCGCCCTCTTCGCCGCCCTCTTAGTTTCTGGTCGCGTCTTCAGCACGTCTTTGTACTCATCTTCGGCAAGCTCCCAATCCACTTCCAAAGCGGGATATGCCCGAGCATGGTGTTTGAGCCCTTCCACTTCCTCCTCTTCCCAGATCTTCTGATGGACGTGTCGCAGGATACACGCTACGACCAGTTCTTTCAGGTTGTCATCCCCGAAAGTATCGTTGGGCTGCTCAGCTATATCTTGTGCCATCTCAGTTGAGCCATATATCCAGTTAACGAGGATTTTAGCCATTCCCACGTCGATCTGCATCTTCAAGAGCATATGCTCTGCCATCTTTGTATGCGCGACCGCTACCAAGGATTGATACCGTAAGGTCTTGCCCATTTTGTACATCTTCATATGGAAGGCTATCGGACCCTCCAGTTCCATGGGATAGCTGGCCTTAGTCTTACCGATGGGTAGGCTAGTCGGATGATGTAAAAGCGTCGCTCGTCCGCCCTTATCGAGTTGATATGTTCCGGTGTACATAAATTCCAAGAGGCGGTCGACCATCATAGGACTGTGTACTCGTGCGTCGAACTCGTACTTCCAGGTAGGGCGACTTTGTGTACCCTAATTACCGTGAGTACTCGTTCCGTTCATTTGAGCCAGTCCTGAACTTACATCGGCAGGAAAAGCATACTCCTCTAATACCTCCGAGCCAGTAGCCAAGAACCCCGAATGGACATCGAACGACACACCATCTACAACGAATGCGAAGTCGCAACCAAGTCGCTTAGCAAGGAGCATTTGATTATGACTACAATTTATCAGCGCATATACGACCAAGACGTGATCAGACCTTACTGAGCACAGATTAGTTGCGCTTGTGGCAGTCTGGCGCTTTTGCCTTCGAAGACGTGGCCCAGGAGGGCCTCCAAAGTCACTAGCTCTATTTGAACAGCGTTTGTCCGGGTGCGAGAGCCGCCGTCTATCAAGTCAGCCTCCGTGCTTTCTGAATGGTGTCGAATATCCCACCTGCTCGCATAGCCTCCTTCCCGTCGCGTTTGTCCGGGTTGCAATTCGCAACGCGAGCTAGATCTCTGACTGGATCTGTAGGGTCCATCATGCGCGGTTGCGCTTCGTGAGAACGCAACTCCGTATCTGAAATCTTCTGGTCCATGCTTGTTTCGCGTTTGGCAGCCGCGTGGCCCTCATGCTCTGGCTGTACACTCAGGCCTGAAGACGTGATGGGTAGCGATGCCTCACTGACTAGTGCTTTTGCAGGATCCGGTTTCGAGATCTCGCCTTTAGGCCCTGGCTGCGGAGATCGATTCGCCATAGTAACGATTGAGCTCTATCCTTGAGCGAAGGGATAGAGACGTTGGTGTGGAAGCGCCAGCAGGACGATATCAAGGCAGCGTTAGCAACGTCCGGACAAGCCCCACTTTAGCAGGCCGCAAAGTCACCACGTTTGTCCTTTCACTTTCGCCACAAAGCGCATTAAAAGCAAAAAGATGTTGATAAAGCACAGAACCGAACCCCTGGCCTTGGGTGTGCGCAAAAAAATACTTACATTGACTCAGTTTGGCAGACTTAAGTCATACATCACAGTCAGCGACTTGCGTACTTCTACCATCCGGGTGCTCATCTTCAGGTAGAAAGTAATTCAGAGAAAGGAGTCAAAGTTTTCGACAATTGATAGTTATTTGTACATGTTAATCAGACGTCAGCTGTGCTCACGCACTGCAAACACACAGAAAGTGAAAGGCTCAAACCACTTATGACTCCACCACACCCCACTCCCGCTTGCTGGAGCCTACGCAGGTGACCGCACCGACACTAGCGCTAGTAGAGGCGCTCGTTGTCTTTCCACACAGTCCCATCGCTTCCTGCTGCTACGTGTCTAAACCCTACCTGTACTACGACGCAGCCTCTACGGACATCTTCGGCAGGCTCACGAGACGACATGGCTAGCCAGGACCTCAATCAGAGCGACGGTGGATACGCCGCGGAGTCTAAACGCGATGAGGCTCAGTCACTGGTGTCGACAAAGCGCGTCCGCGGTGCTCACATGGAGATGATGGCTGTTGAGTTTGGCCAGCTGTCGGCTTCGAAGGCCTCCCCGATGCCTTTTGAGTGTTACAACTTGTACTGTAAAGCGCATGTCGACTGCATGAGTATATCACTGACAAAAGCAGGTATCGTCGCGAATTCGTAACAAACCCACTCAGTACCGTGACCCTTGTTGCTAAGCTGGGTGACGAGAGCGCTACTTGTACTCTACCCAGGGAGTCCGCCGGAGTCTTGTCGAGGAAGTTCAGAACCCAGGTTAGTTCCAGCCCTGCAAACCGCTCACTTCCACGACTTTATGCACAATAGACTCGCACCGCCTTAGAAGCCTAGACTAATCCTTCAATAGGTCGAAGATCCACAGAACACCGACTCCGTTGTCACTATGGATGGCTACGAGTACATCGTGGTTGAGATGATAGTACAATACATCCTCGACGCCGACTACCATCTAGACGACACCCAAGAGCTAGCAAACTACAAGTTGACGCACCTCAAGAAAGCTCAGCTCGGTACCGGAGACGACAGTATCACCGTACGGGTAGAAGAGACACCAACAGAACTTCACCTCAAGGTCTATGTTTGCGCGAAGAGGATGGAGATTTCGCAGCTCCAAGCCCCGGCTGCTAAGAAGTTCTGGACGACTCTCCGCAAGGACCGACCTACCGCCGAGGAGTTGGTTAACATGGTGGAGAAATACAAGCTTTACGACCCGTCGGAGAACACCAAAGAAGAGATCCTACACGCGATCGCGACTTATGGAGCAATGCGGCGTTCTGTGTGGCTGCAAGAAGACGATACGAAGTACCTTGACCTTCTCGGGACACCACGATATGCGATATACGAGGCAAGGGCCGAGCGAGACTTGGAAGGATACAAGCTCGAACATGATATCCCGGAGCGCATAATCGCCCCCGACCCCACAAGCCGACACCAAGCGAGCAGGAAGCGACTGTTGACTGATTCTACTCCTGACACGCGCTCGCCCAAGTCGCGTACCGTCGGTTCGGGACCAGTTCAGCGTGGACATATCAGCAGTCCTCTTCTCCAGCGTCCTGGCTCGAGCAATACCTACCAACCTACTGTCGAGGACCACAGCGATTCGCCTACCCCCCGTCGTCGGGACCATGGAAGCTCGGCCACTCATACCAACAAAGCACTGCCGCCTACACCCACGCCATCTGAGCTGGACAGGTCTTGGCAGTCTATGGGCGGATCCAAGGCGTCTCAAGGTGAGAAGGCAGCCTCGACCCCCATGAAGCCGGCATCAGGTCTCCTGCGTACCCCTCGTCCAGGCTCGAGCCTACGACGGAGCCAGACAGTCCGCGGTGAGGCCGATGGCTCTGATGATATCGATGGACCGAGTCTCTACGATGACTTCAATCCCCCGTTCGCCTCTCATAGTCCACAAGGTCCTAGTCCCGTTGCTCCGCGAACTGCGCGCAACCAAGGAGGTGATCAGCCGACTAGGGATCAGACCAAAGTCGACCGTCAAGATACTACTGAGCACGCTCTCCCCGAGAACAACATCTCCGCCGATGAGAATGCCGACGAGTCTACCTTCATTCCCCTGGTCAGTTCATCTGACCACGGCATGGACGACAACACCGAGGTCCCACGTATCGAGTTCAGCTTCGATGAAGGGGATACCATCAGGCAGGTTCCTCAGGTTCCCGTCCTCGCTCCCGTTGCCTCTGCCCGTAGCACATCAGATGAGACCGGTGGTCAGAAGAAGAAGGAAGATACCAGCATGACTGACGTGTCTGGGGATGGAGAAGATGGCGTCAAGGTCGACGATGGCGCCAAGATCGACGATGGCGTTAAGGCCGAGGATCGCATGGAGGAATAAGGGGCGTGGCAGTGACAGCGACGTTTGTAGGTGATGGGGTCTCAGCCCATGAGTCTGTGTAGACTTTTGTAGTCCATACCTGCTCTCCCGAAGACGGGTACATGAAGATTGTATACTTCAAAGTCTGTTATACCTCTTGTTTTGAGACTGCAGTTCTAGCTGAGATACTCCCAGCATACGTAGTGTGCATGGAATGAGACTCCTCGACTATCATGTAGGCGGTACAAGCTTCACTTATTTCAGGGCGCTTGAGCGGCCATCTCGCGCGCTCGGTAGGATCAGATCGTCAAAGTGAATGTGCAGCACCCCATCAGGTACGTCATCGCAGCATCGCAGTCCACGGCCTTCGCCGCCATTCCCTCTGATTGCTCTTCCAGGGTCAAGCAAACAGCGATATGGCGCTAGCTAGGCAACCAGAACACGGTGACCTCTAACGTGAGTACCTGCTTCCGCATCTCCATCTCCGACAACCGCTTGCGCCAGCTGAGAACGCCCTTGCCCAATAGCCCTTATCGACGAGCCTTCACAGCCCGAGATATTAGGCGCTCTACCGGATACGATGTCGGGAACACAGAAGCTGCAGCCGGCTACCGTTCAAGATGAAATGATGAGAACAGGAAACATCAAGGCCGATGTGGACTATCTGCATCACGCGTTCGGTGAATTATCAGTCGCCGAGATGGACATGCACAGCAGTGAGCTCCACAAGAAGTAAGCTGGCCTTCCCACGGACACCCACAACATTACTGTCGCTTACCTTTCTATAGGCTCCGCGACCAGCGACTCAGTGCGGTGAAGCAAATGTTGCCTCTCCCTTGCTCTGACGGTGTGACCACCTTCACCGTACCCACGGAAATGGCGATCGCAGTGTCTTCCTGGCTTCAGAACAATGTGAGTTGGTGGCAAAATCTTCACAGGCCATTTGACTAACTGGAATGTAGTACGAAACCAATCTCGCGGAGCTCCCGACCAAGAACTACAGTCCCACGGTTGTCATGATCATTGCCAGTTCTGTCACCGAACCGATAAAAGACGCCCCGCAAGACAATCTTGACGGTCCAACTACACTCGAATTCCACTTGCAAGTCTATCTCTGCGCGACAGAGATGGGCATGGACGTCCTCCAAAGCTTTGCTTTCAAGTTCATGAGAGGAGCCCTTGCCAGAGAAGGACTCACAGTGCAACAGCTCAAGAACTTGGTCGAGCATCACAAGATCTTCACCCCGGATTTCTGCAACAAGGCACTGTCGGTGCCACAGTATCAGAAGGTCATGTGCGCCTTCGCTACTCATATTGTTGCGCATCAAGAAGACTTCGATGGCAATCCTGTGTACGGAACTCTGATGGTTACCACTGAGGGATATCTGCCGACTTACCTCAATATCATCCATAGTAAAGCTAGATCTGTCATGGAGGAGATCAAGGGGTTCGATGACGCGGAGACCCTCGAGGCATAGGCGTCCATGGGTAGTCTGTGTCGCGATGATACTCGAGAGGATAGCAGGAGGATGGCGTTCATGTAGTTCTACACATCCAATGAAACATCTTGAAAGTCATCACGCTGCTCCATCACGATCCCTATAGCCCTCTCACAATATCTGTCTGCTACCATCATATCCACAATATCATTCATTATTCCTGTTCTAACATCGCGACACAACTCCTTAGCAACGCCATCAACCTTAGCTGTATACTCCGTCCAGCAGGTGTGTCCGCATGTTTACCAGCACCCCAGCCAAACGGCAGCACTAACCTCCTTCTACCCTTCTTATCCAGCACGACGAGTGCGTCTAATGGAAATTTGCCTCCACCAAGGGGATGTAGTAAGCCCAAGCGGACGAAGTGGTTGTTCGACGGAGTCGCGGCTTGTATTAAGGGTAGCGAGAAGGGCGCGGAGGAGGGGAGTCTATGTGTCGAGGGGTCGTGGCAGAGGACGAAGGGCTGAAGGGTGGGCGAGAGCGCGTAGAGGTCTGGTAGAGCGGAGCTGTGGGTTGTTAGTAGTAGTTTGAAATGGTCCAGGATGATCTTACCAAAGCAGGTCGTAATGGACCTGAACGTTCCCTTGCACGCACAAAACAACTATAGACGCCTGCCTCTTATACCTTGCCCAGTTATCATGCGCTTCCAGCATACTGCCTACAGGAGTCGCGAGCGTACTGCTACCCAGTATCGCATCCACATCCACGCTCCATGCCTCCTCCGGACTTATAACATCTAGCTCTTCCAGCTCGCACTGTGTCTTGGACCTCTTCAACGCATCGCCCAATGGCGGCAGAGCTGGCGACGGCTCCCTCCTCCGCTGGACCTCGTCCTCGTCCTCGTCAACAGTCAGGCGCGAGCGTTTGCGGCTAAGAGCCACATCCATGGTCCAGCTGTCGTGCGTAAGTAAGTCACCCATCTACGGCGTCACGTCATACATGCGTTGTGGGTGGAGAAGAAGACACGACCAGCGCCCATCTTCCTACGACAGTCGGTCTGGGGTGGTCGCAGAGACAGACGCACGCACGAGCGAAAAGACCCAGGGTTTCCTGCACGTCAGGCCCAAGCTCCCCTGCATACCCCGCCATCAACGCGCCTTTCCGCCTTGCCTACGCAGCGACCTACCCCACTATCCATCAGCTCAGCTGCGCCTAGGCTACCAGAACGGCGGCTGGCGAATCTGCCATCTCGGATGCTTCGCGCCCATGGCTGAGAGAGACGTTGCGAGTAGACTGCGCCAGAGCACTTGGAATGGCAGTATCCCGCTCGAGATACGCCTGCACAAGGGCGACTGTAGGACGTACGACGAGTCGGATCCTTACTTAGTACGTGCAGTGTCGACATAGTCTGGCGATGATACATCAGATGAGCTATGGCTGACGAGAGGTAGATACAATTTCCACGCATATCATATCTCGGGCTGCTCATACACAAACTGCATGCCTTCTTCGCACGCAGCCTCATCTACCCAGATGTCACGCCCAAAGACGCATGGTTATCCTACGAAGACGTGCCGCTGAAATGGCATTATCCACTGGGTCTTCTCTACGACCTCTACTCTGGCGCTGAGCCGGCGTATCCTTCAGCCACGGATACGGAGGCTGAGCAAGCGCACAAGATCGAGAATACAGAGGAAGAGCGTCAACATTTACCATGGCGACTCACAGTACACTTCTCCGACTTCCCGTCCGAGCAGCTCGTTCTGCTTGATAATGACGACAAGCATATGCATGACCTATTCATCCACAGCGTGAAGGAGGCCGACTACCTCAGGACAGGAACAGGAAAGACAGTCATGTTTCTAAGCAAAGAAGACAGCACGCAGCTCTGGAGCGGAGTGAAGAACCACGACTTTGCGGTGTACAACCCCATCAACCAGAAGCTGCTGAACCCGCAAGGAGTCAACCTGAGACATCTACCAGTGCGGCTCTATCTCCCACACGCGTCGTCGGAAGGGGTGCAAGAAGAGACGGCACCCGGGAGTTTGAGAGTAGTGCAGAGGCTGGTGACGCCGAACCTGTCGTCTAGTAGGTGTAATTGCGGTGTAGGTGTGGAAGGCGCTGACGGCAGACAGGGCAACCACAGACCATCGGGACAGCACTGAACGCGATATTGCCGACACTATTTCCGAGCAGACGCAGTCCGCTGCTGGCGCAGGCCGTGTTGCACGGAGCGGTGCTGCCGCTGAGCGCGAGTGTGGAGGAGCTGGTGCGCGCGACGGCATATCTCGATGGCTGGCTGCACATTGCGGTGGTTATGATGGGCTGAATAAGGATTTATGCCAACAGCGACGGCGGTCACATGGGCGCCGAGTCATGTGGCGACGCTATTCCACGATCCCGGATAGCAACAATATTGGCAGTACGGGCAGCGTCACGATAGCGGACGCGGCAACACAACTCAGACGTCCCAAGGCCCGCGTGCAGCTCGCGCCACTTGCTTCTGCTGATGGTGCCTGTGACATGGTGATGCTCTGCAGCGTTTCAAAGGCCGTGTAGGGCTCGTGTGCCATGCTTCGCCAAGATGCGGGGGCACAGGCACAGCAGAAGCTTAGTGAGGATCCCGGCACTGAGCTACCAAGGCCACCCCACGCGTCTCCAGTCTGCCTGGGCGCTATCGGCGTAGCGCGTCGCCCTGTCGACGCGAAGCCAGCGTCTGGAAATGAGGCATTATTGACGTGCGTTGTTTTTGGCTCCGGTGCGCTAGGCCTGCTGTTGCCCGGTTGATGCTGCCCACGGTTCGGCTGGTGTCAAACGGCCCTGGCGAGATATCCGAGGGTGCAGGTGGGTTCGCGCCGCCTTCATCAGTCATGGACGATAAGCAATGGGCGATGACATCGATGCTGCTTCTGCCGCACAAGAACGGTTTAGAGGTGGCAGGGGTGCTGGCTGAGTGGAGCCGACGAGTAGCGTCAGCGGCTTGCAGCGCCAGACGCACCTGGGCAACTGTGTGGAGGCGCGAGCGAGAGGTTCATGGGGAGTGCTGGGAGTGCTACGGTGGATGGCTTGGTATCAACGACCGGTGAAGCTCTAAAGCGGCTCTTCTCGTGACAGGCAACTAGCAGATAGTGACTACACATCAGAACGTGAGTATCTCCGACGTGAGGCTGCGATCGTCGGCTCATCTACGACGAAATGATGGCATGTCGCGCCATTGGCTGCACTGGGTAGCTCCCTCCTAGCTCCCTCAACCCTCGCGGGTGGTTGCTAGGCCCGACCCAACCTTCATCTACTCTTCACGCTGCTCCTCGCCCCGAGTCTCCAACATCCCCCAGCGCCCACTATCCATTACCCACTCGGACGAGCCTCAGACGTAAGTACCGCTCCCTACTCCCTCCTTCCAGGCCCGCGCCCATTCCCCGGCCGAAGCGACGCTGCACCCACCCTTGCAAGCTTGGAGCCTCCCGGACAACCCGCTAGGACCCGGGGCCAAACAAAATGCCTCATCAACTGTGCAGAAATTTTCGGCGAGCCGGCGCATTTAAAAGCGGACATTCACCCTCTTGCTATTAAGAGCTTTTTCGTTCTCACTCTTTGATGCTGCATCGCTGTCGACCTGCGCCTTTCAATTAAACATCGCCGAGTCCCTCTGCCTAGCGACCGTTTCCGTGGGTTTGATCCGATCGCGCTGACCAGCTTCCGTTGCCATCAACAGCCAAAACAAAGCTTCCCTCAGCTCGATATTCAAACAGTGGACCGATTCAATTCGTAAATGTAAGCTCAATGCCGCCTTGTTCTGGAGCTGCCGGGGAGAGTTCGCGTCACGTTGTCGCATCCTGTCGCGTCGTGTCGCATCGCATCGCATCACCGCCATCGGGACCAGTCTCGCGACAAGCCTTGGCCGAAGATCGTTACGCTCGAGACCTCTCTTGGGAGTGAATCGCACGCGCCCAATGCGCCTGGCCTGTGCTTCTCCAGCTCCGGGAATCCTTCCAGGTCTTCATAGCTGCTCGTACGAACAACCTTTCTAACATCTCCACCCCAGAAACCCACAAACAAACACAATGGCCGCCATCAGCATGCCCATCGCCGCTCGCGCCGAGTACGCTCTCCACCAGCTCGCCAAGCGCGACAAGAACTGGGCCCAGCGTGAGCCCGGTGTCATTGTCGTCTTCGTCATTGTTTTCCTCGTCGCCATCCTCGTCATTGCCATGTTCATCAACAAGAAGGTACGTTTTCCCAACCACCCCAACCACCCAATTCTTTCTCCCATACAGCCTCCTAACACCCACCACAGAGGCAAGCTGGCAAAGGCATGGCATAAGATACCCCCTTTGATTCGAAGTTGGAGCGAAGCCGAGCAGTACGATTTCAAGGCGGACAAGACATGACCCCCGATACGAAAGTCATAAGAGCTGTTATGTGGACCGGGCAAAGAGCTTGTGTATAATGTGTTTGAATATTCGCGTATAGGATAACACGGGCTGACCCTGCTGGGGAGGCACTGTGGTGCGAATGCCTCTTTGAGAGGGCTTCGTGGTAATAATGAACAAGTCAAATACCCATTGAGCAATTCGCGTTATTTTTCTCTGAACTAATAGCTAACATTGAAGATGGCTCAGTGAAGCTTCATTGATAGAGCGGGCCGCGCGACAATCAACAAATATGGCATTGCTCAATCTACACCATGCGTCTCATTGCCTGCGCGAAGGAAGCTTCCATTCATCATCATGCTTCGACGATGCAGACCGTTGCAAACAGCCTCGTCACCGCCTTGATTCTTCTAGCTCCCCTCGCTAAAGCATCTGCGAACCCAAGTTCAGTCTTACTGCATGCTTTACTGCAGAACAGGCTAGCACACACCGGACACGATCGTCTGCTTTTTTCTTTCTTTCCTTACTGCTTCCGGCAACCTACCTCTTTCCATTCGCTCCCGTCTCGAACCATGCATTATATCCAACGCGGAAGCCTGGTTGTCGTTCACACCAGCTCAAACCACTCATCTCTCGCATAGCTTCTACCCGCCATTGCTCGGCCATTCATGTATCCATCCAAATAGCACTCACCAACGAAATTCCATCGGCCATCCTCCGAAGGTCTTAGTACGTACGGTACGTTTCCGCCGAACAAGATCGCAACTGTATCTCCAGACATCATGCCTGCTGGTCCTAGACCAAGAGTATCCGATGAAGTGATGAAAAGGCGTCTGTTCATCAGTCGTTGGAGTAATGCGATGTAGCTGTTTATTTGGCGTTCCCTGGAGCTGTTGGGTGATGGAGGGCATACCTCAGTCGAATGCCTGGGAGACCGGTCCTTTGTATTTGATAAGGGTGTTTGTCCTTTTGCCGATTCTTCTTGCGGAGAATTGACAATGGACCTGAAATCACGCTGCGCGTTAGATCGAGCTGACGATCGAAAATCCCCGTAACAAGGCGCCAGACCTGCAGTGGTTACCATGAAGAACGTGAAGTCGAATGAATGCGTGAAGTCTTTAACGTGCTTCTTACACATCCTGTACAACTGCGGGAGAAGGTTCGACAGATAATCTCCATGACGCTCTGGTACTCCTGCCTGGAACTTGGTATTATCTAGCATTACCGTAGGGAAACACATGTTCACTGTGTCGATCCGCATACCCAATAAGCGAAGAACGCCCAATGGGGTATTTTGATCCATCTCAACCCCAGTATCCATGGATGCTGTGTGGGGCATTTCTTTGAGAATGCGAGTCCCATCAGGGTCCTGATGCAGAGAAAATGTACTGATGCGGCGTGTAGAATCCGCAAGGTTCCATCTCGGTACCCAGGAAGGGAGTTGTATATACGGTGAAGTAGATTCTGCCGGCTTGTTGTGGACGAACTGCGAAAGGATACTTAAGCTGCCGGTTTGCCGGATACAGTACTTCGCGGCACCCGCGTATACTTCGAACATCGACCTTGTATAGTCAGGTGCTACTTCTTCCGGCCAGTTCTCCGGATCTCGACTTGCGCTGCTAAGCCCGAGAAGCGCAAAAACTTTATCTCTTGGATCGGTAGATCGGAATGAGCTCGTCAAGCGTAGCAGGACGTATAGGTGAGAGAGATTGTCTTCCTGTCCTGAGATCCAGTGGTGTCTGCCGAATAAGATGGGATGTGGTTGGTGTCTGCAGATGACTTCCTGGATACTTTTGACAAATTCCATGCGTTCTGTACGATACTTGCCGCCAGAATCGTTTAGCCACTCTATAGCTCTCTGAAGATC
The DNA here is from genome assembly GCF_023758015.1 of Alternaria viburni. Taxonomy (NCBI): domain Eukaryota; kingdom Fungi; phylum Ascomycota; class Dothideomycetes; order Pleosporales; family Pleosporaceae; genus Alternaria; species Alternaria viburni. The sequence continues at coordinate 92,877 of NW_026055803.1, forward strand.
CGACCACGATAATCGTTGATTACCGCAAAGCATATCGGGGCATCCTCTGGACACTGCCATCTCTTGTAGGATCCAGCAGCGCTCGAACCATGGTGACTCCAGTAGCTGAGCTAAAGCACTCCATCTTTTATCATCCAGTGACGGTAGTTGAGCGTCGACATCGTAGATGTAGGAAAGCGTAGCATCAATAATGCTGTTTGCGGCCTTAGCAATCTCTTTAAGCTGTCAGTAACTGTTGGCAAGATTTTGGTACTATCATGATGTCGCAGAGACGGGGCAATCAAATACCACTTGACATGTTCCGAGACCCTGGCAGAGAACACTCACCGTTCTTGACCGGAAGCCAGACTATGGTGTGCGTACTTCGTTTATAGATAGATCGCATAATGCGAACTTGCTGGGTACGCTCGGCGTTGTCTTCTTGATCAATACAAATTTGATCGACCCAGAACCACCCAGATGTTTTCCATCCTGTTTCCACCGAGTACGCATGTAGCTTCCTCAGCCCTTCTGCCAGGTTCGATGATATTTTCAGCTTGAACCCGTTGCATCGTAAAGTGACGCTTTGATTTGGAGAACCCCAACAGTAACTGAGAGCTTGATACGACGGAATGTGTTCATCCGGCGAAACCGTTTTCATCTCGCATTTGAGATACGGAAAGACAGCAACGATCTTCATCAGGCGAAAAGAGAGTGGGGTAGGAAGCGTGTGGTACAAGCAATCTGGTGCGATCTCCGCCGAAGTTCCAGGCAATGGTCTATCTCCTCCGGTTGCTCCTGGAAGAGCTAACGAACTAGAGCTAGACATTCTCGATACTCGCTGTATGAGGTATGCTGTTGCAGTAGACGTTGGATCGGCCGTGTCGTTGAGGTTCCTCTGCTGTGACGCCACATGCTTGGCTATGCTGGTCAGAGTGCAGCCTGATGTCCTGCTTTTCGCACGCTGTCAGTCGTATTGTGGCGGGGAAAGCGCAGATGCGCAGTCGCTGCTTCTCAGTCGAGATCATTGGCCACTGGTAGCCACCTGCAGGACGGCATCGTCTGGTCGATTCTCTCGGCGGGGCACCAAGCTGCCGATGGACCTAATGATGGTCCCGTAATTGTATTGCAATCGGCTATGACAACTGTGTTGAATATTATTGCACCGGATAGGTCTCTGTCGCAGTAAATTGAGGTGTTGAAGATTAGGGACGCGATTACCCCGCGAAGCGTTGAGCAACTGCGCAGACGCGCATCGAGATGTTGGAAGGCACCAATCCACAAACATCGGCTGATCTAGGCATACCTAGGCAGCAGCAGCCTGAAGCTCACACGGCACCTGGGCATGCATATTAAAGTCGAACGTAGCTACATGAAAGACCGCACATCTTTCTCATCCTAGAATAATCTCAAAAGTCCAAAGTCAAAATCATCCATCACGTACTCCTGCAACCATGCCAACCACCCTCACAGTCGCAGACCACGACTCCAAAAGCTCACGCAGCCGAACCTACAACGTCGACACCCCAGAAAAGCTCCTCGCACGCACCAGTGAACGAGACTCCCAGGCCTGCAAATGGCTAGTCCGGAGTTCGGTCTCCGCCGATGAACTCCAGAAGTCATGCGTTGTGGGCTCGAACAACGGGTTCGTCCACGCAGCTTTCGATGCATACAGCTACCACCACCATCTCACCATCCGCCCGGAAGACGTATGGTTCGCAATTCTCTCACAACTCAACTTCTACATCAACGCCAATGCCGAAGCCCTACGTGATCATTTCGTCTCGCACCAAGGACAGAAAGAGCTCGAGGTCAAAGACGTGGGCAGCATTCACTCCGTGGACATCGGTGCCTTAGCTCGACGGATGACAGGACTCATACAGGAGAATGTCAAGGACCCCGATCTGCGCGATTGGATCATGCCTGCGTTCAGCACGACCACAGTCAGCGACCGCACAACAGCTGCGGTACTCATGATGGGCACTATGCAGGCGTATTTCTCGTACAAAATGAGTATTATGTGTGGTATTCCCTCTGTCACTCTACTGGGTGAACGCGAGGACTACGAAGATATCCTCGCCAGGCTGGAGAAACTCGTTGAATTGGGTCCTGAAGCGAGTACATTCGCCGATCTGCTTCGCCCTGTTCTGCGCAACTTCATCGCAACTTTCGATCCGGAGCAGGCCGTTGCCTCCCGCGACTTCTGGCAGAAGATCGCCCATCGCTCCGGCGGGGGCAGCGGACCGTCATATCTGGGAGGCTGGCTAACGGCATTCTGCTTCTGGGACGACAAGGGGAAATGCATGTATAATCTGAAGACAGGAACGCAGAGTTGGAACGTCGATGAATCCGATAAACAGCTGTTGGAATTGGACGGAGTTTCGTATCATCGGGTGGACACTGATGATATTCCGAGTGGCTTTGCTTCTGTGCCTGTGTTGGTGAACGACAATGGTACAGAGTACAAGACGAAGATGGTCGCTGGATCGCTGGGTATCGAGATTACTAGCAGCAATGACTCCGGTGCTGGGGCAGAGGAGAAGAAGCTGGATTCGCTGCAGTCGCTCAGTGGGTGGATGATGTATGAGATCGATCCTGCTCCCAAGAAGAACCCCTGGGAACATGACTCGGAAGGGAATGATTCTGAATAACCAGTATATGAGGGTGTTGGATAAGGGTAATGACATCGAGCATGATGGAAAAGTACCACGGACTTGTTTGTAGAGAATAACGATATCGGGTTATCCTGATGGTACCGTACAAGACGTAATTCGTCATGTTTATTTCTCTAACAATCTGCACATGTGTTAGCATACTCACAACGAAAGCCTCATGAAAGTTCCAAGTTTCGTGAAGTACAAGCTCGAAGAAACAGCCCACTTCGTATAAACCGCATAGACATAATTGAAGTAATTGCTTGAATTTGTTTGCATATACATCTCAAAAAGTACAAATCAGGCTCAAAGAATATCAACTTCTGCGCAAAATCGCAGGTTCATCCAGCAAACAAGATGCGATGGTTCTACCCCTCTACTACAACGATCCAAATACACTCTATGTGAAAGCCATGCTCTTCTTGATCTCGGCAATAGCCAGCGCAGGGTTAAGTCCCTTGGGGCATGTCCTTGAGCAGTTGAGAATGGTGTGGCATCGGTACAAGCTCATGCTGTTGTTAAGGGCGTCCTGGCGCTCGGCCTTCTTCTCGTCTCGCGAGTCTGCGATCCATCGGTAGGACTGGAGGAGGACAGCGGGGCCGAGGTACTCCTCCTGGTTCCACCAGTAGGACGGGCACGAAGTCGAGCAGCAAGCGCACAGAATGCATTCGTAGAGTCCGTCGAGCTTCTTGCGGTCCTCCTTGGACTGGCGGAATTCACGGCCCTGAGATATTGTTAGCAGATGTCTATTGGCCGACTTCCAAGGGTGTACGTACGTCTGGTGCGGCGGTGTCGCGCTGCAGGTATGGCTTGACTGATCGGTATTGCTTGTAGAAGAGCGTCATGTCCGGCACGAGGTCCTTGACAACGTACATGTGGGGGAGCGGGTAGATGCGAGATTCCTTGGTTGTGTCGGTGGGGATACGGCCTGTCATGACCTGTTAGCCTTCCAAATTCCTTCATAAGGTGCGATTCCACATACAGAGACATGCCAGGGTGTTGACTCCGTCAATGTTCATGGCACAACTTCCGCAAATACCCTCGCGACAACTCCGCCTGAAAGTCAAAGTGGGGTCCACCTCGTTCTTGATCCTGATGAGCGCATCCAGCATCATGGGTCCGGTCTTGTTCAGGTCGAGCGTGTACGACTGCATCTTGGGCTTGGAGGTCGGCTCATCTGGGTTCCATCGGTAGATGTGGAAGGTCTTGGTCTTCGCATCTGCGCTGGCCTCGGGGTCCTCAATCGTCGATGTCTTGCTCTCTGGGATGGGCGATCGCGACGCATTGGGTACAATCTTTTCGGCGGTCTTGGAGATGGGCTCGCGGGCGTGAACGTCGTTTACGGAGGCGAAGCCGCGGGAGAAAACTGCCGGCCGTACGGCTGTCGAAGAGCGTTAGCAGTGCTCAGCTGTCGCGGTGACACTGGACGGTGTACGTACCAATTCTCCGGGTAGCCAGACGGGTGAAAGCGCGTGTGGAGGCCATTGTGTGTGGTGTGGAGTGGAGAGTGCGGGCTGGGGCTTAAAGATCAAAGTGTTGCTATCATCGAAGTTGTAGCGCCAGGGCGCCACTCAAGCTTCCTCGGTTATGACAACTGCCAACCCGTGATTGGTCGCGCATGCTCGTCGGACGATTCCGGCTTCTTCGGCCCTTCGACGCCACTACATCATCGTCGAAAACGTCAAGACTTGTGACAGTCATCTCGCACATAAAGATCGTTCGCCCAGTGTGGTTCTTTCCAGAACGCAGGTCTTTGAAGAAGTCATATTGCGATAGATTGCAAAGCTCAGCAAGGTCCCAGCACACGATGGTTTCGGCTACAAGCAATTTCTTTGTGCTCGTGTGATCAATTGCGCGTAGCCAGTGTTGGTATTCATATTAACTATAAGGTCGGTAATATCGTAGTGGCTTGCTGTACTCATATCACGCCGACGTTAGAGGCATATGCCATATAGCCGATCGGCCTTGGTGAGGTAGAATTTTCTTGCAATGCCGACTCACTCAGGAATAGCCGATGTTACATATCCTTGGGGGTTTGATTCTCTTTGCACGTACTGTGCTTTTACTTAAATCTCACGGATGCTCCTCTCTCGTTCTGCCAAAACTCTCCAGCAGTCCAGTCTCCATCTGTCGCTCTGTCTCAATCACCGCGCGTATCTCCGGGATTACTCTGCCTTGCAAGGTCGAAATTCCACTGTTCTAAGCCCTACTCCCACAAGTTCAGTATGAAACGCATTGCACTTTCTCTTCATGTTTATAGTGCTGAGGTCGCATGTGCGCACTCTCGTCCTTATGGTTCCACACTACGTCGTGATTTTTTATAATAAGAACAATAGTTTTCGACATGCCCAAGAAGATTTCCGCGTTATACCAACTTTAAATTGAACTTTGTAACAAACCTCTGGTTTAACGGCAAGCCAGTGTCATGGTTTCGCTCTTTCCCCTTCCGGACGTGGACTCATCTTCACCACGCGGACCACCAAAGCAGAAGGCACGACGAGAATCTGGGGTCCGGGGCCCCACTTTGAGCTCTCACTTTCACCTTATCGCGACTGAATCTCTTAGAAGCCTGTTTGCTCAAGCTGTCAGCTTGGCGAGGCCTTTCGTCGCCGCGTCCATCCTCTTCCCTCCGCCACCGCACCACGCTCACACGGTCGCGTCGCCCCCAAATCCGCACCATCCGCACCCGCTATAGCGCTGTTATCGCATCATTGTTGCTAAGATTGTGGAAGTCATGTCTCTCTCATCACCTCAGGTAAGTCGTCTTCTCTTTCGTCTGCTCTTGCATCTTCTGTGGAATCTTGTTGTTGACAGTCCTCGAGGCACTTACGCCCACCAAGGGTAGGTTCATAGGCGGTAGCCCTACTGGTGGCTATGGCAGTCCACTCCGTCCGCGCTTCGAGCGGGACGAGCAGTCCTTGCCTACTGTGGCAGAAGACGGATCCAATGGAAGCGCTTCCACTGATTCACATTCCGTTTCGGGAGGATCATCGTCGCAGCTCAGCTACACCAATGCCATGAGCCGTCCTATGAATGCTTCTCGAGGACCAGTCAACAACCAGATGCCACACGCAAAGCAGCAGCTTGTGGGTTTCGCTTCACCCTAGCATGTCGAGGGACTGTGGCTAACATACACGAAGCCAACAACTCCACAGCGAGCTCATCCTATGACATTCAACGGAAATATGCCGCCTTCTCTTGCGTCTCCATCGTTCACTTTACCCCAGGGCACTCAGCAGTACGGTGACTACACGCAGAAGATGGCGTCCGCTAAGACCAACCACCTCAAAGACATTGGTTCTCAACGTGGCATCTCTCACACAGGCCAGAGGTCCGATAACTGGCGTTCATCCGGTCACGCATCGTTCAGCAAGTCCAAGCGTCATCCATCCACCATGGTCAACCCTGCGCCAGCATTTCCACGCACGATGACCGACATCCCCGAGTATCTGGCTGTACAGGAGATGGCTTTCCGTCAAGGTCAGTATGACTCAGGAAACTCTCGCAGCAGGGTCCCAGCAAGCCCCTTCGCAAGCCTCTTCGACCAGGTCTGGGAGCGCTTCTTCCAAATGGGTGCAGCCTACGGAGGAACGCCTGCTACATCGCCCGTAGAGCCGTCTCCCACTCACGAGAACTTCGTTTGGTCTATCCTGATCAACCCCGCTACACAGGATCTAGCGCATCTCAACGGTTCCGTGGACATGGGATGGGCTCATAAGATGTGCAGCATGTCTTTGAACTGCATGGAAGAGCTCATCCGCGTCGTGCGCAACCGTCCCAAGGACTGGGAGAAGATTGTCTGCGACATTCCTTTCCCGGTCAAGCAGACCATAGTGGCCTTCCCTGACCTCTGCGAGTACTACGACGCCCTCCAGCAAGAGGCCAACGATGCGTTCGGCGGCGGATTCTGAGGCTTGTCAAACCCGACAGCTACAACTTCGTGAAGTGAGATTATTGTCCCACATTCGGAGTTATGGCCCCCTAGCAACGGTAACAACACTCGCGTGCGTTCTGTTGGTGGTTTCGCCTAGGCGATGTTTACACGACGATCAGGGGTTTGGTTGTATGATGTTTCTCTAACGAGATTTTAATAGTGGGTTGATTCCTTTTTGTTAGCATGGCGTTTCACGGTGGGCACTGATGGAGTTTCGGCGCGATCTTGTTGGAGGAGTATCCCGGCAGCATCGTCAGTTTCTATTCATGTTCACGCCCACCGATCTCACGACGTCATGTAACCACCCATGTACAAGGAATGGCTCTGGCGCAGAAGCCCCAGATGTACTGTAGCAAAGCTACGCACCAACACGTATAACAAAAATAATTTTCGATACAATAGCCCAAAAGCAATAAGACACACTTCGCGTCGTGATACTGCCACGCCAGATCACGTGGAGACGCGAATACGGGAGGGAATGGCTCCGGGCCTTTCCAAGATTTGCGAATATCCGCGTCATGCACATCATATCAGATTTTCATCACCATCTACTATAACCGTGTCCAGTCGCGCAAACCGCCCCTCTGAAAATGACAGCAACAGCACCAGCACGTTCGCATGGCTTCGATCGCCAACACAGCCTTTTGCAGCTCGACTGCAGCGCCGACCTGCGACACTATTCGCGCAACCTCGGGCCAGGCGTCCAGGAGCGCATCTTCCAGACCACGAGCGACGCCCTGCGGAAACAACTCGACGAGCATCGCGACTTCCTGCTCCGGCATCAGCAGCAGCAACCGCGGCTGGCTCCTACCTCGTCGGTAGTCAGCGGCCCAGCGCCGCCAACTCCTCAGGCATACCCACAGCCTCATCCCTATTCTCAGGCGTCGCAGCCCCCTCCCCTCCAGGCCGCCGCACCGCAGCTCGTCCATCGCCGCCCCGAACCCGCCATCGTCCCCGGCGACATCAGCACATACCCGCTCGCCCTGCGCGATGCCCTGTATTCGCAGAAGCTGATTCCGCGGGCGCACGACGGCCGGTCAGCGTATCATGTGGTCGTCAGCAGCAAGAACCGCGACCTGGGCGAGGATACAAAGGTCGTAGGGACTTGCCCGAGCATGCTGGCAGCGAATGAACTCGCGGCGCGGTACTTTGTTGAACATTGCCTGGTCGATGTTGTTGAAGCGAAGTTCACGCAGCTGGCGAGCGGCGCGTTGCACTGCGGTGCGGGACCTCACAACGTGTATGTGCAAGAGGGTAGGATGGAATGATGGACGCATTTGGGAATACAAGATGTCGTGGACCCGGGGCAATGGTCTGGTCCCCAGGTTCCACGGTACCCTTTGTCACCTGCAGGGTCCGCTGCCGTCCTGCATCATACCCGTGCTTTCAACCCGTCAGGCGGTATGTCATGTCCATCAAACATGTCGGACAATCGCATCTGGGATGCGCATCGCCACCACAACCTGATCGACGACTCGCGCGCGATTTCAGAGCTCAGCGACGTCCCTGGTCAACCAGAAATCCGACAAACCGCGAAGTCGTAAGATAAGAAGGGCCAACACGCACCGGTCAGTCACAGGACGTGTCGGGCAACAAGAGTCAGACAGGTAGCATCCTCTCATCGGCGCATGCTGGGGTACTACATGCACAGGGCGAAATCAGCTTGGAGGAAAGGAGTTTTACATTCTTGGAGCGTTTCGTGTTTTTGGGCGGATATGTATTATTATAATCTATTTCGATGATCCATGCGCATCATTGCTGGGACCATAGAGCCCAAGAGCGAGTCAATTAATTCTGTAATCACCTTACAACACCGTCCACTGTCTATACCGCGCTTCTCCGCTTTGACGTCTTTTTATTACACCTGTCCAAGCTGTCATGTAGACTTGTCAGTGCCGCCTGTAAGTCGCGCGCGTGACATGTCTACCAGTACCTACTCTCGACCTCTAATCCCTCGTTACCCAAAAGTTACTTGCACCCACGCCAGACGTGAAACGAAGGGAGACGATCAGCATATCTTCACCGGAAGTCCGTTTCATGCCCACACTTCCCAACAAGGCAGTTTACCAACAAGTGTAGATTGCAGTGTTGGCATGTTCCGGACTCGTTTTGCTCGTCCGCCCGCTACTTGCCGTGGTAGCAGGGTCATGCGCTCCGCAACTTGGCATGCCCTTGTCCCTGTGACCGGAACCCTCGCATTGCGGGCTCATCAGCTACGTCATCAACATCGTTCACCAGAGCGCGCTGGTGTCGCATAAGTCGATTCATATCCTGCGAAGAAACGGACGAAGCGCATCATTATACCGCGTCGCATCACGTAGATCCCAGACCCTCACTGTACCCAGCACAACGGAACGAGCGACCATCCCTTGCACAAACCCTGCCTCGCCACGCATAACCTCCTACCCACGCCGCAGCCACGCAGCCCGCCATGGCGCCCCCAAACACGCCCTTCGTCTACCTCCTCTGGCACCTCTACCTCGAGCCCATCTTCGCCCTCGGCGGCACATACCACCTCCACTGGGCGCCCGCCGAATACTTTACCTTCATGCCGTCCACATCCGCGTACCACCCCGACTCCCAGATCGCGTACGACCAGCTCGCATCCGCATACCTCTTCTTCGCCTTCACGGAGGGCGTGTTGATGCGCGTTGTGAAGGATCGGAAGACGTGGTGGTGGATTGTGCTGGGGCTGATACTGTGTGATTTGGGGCATTGCTATGCGGCTTGGTGTGAGATGGGGACGAGGGGGGTGTTGGATTTGGGGAGCTGGAGCCAGAAGGATGTTGTTACTAATTCGCTGAATGTGCTGCCGGTGCTTGTGAGGGCGGCGTATTTGGTGGGGCTTGGTGTGCCTGGGGAGGGGGCGGAGAGTAGGAAGGTAATTGAGGGTAGGAAGGCTCCGAAGAAGGCTTCGAGAAAGGCTTGATCTGAGATGTGACCTTACTACCGTTGAGATGCATATATATATTACGGTTCGATCTGGTTGCATGCAGTATGTCATGGTCAGCCCAACGCAGCCTACATGTTGAAGTCGAGATTCTTGCTCGATTGTGTTCCTCACTTGATACACATGCGTTCGTCTCTATGAACTAAGAGCTAGTGATGCGGTCTTCAGTGTGTTCGTGTAGTCGACAAGTTCGGGTTGTCAAGGAAACATCATGTTGGCGCATGTACCGCGGCCGAGACAGGCCGTGGCAGGGTAAGGCGAATTTTGTGTCGATTCCAGGTAGCATGATATCTCGATATTTACGTGAGACGCTGTACGCGGTCAGAGTTTCAAGGCCTGCAGCATACACGTAGTTTCTCCAATCTTCTCGTCTATTCCACGCGCGCGTTCAGCACGGCTGATTCGTCAAGTCTCTGCAGACGGCATGCATGAAAAATATAGCAGCATGTGGGGGGAGTGAGCCGCGGGAGGGCCACGCTGCAGGTCAACATCGAATTCTGCGCGCACTATCGGATTCTTTGAAATGCCATGACGGCGCACTAGCCTTGAGTCGCTCTCAACACTTTCCCACCAACCCCCATCGAGATGGGAGCCTTCACGTGAAGGTTGCAAACTGCGCGGGCTGCACAGACGGCGACTGGCTTCGGGAGATTCAGCGCGCAGGACGGAGGCAGGCTATGGTTCATGGCCCCAACGGTTGCACGAGCCGGCGTGTGTCTAATTGGTGGGCGGGGCACAGTGATGCGCGACTAAATGGGGAAGCTCCCGCAGCTGTCAGGTTAGCAGAGCAGGCGCCGGCACAGTCTGACGACGGTCTTCCGTGCAACTTGCGTAAAGATGACCGTCGTCGAGTCAAGGCCTTCGCTGATTGCAGTGCGACGGTGGAGAGGCCCACCAAACGCGCTGTGCGTGCCGGTGTGGCCGTACGTCATACCGCGGGGCTGAAATCTTGCAATTTGCGGCCATGGACACGAAAGTATCAAGTACGCCCCTTGCCGTAAGCCGCACGCCTCATCCAGGAACAGCAGCCAGATATCCTGAATTTGCCCAACCCCCAGCCCAGCACGCCGGCAGCACTTTCTTGCTTGGGCCCCGACTGACACGCGTAACTAAAGGCGTGGCTTCCCTACTACCTGCTTCATCACGATCGATCGAAGCTGCCGGAAATTTCACTGCGCGCGCCCACCGCCTCTATAACTTCACCTCGTCTGCCCCAAGCCATTGCGCAGGACCCGCTTCTCCCGCCTATATCTGATTGCCATTTCTCCACCATTTCTACAACCTCAATCTCTGACCAGCGGGCGCCCACGCCAGACTGCTGCCCAACATGACTACCCAAGTCGTCTCCCTGTAGGTACCGCTTTTCACTTGTCAGCCTGAATCAACCTGTAGATAGCGCACTATGATTCCCATCTGCACCGCGTTCGCCCTTTAACAGCGCTAGTTTCCTCCCGTATACCGTCGACTTCCACGAGTCCAAGTCCAACCCCCCAAGCCCGCCAGACGCCGCTCCCCCGAAGCTGAGCGAGACCGCCCGCGAGTCCTCCGCTACTAGCATAGCCAAATCGCGGCCCGTCAGCAAGAATGCAACTGAAGAGCAGACTCCGAGCCTCCTTAAGCGGGCGCCGCCGACACACATCCAGCTGCCCAAGACGCCCATGCGCATGACGGAGCATGAGGACTTCTTCACCCCCGGCCAGCCCAGCGCGGCCACGCACTTCCCCAAGCCAGCAGACCCCCGGGGCCTGGTACGTAGCGATGCCCATGTCCCCGAATGGGGTACTACCGGTCTCTTCTTCAACCAGCCCATGTCCAGGGCCGAGCCAGCGCCTCCCGACACCATCCTCGAATACGCAAAGGCGCAGGAGCGGGCGCAGGCCCAGAAGGAGCGCATGAAGGGCTCTCACGCCGGCAAGCCTACAACGGACCCGCGATGGGCCACCGAGTACTCCGTCGTGCCAGCTGTCCAGGGCAACGGCGGCCTGACCAACGCGCTGCGCTGTGCCGTGGACAACAAATGTATTAGTGACACCATCACTGTCGGCTTGATCGGATTCCCCACAGACAGCTTGAACGAGGAGAAGAAGACGGAGATCTACGAGAAGCTCGAGGAGGAGCAGGACGCCCTCACCGTCTTCGTCAGCGATAAGGACTTCGATGGCCACTATGCGCACTACTGCAAGACCATCCTGTGGCCAGTCTTCCACTACATCATCCCCGACCACCCCAAGAGCAAGGCTTTCCTCGACCACTCATGGGTCTTCTACGTCAAGGTCAACCAGGCCTTTGCCGACAAGGTCGTCAAGAACTACAAGCGCGGAGACGTCATCTGGATCCACGACTACCACCTGTGTCTGGTCCCACAGATGATCCGCGAGAAGCTTCCAGATGCACAGATCGGCTTCTTCCTCCACACTGCGTTCCCCTCCTCCGAAGTCTTCCGCTGCTTGGCCGCGCGGAAGGAGCTGCTCAACGGCATGCTCGGGGCGAACCTAGTCGCTTTCCAGACACCAGAGTATTCCCACCACTTCCTGCAGACGTGCAGTCGAATTCTCTCCGTCGAGGCTACTGAAGACGGTGTCCAACTTGAGAACCGCTTCGTCAACGTACACTCATCGCCTATCGGCATTGATCCTCGCGCTCTCGCCCTGGCCCGCGAGGAACCCGAGGTGCTAGAGTGGATTCAGACCATGCAGAAGCGGTACGAGGGCAAGAAGGTCATCGTTGCTCGCGACAAGCTCGACAACATCCGTGGTGTCAGGCAGAAGCTGTTAGCGTTCGAGTTGTTCCTCAACAAGAACCCCGAGTGGAAAGACAAGGTTGTTATGATCCAAGTCGCCACATCTACCACCGAAGACACTGAACTCGCTGCAACCGTCTCAGAGATCGTCACTCGCATCGACGCGGTTCACTCAACCTTGACGCATAACCCTCTCGTCTTCCTGAGGCAGGATATCGCTTTTTCGCAATATCTCGCGCTTCTTTCCATTGCCGATGCCCTCGCGATTACCAGTCTTCGTGAAGGCATGAACCTTACTTGCCACGAATTCGTCATCTGCCAGGACGGTCGCGCGAGTCCAAAGAAGCACGGTCCTGTCATCCTCAGTGAGTTCACCGGAAGTGCTTCAGTCTTCCAAGGTGCCGACTTGGCTGTGAACCCCTGGGACTACAACAGCATCGCACAAGCGTTCAAGGTCGCCTTGGAGATGACTGATTCCGAAAAGGAACGCAGATATACCAAGTTGCGCGATACGGTTATGCACCAGACTGGTGACTTCTGGGTTAACAACCTCAGCTGCCATCTCTCAAAGGTCCACGAGGAGCAGTTCAAGCGCGACACCATGTCCATTCCCCGTCTTTCGTCCAGCAATCTTGCGCGTACCTACCAGGCATCTCAGCGACGACTCTTTGTACTCGACTACGAAGGCACCCTCGCATCCTACGGATCTGTTAACAACACCGTCCTGGCGAACACCGAGCGTGTCATTGTCGTGCTGAACGACCTTGTTGCTGATGACAAGAACGATGTTTACGTCATGACTGGACGTACTGTTCGAGAGACTGAGCTCATCTTTAACCGCGTGCGAGGTCTCGGTCTCATCGCGGAGAACGGTTGCTTCTTGCGCGAACCCAGCGCGAAAGAGTGGATACAATTTCCCGACGAAGAGAAGACTGTGAAATGGAAAGACTCCGTCAAGCCCATCTTGCAGTACTACCTCGAGCGTGTCGAGGGTAGTTGGGTTGAAGAGCGCCACTGCTCCATGATCTTCCACTACAGAGCCCCCAACGATAAGGATGATTCCGCAAGCCGACATGCTGGTGACTGTGCCAACCACATTAACGATGCATGCGAGCAGCAGCGCATAAAGGCGGTTCCCACCAAGGACTCAGTTGTCATTGAGCCGATCGACTTTGACAAGGCCTCCGCTTCACAATACATCTTCAGCAAGTACCCTGAGAAGGGTCGACCTGACTTTGTGTTTGCCGCTGGAAACGACCGGAGTGATGAGGGTGTGTTCCGCTGGGCAGAGCAGTTGAAGGAGGAATGGAAGGTTCCCAATGTTCAGACCGTCACCGTCGGTGATCGCAACTCAATCGCCATGTCGACATTGCCCAACGGCGCAACCGGTAAGTTCGCATTCTTGATTTTTTTTAACAAGACTTCACTAACACATCCCGCAGGTCTTCTCGGCGCCCTGAGCAAACTTGCGAAGAACCCTCGTACGCCTTGAAACATTAGGTACTTTGGGCAAGCGAGCAAACATGAGCCTCTCTGCACGGGATATGTCTAGCGCATTTCGATACCCTCCTTACGACCTGATGATTGGTAATGGTAACGAAAGCACGGGGAACTTACTTTGGAATGAAGGGATTGCGAAAGGGATGTTACGCACGAATGAATGTCAAGCATGGGTGGAGTCCGGTTGGTCTTTTCCTATGATAGATCTTTTCTACTCTCAATACGGAACCTAGAATCTTCTTCATGATGGTGTTGCTAACATATGTACAGTGATGCTGTGATAGTGCTGTGGAGTCTATTAATCTCATGAATACGTGACAACTCACGGCAATCGAGGCATATGTATGGGACTGCCGTAGATCGAGCTACCTCGGGTGTGCCTCTTGAAATTCATGAACAGCGATCTCGTTGGCATCACGTCGCTATGAAAACGTGATGAGACATGCCGGGCTTCAACTACGCAGAAACGGCTCTATGATGTCGTTCTCTAGCTTACACAACAAGGAATTCGATTAGAGTTCAGCACAATGTCTCAAACAATCAGGTCGAAAGTCAAATGACAAGGCCACTTCATTCATTCAAATGGCAACTGCAGTCCACGCTGCAAACAAAAAGATATATACCACAAAAGATATCTAGAAGCGAATCAACAAGGCATCAAGAAGGGTATCGCTCAAATCAAAAAGAATCATCCATCATCAAAAAACCCCAAGCCCATCAACCAAACCCCTCTCCTTCCTCCCTTTCTCTCAGTCTCACAGCACTCTAAGCAAAGTTGCCCCCAGCAGTCTTCTTACTATCCGCCGCAATACTAACGCCCTTGACCACAATCTCCTTACCGCCCTCACTCGTAATCTTAACATCAACGCTATCCGCGCCAAAGCCAGCCGGGTTCTCAAAGAAGTTGTACGGCTTACGTGTAGTCGGCTGCCAGGTCTTGCCTGAGTCGACGGAGACTTCGAGTTTGGAGACGGCGACGTTGGAGTTCATGACTTGCATGCTGAACCAGAATTTGGAGGTGCCGGATTTGTTTTTCAGGACGATGGGGGTGGTGATGCCGCAGGGGACGGGGGTCCAGTCGACGTTGATGACGCCCTTGGAGGGTTCTGCCAGTTTGGCGAAGCCGTCGGGGTAGAGGTCGAGGTGGTTGGGGCCGCAGCTGTGGGGTGGGGTTAGTATGTGTTTTTTGTGAGATTTGTACGGTGGGATTGCTTACCCTGGGCATTGGTCGGTGACCATGGCGGTGATCTTGTTACCGTTGGGGCCGGTTACGCTGACGCACACACCGCAGGCGTTGCCGTTGTCCCAGTTGGAGTCGGAGAGCGCGGTGCCGTAGAGACCGGCGGGGATGGTGTAGCCGACGAAAGAGCACATTCCGCCCTCAGTGTTTCCGCCGTAGAAAGTGGCTTCGCCGCGCTTGGAGGCGGCAGATGAGACGGCAGCCTTGTCAGCGGGAGCCGCGGCTTGAGATGCGGCAGGAGCTGGAGCCTTGGACTCAGAGGCTGGCACTGCCGCAGCGCTGGATGACTGGGCGGCAGCGTAGGACTTTGATGCTTCACTCTGGGGGATCGGAGTGTAGGCAAGAGAGCTGTAGTCTAGCTTGGTGGTCGGGAGGACGCTCATGGTAGGGTAGGAGGGCGAGCCGGAAGATCCTGCAGGCTTGAAGAGAGCAGAGGTAGTGGCGTTGCCATAAGGAGCACCGGTTGGGCGAACGGTGACGGTGGTGAGGATCTCCTTGGTGCTGGTGGATGTGACATCCTCGACAGCGTCGGGAGTAGCAGAGCCAGCACCGGGAGTGACAGTGACGTAGACCTTCTCGTAGGTGGTGGTGTAGACAGTGCTCCTGGAGGAGCAAGCGCCAGACTTGCTAGCGGTAGCGTCGGCAACATCCACGGGCTTTGCAGTCTCGTACACTGTTTCAGTTGCAGTCGTGGTGACAGTCTGTTGGGAGCAGACGGACTCAGCAACAGCGAGACCCGCGATGGGGAGAAGAGAGAAAAAGGTGGACTTCATGGTGTCTGATGAGTGTTTGATGGAGTGACGGAAGATGGAATTCGAACGACGACTTGTTGGAAAAGACTGTGTAGGATCGTATCAACGAGTCCAAGTAATGAATGGCAGCAGCTCAGCGGCTTGCAAAAAAAGATGGAAGTTCGACTTCGTGTTGAGAGAGTTACCAGAAGCTTGAAGCTCTACGAAAGGGCGTCCCCGCCCTACATAAAGGCCTCGAACAACGCTTACATCTCATTTTACTTGACTAACCCAACGGAGCGCCACGCAGTAAACTAACATGTGGAAATTTGCGCTCGGGAGGAATGCGAATAAGCTCATCTCTTGATCACCAATTCCGTTGTCTCGACCCACCGAACGTAGCGGGAAAATGCCGGCCAGGTACCCACGCGCTTCTCGCCTTTTTCTAGTCCAGCCCCAGTGATATGCATCCGTTGATTGACGGGCATTTGGGGTTGAGCAAGTCAGAGTCCGTTTCAGAAAATGCTTGTGTCAATGCTTGGTATGATGAGTTGGGGGCATTGTGAGTCGTGTGGCGCTAAGGCGTAGGATGCGCTAAAAGGCGATCAAACATGCGTGAGATGAGAAGACGGGAACACGCAGTATTTTTGAAATTCGCTGCCGGGAACCGGATTTTGAAAAGTAGAACACCGCAAGCGACGTTCTACAACTGCCTGTTGCGCAGGCGTAACATGATGCGTTGTTTAGCAGTAACGCCGCGAGTGTGTTGTGTGGCTATGCGATACTAATTCGGGAACCAAAGCGTTTCAAGGAAACCGATTTGTGGCACTTCGGGACTTTAT
Source organism: Alternaria viburni (assembly GCF_023758015.1). Lineage (NCBI taxonomy): Eukaryota > Fungi > Ascomycota > Dothideomycetes > Pleosporales > Pleosporaceae > Alternaria > Alternaria viburni. The sequence goes on from NW_026055803.1 coordinate 109,447, forward strand.
CGGCCGTGTAGTACAGTCGCGTGGTAACTACTAGTGAGTCTAGAACCAGTGTATATATTACACGAAATACCGAGCGTAGTCCGGTGATGGTCCGGTGGATATTGTTGACTCGGTAGGCGCCCGCAACATCGTCGACGAACCTGCTCCATGATCCCGCGTTCTCCACGTTGCGCTTAGATGGAACCCAATCTGTAGACTGTTGACCATATCAGAACTGTGAATCCATAAACGGATGTAAGGATGCGTAGATGTGGATCCGAAGCCTTCCCCATACAAGTACAACAGGCTAGAGCATACAATAACAGCCCCGCGATGGCGTCGGTGGTACTCCTACCATCAATCTAAACATCGGCTTCCTCCAGAGAGATTGTTCGCTGAGAAGCCGCTTGCATTCGGATGTAGCCAGAATTGTCGTAGTTGCGGTGACAGCACACACGTCGAAGTCTCCGCTTGGAACAGGGCCATGCCAACCAGAACCGCTGCGATGTCGCGACATCTCGGTCTTCGCAAAGAATACGAGAGTAGTTTCTTCCTGGTCATCTGTGACTTGTATGATGAACCAATCGCGCTTGAGCGCGTTCTCGCCTTGCTTCGTCGCCGAGTAGAGTTGTGGACGGCGTAATCTAGCAACTAATGACAAGCTGCCGTCATCTGGACGTTCATTCCACAACGATGCAGAAGTTGTTCATTCCCGGTCCGTCTCTGATCTTCCTTTTTTCAGCCGTCGTAGCCTTGGGCTCATTTGTCAAGGTAAACAAGTAGTAGCACAGCTTTGAAGTGTTTTTGCTGAATCTCATCGTAAAACCTAGATCGCCCATGATTGCCAGAAACAGCTCTTCGTCGAGATAGCGTGAGTTGTCGACGCACGGTAGAGGTAGAACAAAGAATAGAGCTGGCAACACGGAATCGGCCGTCTCAGTCCATGCAACGCCCTTTCTCAAGAACTTGGTGATGCGTTTGAGCATCTCGCCTCGACCAACTGCATCCGGAACATAGTTGAGTACAAGAGATAGGGAGATAATATCGAAGCGCTCATCGTCGCATGTAGGAAGTGGCCGCTCCATGAAATCCTGCTTTTCGATGCCGGGCCCTTGACTGTTCAGATCGATCCTCGTCATGTCGATGACGCTTGCGTACTTGGAGATCTCGTTCTTAGTTGACAAAGCTCCAACTTCGAGACATCTGAGTTCGGCGTCGCCAGCACTACGACGATCCCGTGCTTTGGGGTCCAAAACCTTGGATTGCTGGAGCCAGTCGACTAACAGCTTGCTAGAATCACCACCCCTGTCTTTCGCCTGACCTTGCTTGCTTGCAGCCTGGTACATCTTGATGCCTCCATTCTTCTCGATAGCTCGCGCAATCTCTTCTGCTGAGCTCACATCCCCTTTCTTCAAGGCTGCTGCATGCTCCTTCTGTAGTCGGTGATGGGTGCGAATGATAGTCCTGGAGCGCTCCGAGGTCATCCGCTCTTTCGGCTTGCTGACGGGTGGTCGGCCATGCGATAGAGTCTTTTGGCGCTTTTTGACGGCCATGACGATTTTGATGTTGCAGTCACATGGCTGAGGTAAGGTGATGGTTGAGCGACGCCGAGAGCTCAGATGCAAGGATTTGGCGCTAGTGTGTTAGCGTGCTTTCTTCCCACACTCGACCTGTAGCCGGAGCAAAAACCACAACTTTTCGATTGCGACTCTCGACACTAACTCCAGGACCACCACAACCGCCAAAATGGGACCCAAGGCCGTATCCAAGAGTACGTCAACGCAAACACGCTACCGCGAAATCGAGGAGGAGCATATATGTCGCAAAGTGGCACCGGACCGCGGCAGCAGTCTGTGGAAAAGGGAACTTTGCGAATGCGCCTCGATCAGCGACCCTCCTATTGCGCTCATCGCTAACATCCTTCACAGCCCCTACCAAGACTGGCAAGCAGGCCAATGCTGCTGCCAAAGCGGCCCTCCGCGGCGTAAGCCTCCCTTGATCCTCTTGAGTCGTGTCAGAAACATACCTCTGACGGGCTGTACTTCTCGTGTGATGGGCACAATTAACGAGATGACAGTCGTATGCGAACAAGAAGCGCGCGATCAGGAAGAACACCAGCTTCCACCGGTATGCCCGACCCCAAGACTGCGAGATGTTGCCTGCTAACGTGTCGCAGCCCCAAGACCCTCGAGCTGTCCCGCGCCGGCAAGTACCCTCGCAAGTCGGTCCCCCATGCCCCCCGCATGGACGCCGAGAAGGTCCTCATCCACCCTCTCAACACCGAGTCGGCCATGAAGAAGATTGAGGAGAACAACACCCTCGTCTTCATCTGCAACGTCAAGGCCAACAAGCGCCAAATCGCCGCCGCCCTCAAGAAGCAGTACGACGTCAGCTGCGTCAAGATCAACACCCTGATCCGCCCCGACGGCTCAAAGAAGGCTTTCTGCCGCCTCACCGCCGATGTCGACGCTCTCGACATTGCGGCCACCAAGCTCGCCATCGTTTAAAGAGGTGGTCTCTGTATAAGGGAAGGCATGGTCATGATAGGGTCTGGTTATACCCGGCAATGGAAAAAGCGATGTGATATGCATGGCGGGCGTTCATGGGATAAACGTAGTCACGGTGACTCGAATGAATCAGATTTCCACATGACGCCAAGTTGGACTTGGTCCTCAACAACCTTTACATTACCGTGCTGTGACATCGTTCTTTCCTGAATTGTGATTCCTGGACATGCAACATAGCTTGATCTTTCGATTACAGAAAGATTCGAATAACCATGGAAGTTTGCTCGGTAGGAGAGATCAATGCAATGCTGGACTCAGCAACGTCCACCATGTACCTCATATCTCCGTTACCAATGACATGCACCCAACGCTTCCCGCCATGCAGTGTTGTACAGATCATCAAGTCTCATTATCATACACTCCCGTCTCACCCCTCCCCTCTCTTCTCTTATACCCCATCTATCCCCTCAACCTCTCCAACTCCCTCAGCACAACCATATTCGCATCCAAGAACCGATCCACACACTGCCGCATGCACGGCTCCTCGTACTTGTCCAATTTGCCCGCCTTGACGGTACCCGCGGGGATGCATTTGCGGAAACATGTGTCGGTGAGGGAGTGTATCGCTATTTGGAGGAGTTGAGTTAGCGAATGGGTACTTATGGGAGTGGGACATGGGAAGGCGGGAAGGAAGGGCTTTGGGTGGAGGGTGTGCTGGTCGAGGGCGGTTGTATCCACAGAGGGAGGTGGTAGAGGTATGGTGCATAGACTCAATTCGTCGCAAGAAAGCTTTTGAGAGAGTTCCAAAACATACAAGATTGAATCCTAGCCTTCTGTCCCTCATTCATAGCGAATTGCTGCAGTTCCTGCTTGTCGCGGTCGGACAGCTTGCTCAAGTCGGCATTGCCGAAACCGCCACCACCTAGGGAGTCCATCTTTTTCTCTTGTGTGTATGTGTAGTCGCGAGATTGCGCCGGTATATATCGTGAGGTTATTCGGGTTGACGACGGAGAGGGTCGTGGCTGGTTGCAAGTGCGGGCTGTAGATTTTGTCTGGATTGACGTACTTGAAGCTTTGCGCATCGGAGGTTCAGCCGCAGAGGGACCGATGCGCGTTAGTCAGCCTTGGGGAAGACGGACACACTCAAGACTTGGGTTTGCTGACTTCCTTGTCTCTCTTCAACGATTTTGAGTCCCATGGTTGTCTTTTCTTATTGCAAGTTCCGGGAGTTCTGGGTATGTGTGAGTGTTAGATTGGCAAAAGGTCAGATGTTGTGATTAAAGCCGACAACAAGACGCTCAGTCTACGGACTTTGGCAGTGTCATCCTCAACACATGCTCCCGAACAACATTTCTTCCGTCCTCGCTTCTTCGCATAACTCGCGTCTCATTGTATACATCAGCCACCCCCATACCTGCCTCCTCGTTTGCTGCAGACGCCGTGGTACCAGCAACGTAAAACAGGAAATACGGCCAGTTCTCGTCTTCCTCCGCTTTGAACACTCTCACCTTGGAGATGATCTTGTTACCTCCCAACCGCCTCTTATGCTGCATAAGGAAGTAGCCAGCCCATCGCCCAACAGGGCTTCCCAACAGAGCTTTCCCAGCGTCCGTCTCCATGCTAAAATCGTTTCCTGGCCAGGGCTCCGGTACCTCCCCCTTCGGTGGCGACAGCGTACGCCGAGCACGCTTAACGTGTTGACGCGTCTCTGGATTCATGATCTGCATAACGAACAGGTACCTGATGTTCTGGAACTCTCGCGGGTTGGTATGAACGCGATTCCAGACCGCCCACGCCATATCCGAGACACTGCGTATCGCAGGCAAGGCATCGGCAGGGGGGTCTTCATACCATAGATTTCTTGCATTTCTTGCGGGAGAGAAGAGCTCGTTTCCGTATATCGCGCCTGCCTGTGGGTTGGCGCCAATATTGAATTGTGCGCCCGTAGCACGATATTCCTTGCCGCAGACCTCGTACCGTTGATGCTTCAATTCCGGCATTTTGCCGTTTTCGTCCTTCTTCATGGCTGGACCGTTGGCATGCTCGATTTGGAAACAATGGTTTGGACCACCCTGGCGCATGCTCTTGGTTCCGATGGCTAGTTCGTCAAAGGCTGTCTTCATGTAGGGGTCGTCAAAGTCACATGCTTCGTCTGCTGACTTCGCGAGCTCCTCAGTCGCATCGTTGTAACCCCATTCACGTAGCTTGGCGACGAGGTCCCCGTCGAATGGACTTTCAGCAGTGGTGCCTAGGCTGTAGAGAGCCGCGGCTTCAGCGTCGCTGGACCTCATGCCTTGGAGGAGCTTGGCGCCACGGGCGACAGCCAGTGTCCATAGGTCACCAGTGGCGGTTCTGACTGGGTCAGTTCCGGTAGCGGAGTGGAGTTTGTTGTTGAAGGTGGTATCGGTTGTCGAGATGAGGGTAGTGTTAGAAAGACCAGCCGGGAGAACAATAGCCACAACAGAAGTTGCGGAAAGCAGTAACAGCCCCATCGAGCGTGACGTGAGATACGATGCGCGCATCTTCAGTTAGTTGGAAGGGGGTTTGAATAGTTGGAGATAGGAGTCGAGACCGGTGAGTCTATGCAGGATATCGAGTAAAGTTGAGAGAGCAAACGCAGCCAGTAAGTGAGCGGTGGAGCGGCGGAGTCCAGTTTGGCCTCCATTCGCACTAACACTCACGAAGCATATTCAAACCCGTTCAAACCATTCACTGCGCCTTGGTCATATGGTACCCAAATTCTGCTCTGCACACGTGCACGCCCAGATTTCAACTGCTACACAGCCCTCACACTCTCTTCTCAAGAAGCATACTACGAGACTGGTGACCTTGAACTTACTTGGTGCTATGCAAAATAATATTTCGTATTGAGAACAACCCTCCAAATGCACAAGAACGCCATGCCTATTACCACCCGGATATCAAACTTTTACTAAACAAACACATTACCAGACAACTATTGTCATTTCGACATCGTCATGATCTCCATACTTTCGTTCCTAAGCCCCAATCATCTCTTTGGGTAGGCAAGCAAAAACAGTGCTGATGATAGCCATAATAGTGCTGACGACGATCAACACCCAGTTCATCGTCTTCTCTCCACTAGATATCTCTTTTCCAAACAATTTCAAGTGAAACGCCAAGGGCAGGATGATGCAAATGCTAAAGCAGGCGACACTGCCGAGAAGTGTCATGATGCGGTCGAATGAAGGGAATACGATTGCGATGATGACGAATATGACGATGGTAACGATGCGAAGGGTGATCTTGAGCGCTCCTCGAGTGAGTCCGCTCATGCCGTCGATGGACGAGGACATGGCCAGAGAGCGCGTGTCCAGACCGAAGAGAACTTCCAACGTGCTGACGATAGGGCGTGCGTTGAGCGGGATCTTGGTCAACGGAATGATGGCAATGCAGATGGCGATGAAGACGGAGATGCCTTGAGGGAAGCCTTTGGTGAGGAAGATGTTGCTCGTCACTTCCTCTTTGACACCGTCTCCGAACATGAGGATACCGGCGCAGGCCATACCGACATCGATCAAATAGGTGAAGATGTAGGTGACGTTGACGGCCTTCCTGTACTTGTATGGGTGTCGCATGTCGCGGTAGATGTTTGGGAAAACAGAGTGGCCACCCCAAGGAGACATGAGTAGACCAATCGAGAGTGGCACGGTCATCCAGTTGTCGGGGAACAGGTATTGAGTCATGGGCTGGCGTATGGAGCCGGGAGCGTCGGGTTTGGCAAGTCCGTCGACCCATATAGCGAGGGTGACTATTATATGTTAGTTGACGCATATAATGCATGTAGTTGTGAACTCACTTCCGAAGCAGGACATTACACCCAAGATAGATGTGAATGACAAAAAGCGGAGGGGTAGGAAGCTCAATGGTATCAAGATCAGCCCACAGACAATCTTCCACTGGAAAACGTCCCAACCGGGGATAAGAGCGTCCATGCTGTCAGCGAAAAGCACGACCAGCGCTACGCATGCTGCCAGCAACTCCAAAGAGAATAGAATACTGGTGGCTACCCGCGCTTTGGTTCCAAAAGAGACGTACGCAAGATCAGCAAAGGTGATGAGGGAACCATCGACATCAAGGCACTTGGCAAGTAGCTTTGCAGTGTAGCCGGTTACTATGGCAGACCACGCTAGGAAAACCATGCCTATCAGCCATCCAGAGTACTTGAGCGCAAGTGGCAATGTGAGCAGTCCAACGCCGACCAGGACGTTGACGGAGTTGAAGATTGTCTGGGGCAGGGTGGATTGACCAACAACTACGTTGATAATGTGTCCGTCCTCCTCGACCTGCTTGACCAGGAGCGGCTCTCGTTCTTGTTCTGGCTCCCCAACGCCCTTCATCTGTTGCTCTGTGAAGAGTCGGCCGGCATGGCGCATGGACGACTCGTTGACGCGCGAACTCAGACTGCCGTATCCCGTGCCATAGCTCGCGCCGAAGGGTGACGATAGCGAAGGTTCGATCTGGAAGATGCTCGACCCTCTCCCTCTCAGGCGCTGTTCGACGCCGTTGGGCAGCAGCTGGCTCCGCTCGGTCGCGCCATTCTCTTCATCTGTGATGGCATTGTCGGATGCGCGTCGTCCCTCGTTCTGGAAGGCCTGTCGCAGGGCGGATCGTTGGTCGGGTACTGGTGTGGGCAATCCGCTGCGCGAGAAGTCGGATTCCTCTGTGTCGTCGCCGTCTTCGTCGTCTGTCTCGACGCGGAAGGAAGGGCGCACGGGGGTGATCTCGAAGAAGCCTGCTGCACGCTGCCACGATCGCGCAAAGTTGTTGATGCTGTTGACGCCTCCAACTTCGCCCAGCGCGCTAATCTGCTGTCCTACGGAAGACCTGCTTTCTGTTAGCTGCCGTGTCACGCGAACGGCGCGATATGCTCACCTCCGCCTGCGCAGCTCTCCCGCGGTGCCCGTCCACCTCCCGGCATTGCTCTCTCCACTGGGCCGCCTCGAGAGCTCGTCCCACTGCACATGGCTCTCCGTGTCCGAGTCGATGGATGGGCGGTTGGAGTCGTAGGCGCTCCAGGCGGATGGCTGCTTCCCTCTGTTATCCATGGTGAGTACGTCAGGGCGTCACGACAGATGGAGCAGGCGCGACCAAGAAGAACGTATGGGGCAGGCCAGGCGATATATCGTCTAAAACTGTTGATTCAAACCCTGCAGGGAGGCGGGAGCTACTTGAGTCGATAGCTGGCTATCGTCGGGATGAGATTGCGCCTGGTGGATTGCGGGTGATAGCCGCTATCCATGACCGTCCTGATTATATAAAGAAGCGCCGAGCGAGACACTTCTGCCATAGAAAGACGCAGAAAGTCAAGATGGCTATCACGAGGGATTCATGCGGCCCCGCCGGTCTGCCGTCATAGCTGCCCCCAGCCGGAGCTACCCAAGGCACGCGCTGATAACGGGTTACTGCACATGCGCTGCTGCTGCTCGCCATGCCCGCCGCCCGCTGAGTGGCCGTGCAAGCGAGCCTCTGTCAGCGCCCAGTCGAGTGCCCTACCGTGACTGTGCTGCCTTACGGGCACAGTCAGGGACAAATAAATTCACACAAGCCGAGTGGGCTGCCGTTTGCCTCTCCTGAAGACTTTCGCATTCACGTAGCCAAGGCGCGCAGTAGTCACAGGCCGCGCTCTCCACCCTCCTCCCGCCGCCAGTCGGCAGCTACGTCGCTTGTTCTTGCCCCTCGCCGAACAAGAAAATCTCTCGACCCCACCAACACCACTACCTCACCTCGACACCACCGCCGCGACCATGTCGTCCGGGAAGAATGAGCAGCCCAATGAGGCTGAAAAGAACATTGAGATCTGGAAGGTCAAGAAGCTAATCAAGCGCCTCGAAGCAGCCCGCGGAAATGGCACATCCATGATTTCCCTCATCATCCGTAGGTGACACCTGACGACCTAGCAAAATGCCGCAGACTGACCATGTGTAGCGCCCAAGGATCAGGTTTCACGTGCCGCGAAGATGTTGGCTGAAGAATTCGTGAGTACCAGGACACCCTGCGCCGGCGCCGTCACTAATTTTCCAGGGTACCGCCTCCAACATCAAGTCGCGCGTCAACCGTCTCTCCGTCCTGTCCGCCATTACCTCGACCCAGCAGCGTCTCAAGCTCTACTCAAAGGTCCCGCCCAATGGCCTCGTTGTCTACTGTGGTGAAATTATCACCGCGGAAGGCAAGGAGCGCAAGATCAACATCGACTTCGAGCCCTTCAAGCCTATCAACACGTCGCTATACCTTTGCGACAACAAATTCCATACCGAGGCCCTGAGCGAACTGCTAGAGTCGGATCAGAAGTTTGGCTTCATTATCATGGACGGAAACGGTGCGCTCTTTGGCACTCTGTCTGGAAATACGCGTGAGATTGTCCACAAGTGAGTGCGACCAATACCTTTAGCATACAGCTCACTAATCGGTGCAGGTTCTCCGTCGATCTCCCCAAGAAGCACGGCCGTGGTGGTCAATCCGCTCTGCGTTTCGCCCGTCTCCGTGAAGAGAAGCGCCACAACTACGTCCGCAAGGTCGCCGAACTGGCTGTACAGAACTTCATCACCGCCGACAAGGTCAACGTAGCCGGTATCATTCTTGCTGGTTCCGCCGACTTCAAGAACGACCTAAACCAGTCCGATCTGTTCGACAACCGTCTGCAGTCCAAGGTCATCAAGGTCGTCGACGTGTCCTACGGAGGCGAGAACGGTTTCAACCAGGCCATTGAGTTGGCTGGCGAGACCCTCAGCAACGTCAAGTTCATTCAGGAGAAGAAGCTCATCAACGAGTACTTTGACCACATCTCCAAGGACTCCGGCAAGGTCTGCTACGGTATCGACGACACCCTGAAGGCTCTGGAGGCTGGTGCTGCTGAGACTCTGATTGTCTTTGAGAACCTGGAGATCACTCGCTGGGTTCTCAAGAGCTCTGCGGGCGCGGAAATTATCCTCCACACCACCAAGCAGCAAGAAGAGGACCGAAGCATATTCATGGACAAGGAAACCGGCCAAGAGATGGAAGTCATCGATCAAGGCTCTATGCTCGAGTGGCTCGCCGAGAAGTACCGCGACTTTGGTGCCAACCTGGAGTTTGTTTCCGACCGTTCTTCCGAGGGCAACCAGTTCGTCAAGGGCTTTGGTGGTATCGGCGCCATCCTCCGTTATGCGCTCAACTTTGAGCAACTGCAAGACTTCGACGAAGATGAAGATGAATTCTACGATGATTGACGGTTGTGCGTCCTCGCTGACTGCGAGGTAGCGTCCCCACTCGCTCCGAGTGACGGAACGTCCGCTACCTGCGCGAAAAGTCAAAAAGACGTGTCCGAGATCAAGGCCGGAGTAGTCGAAGCAACGACACTTCGCCTTTCCAGATTGTAAGATGGGAGTGCCTATGGAGGGTTTGCAATGTACGACTAGTATCCGTCCCCCAGCAACCATTGACTAATTTTTACAAGGTCGACCAGCACCATTCTTACCACGACCCGCTCTCGCTTGCATGGAGAGGCAGCAGCCTCATACAGGCTCGACCTCTTCAAACCTCGGTCTGAGAAGCTCTAACTTAGCTACAACAAGGACTAGAAAGCATAGGGATCCAGAAGGGTGGCTACCGTCAATTGTCGATTGCGAACCTCTTGAAAAGTAGTCCTTTACGGAAGAAGGACAGGCAGATTGCTCGCCCAATATGCGTTAGCTTGTCGCTCGCTCTACTCCAGCTGAATATAAAATTGATTTGAAAATGAGATTCCCTGATCATAACGATGCGCGTGAGGTTTTGTGCTGTATCCAAGGCCCCACCCTTTCGATCAATTTCAAGACAAACATTAGGGCGCAACACGCCCCATGGGGATGACAAGTTAGTCTTTGCTTTTACTAGCGCCGATACCGGGTTCCGACGTCATTCCGAGATTCAGTGATTTATCTGTGTTCATACGCAACGTCCCAGGAACCACGCACAAACATGGCAGCAGAAAAGAGACCGATCGTGGCCTTCTTAGGTCCTGAGGGCAGCTACACACATCAGGTGAGTCAAATTAAAAAGCGGAATAGAGGCGATTGAGTTCCCCCACTCAAATCTAGCCATCAGCTTGAACAGACAATGTCACTGGTTCAGTCTTTTGTCACAACCACTTTTCCGTATATCCTTCTTTTCGTCACAGAAATCCGAGTACACACATATTTCTTTTCCTTCCCCCATCAAGATCCATCTTTCACCCCCCATCCCCCACATCCCCAACCTAACACCACCCCCCACAGGCCGCCCTCTCCGCCTTCCCCCCAACCTCACCAACAACCCCACCCGTAACCCTCACCCCCTCCATAACAATCGAAGACGTCTTCTCCGCCGTCCAATCCGGCACCGCATACCGCGGCGTCGTCCCCTTTGAAAACAGCTCAAACGGCAGCGTAGTCTTTACCCTCGACCTCTTCGCCGACCTAAATAACAAGTATCCTGATATCCTCGTTACGGGAGAGGCGTATGTGGCTGTTAAGCACTGTTTGTTGGGGTACTCATCTACTGCGGCTAAGAATGGGGATGGAAGAGATGGAGATGGGAGGGATGGAAGAGATGGAACCGACTTCTCGCACATCAAGAAACTGTACTCGCACCCACAGGCTTGGGGCCAGTGTAAGAACTTTCTGGCTAGGTACCTCAAGACGGCTGAGAGGCACGACGTGAGTTCCACGAGCAGAGCCGCGGAAATCGCGAGTCAAGACAAGACCGGCGAGTCCGCCGCACTATCTAGTGAAATCGCTGCGGAGCTCTTCGGACTGGATGTACTCGCGAAGGAAATCAATGACAAGAAGGGTAACAGCACGAGGTTCTTCGTCATACGCCGGAAGCACGATGATGCCATGCCATCTACAACCACACCCACACCCACACCCACAACTCCAACTCCACCGCCACCGCCATCAACCAGCTCTAACAACGCAAACACCTGGAAATCACTCATTACCTTCACCATCGAGCATTCGAATCCTGGTGCGCTGGCGAATTGTCTGACGGTGTTTTCACGTCATGGGATTAATCTGACGAGTATAAATACAAGGCCGAGTGGAGTGCGGAATTGGCATTATGTTTTCTTTGTCGAGTTCAAGGGGAGGAAGACAGATACTGATACGGGGGATGTGGATAAAGCGCTGGGAGAGCTGGATAAGGTGTGTAGGGGGTGGAGGTGGTTGGGGAGTTGGGAGAATAGGCTTGTGGATGAGGGGGAGATGGAGGGATAGTGAGATGGTGATGGTTAGGTGGAGGGTGGCGGGGGGGAGGAATGAGGGGATCAGAAGGAGATGTTTTGTTTCCTTCAGGGTGGTTTCTAGGGATGGAGGATATCATTTAGATCACATTGACATCTCAACACTCTAAGATGCGTGGAATTGCTCTTTCGTAATCTCGTTCGTGAACTACTCACTACCCGCCAAGACTATTGCTCGGCGTACGTATGGTTCTCTCTTCTGAATCTCCCAGCACAATGCTGTTCGCCAATGCATCCTCACAGTCACCACATAGTGCGACAACCACCTACTTCGTCCGGTCAGGAATAGGTTCCTTGGGCGCCCTCCACTCCTTAACAAAAGGCAAGAAGTCAGGCTGACCCGGAATGTATTTCCTTAGCACCTCCGGAACGACGAAGCCCTCGGGTGTCTGGTAGTTCTCGAGGATACAGCAAAGAGTTCGCTCAGTCGCGCACACTGTAACACACAAATTAGTTTCCTGATTCCCTTCTCAAGAGAGAAGATGGGGTGCCGGGAGTAACTTACGAGTACCGTTGAGCGCGTGAACATACTCCTTCCTTGTAGCGTTCAACTTCTTAATTCCATGTCTAATCTCCAGCTCGCGCGTCTGGTAGTCGGTGCAGTTGGAAATGGAAACGAGCTCCTTGTACTCTCCACCACCCGTGACAGGGAACCAGGCCTCAAGGTCGCGCTTCATCGAAGCAGCGTTGTTCAGCGCACCAGAGACAATGGCGACCACCTGGTAAGGCAGACCTAGGCTCTGGTAGAACTCCTCGGAGTTGGCCAACATCTCGTCGAAAGCTTCCCATGACTTCTCGGGGTTCGTGAGGAGGAACTGCTCAACCTTTTCGAACTGGTGTATCCGGAAGATTCCCCATGCGTCTTTGCCGTGCGAACCAGCTTCTTTCCGGAAGTTTGTGGAGTAACCGGCGTACTTTATGGGCAGTTCCTTGTCGTGTAGCCACTCCTCGGAGTGAAGGGCGGAGATGGGTTGTTCTGAGGTGGCGATGAGGTACTTGTCGGTCTCTGGCTTGTCCTTGCTCTCGGTGACCTTGTAGAGTTCCTCGTCAAAATCGGAGAGTTGTGCGGTCTTGGCCATCTGGTCGCGGAGCATGAAGAAGGGCGGTTGGTTGGGTGTGAAGCCTTTGCTGAACTGGGGAATCATCATGTCAGTATAGCGTTCTGTAGAACTCGGTGCTTTGCGCGCTTACCAGGAACTCAAGACCGTAGTTGATGAGCGCTTGGTTGAGGAAGACACCGTATCCAGTCAAGCAGTATCCTCTGTGCCCAACAATCTTGGTGCCTCTCTCCGGGTCGTATCCATTCAACCGCGCAAGTACACCGTGATGTGGGATGCCATCTGCCTTGAACTCTGCTTTCCGGTCCGCAGGAGCCCATGTCTTCTGAACCGCGTTGTTGTCCTCGCTATCGCTAACTGGAACGTCCTTGTACACGTAGTTTCCGACCGTCTTCGTCTTTGTAAGCAGCTTGGCCAGTTTCTCGGCAGCCTCAGCCTCCTTCTCCTTCTTCTCGGCCTCCAGCTTCTTCTTCTCCTCGAGCAGCTCGGAGGCGTCTTCCTTGGCCTTCTTCTTGGCGCCGATGTTCTTCTGGACCGCGTTTATCTTGGAGCCGAATTGGGTGGCATCGTACTGTGTGCGACGGTGGTCTGTAGCCAGTGTAAGTTCTAGTGACCTTCCCGACAAGACTTTTGGAGTCGCTCTTGCCTTCAAAGTCTGCGATGATCTCGTCGACAATCTCTACGGGCGCGCATCGCTTCTTCTGGGACTCGCGGATTTTCTGGTCGCAGCATTAGCATGGCAATAACATTCCATGTCGCGCAAGTTGGGGAATACATACGTCGGGCTCGCCGCCGCGCTCCTTGATGAAGTCGTTTCTGTATAGACGCGAATGTCAGCCCATATCTCTTCATACCCCCAACGCAACCTCCAATCTCGCCCTTCCCATGTCTACTCCCCCAATTCCAGCCCCTCCAGGCCCAACTTCAGCGCGTGCGCATCGAAGCAGCCCCCACCTTCTCCTCGCGCAAAAAAAAAAGAGGCAACGTACATATCGAGCATCCTTTCCGTCTCTCAGCTTGCGTAACACAAGCAGAATTCCGTCGTGTGTGGTGTGAGTAGACTCGTATCGAGAGATGTACAAAACGCGGGACTCATCAGTGTCCCGCACCTTACTCAAACAGCGACAGGGATTAGATTGAGCGACCCGCACTAGAGCGAATCAGGACGAGTCTGTTCAGAGCGCTTGGCGTTTTCCTCTTCCGCTGGGATACCACGGGAATTGAAAGTGCTGCACTCGATGGGCGGGATGCGAAACTGCCTTATTGGGAAGGTAGAATCAATGACGTATGCAGTGGTGTTGTGGCTACATTTGTGCATGTTGTAGATGGGTTACCTCTCACAACTCCAGGTTTACAGGGAAGCATCGCAGGCAAAACGCGCCAGAAAGAGCATCAAGGCTCAAACTGCCGAATCGAGTAGGCTGGACAGAAATGCCGTTGAAAGCAGTAGCTTTTCCGTCAAAGCTTCGAGCTTCCTAATACTGTAAGGTCTGTGGGTAGAAATGGTGGGTGGTGGTCGGTGCATCGCAAGCCTGTCGAGTCGAAATGCAGGGCCCGGCGTGACCTTCAGAACTCCACGCGAACATTCATGTACACAACTTCAAGCTGACATGAACGTATACCGTCTATTGTTGAAAGTAACGTAAAGTGATACGTAGTACTACAGCCATGAAACATCGTCATTGACAAACAGCTTGAACCCCAGAATACCAGATAATAACGCCTATTACACCGCCGCTCACACCATTACGCCATTACACACTATTGCCTTCCATGAGGATAGTGAAAACCCAGAACGCGTAAAAGAATCATCGCGACAAGTCAGCCACCGTCTATGCCATCTACAACAACCAAACAAAAGTATACCTCCTCTTACTTCTTCTTGAGCGCGTTCGTGAGATGGTCAAACGGGTGCTTGAGGAGGTGCGCACTGTTCCGCCGCTTCTTCTCCTTGTCCTCGCGCTCCTTCTGGAGGGCCGGGTATTTGTCCACGCCGACTGGTACACGCGCTCATGTCAGTCAAGAATCTTGGAATTACATGACTGTACATTTGCTGCCGCCAGCGGGCTCACCAGGGTTCTGGGACCGCTCCACCTCCGCAATCATAAGCTCAAAGGCCTTTTGTACGTTCTCGTTGTAGCGCGCGCTGGCTTCGGTGTGGGCACATTTGAACTCGGCGGCGAGGGCTTTGCCGTCTTCAGGCGTGACTTGGCGTTGTTCGGGACGCAGGTCAGACTTGTTGCCCACGATGACGAGGGGAACCCATTCGACGGCCTAGTGTGAGGGGTGGTTAGGCAGTGGCGCGGAGCGAGTCACATGTCAGACTCACAAGGTGGTTCAGGATCTTATCGCGAATGATGCGCGCCATCTCAAAGCTCTGCTTGTTGGCAACCGAGTAGACAATCATGTAGCCATGAATGCCGATAAAGTGCTTGGAGTTGAGAATGCTGTATTCATCCTGGGAGGCGGTACCCGAGTCAGCGGGTGCTCAGTAACAGCTTGAGGTGCACGGCATGGCATGCTCAGCAGAGACGCGCGTGAAGCATCGCAGGTGGGGCGTCGACCTGGGCTGAGCTTCGCGACGCGGGGGAAAAGAAAACCTCGTGTACCTGGCCAGCCGTATCGATGATCTCAGTCGCATAGTCCTGGTTCTTGTACTTGATCATCTTGCTGAACGTATTCTCGATGGTCGGATAGTAGCTGTCGACAAAGTGCCCGTCGACGAATTGCACCGTCAGACTCGACTTGCCTGTGCACCCTCGCGTCAGTATGCTGTTTGTTGGTACTTGCATGTGAAGCCTGCGCGAGCTTCGGGCAACCACGTACCGACGGCTCTGCTGCCGACAATGGCCACCTTTCTCTGCTTGGGAGGGGGTGCCATCTTGCTGCTGGGTTTGGGAAGAGGTCGTGAGGAAGCTGAACGACTCGCCAGGTTTGAGGTTTGGCTGTCTCAGTCCACCGCTGCGATGTAGCTGCCTAGGTTGCGTTTGGTGCTTCGGACCTGCCAATTGCCTGTAGGAGCTAGCTTCCAGCCCGGAATGACGCCGTCTAGCTGCAGGTGATGGGTGCGTGTGGCACGAACAAGCTGGTCCACTGGCCCGAGCGCTGTAGCTACTGTCGTGAGGATGCGGTCGAGGTAAACTTCGGCGAGCGTCGTGCCAGAGTTGTAGGTGAAGAGCAGCCGTCGCTCACGAAAAAAAGTCCCCGACGGGGTGCTGATGCCGTCATGTCTGCCGGCTCCCATCTCGATATAGCAGCAACGACTCGCGTCCGCATATGAAAGTTGGGCAACCATGATATATCGCTTTGGGTTTGGCACCGAGCAGCTGGTATTGGGTTCCGCAGTTCTGGCCATCCAAGCCGAACAGTGCACCCCGTAGCCGACGAATCCAGAGCTTCTCGAAGCATTCATTTACGTATTGCCAATCGTCTCGAGCCTAGCGCAAACCTGTCCAGCACACTACCTGCAGATACTCCATTCACCTACAACCACTCAGCGCCACAAGAACCTCCGAAATGTCAGAAACTATTGCTGCCCTTCCCGATGCCCCGAGCATACAACTTAACCGAAATGATGTCGGGCGTTCTTGACTCAAGGCGAAACCATCACATGCAAGTCGTTGCAAAAGTGAAAAAAGTTGCTCGCCCGGATATTACACGCCCGCTGCATGGAAGTTCTGTAGAAGGCATCTCGCAAATTGCCCCGACGGCAGAGCCACTCCACATGCCGGCTGTTGCGTCACTTGAGCCGGCCTTCTGGGTCGGGTGCAGCCTTACAGACGGGTACGTGCGAGGTTACAAGCCTTCATTTAGCCTCTACTGCCTACGCGATGGGAATACGAGCGGATAGCGGCGACGAATAGACGACATGTCGCTCAATCAGTATAAGCTTGCAGGTTTCTCATATAACTGCTACGGGTTATTTGCTAGCCTGAAGAGCCTCGCTGCACGACCGTTACTATTCACATCTCTGTCCAAGATGCTGGGGTATCGAAATCTTTATATACAATACAAGCGATCCCTTCCCAGCAATGACCGCATACGCGTAATTCGGGGTATCATGCCATAGCCATTAAAAGCCTAACCAATAAGAACCTACCTGTCAAGAGGGAAACGACTTGCTGCCCAATGGTAAACAACCCGAGGGATAATCAAGTAAAGGCAAAGTGCGTCTGATCAGTAATAAATCAATGCCCAGGCGGGATACCGGAGTCAAGCCTCTGCATCTCTGCACCATCAAGTGCTCGCATTCTGTAACCGTTCCACGACAAGCATGAGGCGCGCCGTATAGGACTGCAAAGCCTCTTGACCCTCTGTTCCCTCAAGATTTCCTGCCTTCTGGTCAACGTGTTGGTGCACACGGACAAATTCCTTGATGCTATCGACAAGGGTGTCAAGTCGCTTGTTCGGTAGCAGCGTGCGGACCTTTGCCCTTATCTGGTCGTTGAGACTCAGATTACCAAGGAGCACGGCAAGATATCCAATGGCTACACCAGAATGCGATTCTTCCACAGAAGCAGCCTAAAGCAGGGTTAGCATTGCTGAAAGCATGACTGCTGAACGCGTACATACCTGTGAAGCACGCTTTGAACCCTCTAGGAAGATGGCGACGAGAGCGTCAATCTGATCAGCGACGTTAAACCTCATCTCGTCGCTCAGCTCCGCAAGATTGATGGCAGCACCCAAGCTCAAGATGAGACTATCCAAAACCTCTGTCCGCTTTTCCGTTGCTAGCCCCGTACTGATCGACTCAAACTTTCCAACGATGGAATGCGTCAACGGCTGCACAAAAGCCATTGCTGAGAACGGCTGGCAAGCCTTTGGCTTGTTGTTCGTCAGGTTCATGCATAGCCTGACAGCGAGCATAGTTGATGCAGCGCTGTCAGGCTGGAAGAACCGAGGCATAAAGCCCGCAATACGCTGAAGCACACCAGTCGGCCAGGAGGCTTGGATCTGCCTTGTGGCAGAAATTGACTCCAGTATGGAAAGTACTGTTTCCAGGCATATTTTGTCCGCGCTTCCCTCCTTGCCCGATTGCAACCGATCATTCGATTTCGAAGCCATCTCAACGAGCTGGGAGATCATCGTTTGATCAAGTAGCTTATCAGCATTGCCAGCCTTCCGCATGCCAATGATGAGCAACTCGATAGCTTTCAGCGCGACAAGCTGGGGGGATATCTTCTGTACTACGCTGGATGACCAGATAGAGCTTTGCTGGACTAGGGTGCGAAACGTGAATACCGATTCCTTAGCAATCTTAGACATGTTCGACTTGCGATCTTTGGCGATCTCCTTGATATCCGCATCATTGCTGGCTAGCTCGATCAAGTGAGCGAAACTGCCGGTCTCCTGTAACTCGTCTAGGACAGAGTGGGTAGGGTTGGTACGGAGGATAAATACTGTGGCGACGGCAGCGACAAAGTCGAAGATAATCTCGCGACCGCCGGCGATGTTCTGGAAGAACTGATGGGCCAGAGCCGAGTCGACAAGCTGATGACAGAACGTCTCATCGGCCATCTTGGTGCACAGATCAATCATTGCGCTACGCCTCATACTCTTACTGTTGGTAACGGATATGTCTCCGATCATCATTTCGATCTCATATCCGATGATCATGTTACGCCCCCGTGTCTTGAGCTCGTGAATTTGTTGAGCCTGTGCTTGACTGTTCTGCTCGGGGTCATCCTCGGATACAGATCTGGTATCCATCTGGGACTGAGACCCAAAGCCATCGTCTAGATCCATCGAGATCAGTAGGTCATCCTCTGGATTGTCTTCCTTTAGGTACGACCGCGCCATTGCGTAAGTGAGCTTTGGACGCATGCCGAAACCAGACGTTGTCTGCGATGTTTGTGAGTCCACATTCGCTTGCTTGTCCACATCCATGTCGTCAGAGGACGCCGTTGAAGCTTGCTCTTTTCCGACTTCTCGTACAGATCTTCTTGCAGACGAGGAATGTTTTGAGCTTGCTTCAGACTCTTCTCCACCATCGCTGCTGCTGTCTTCTTCGTCATCGTCCGAGCTGGTCTCGGTTGGTTTAAGAGTGTCAATGAGTCTGCTCTTACGGGCCTTGGCACTGTGAGTGACATCAGACTTTGATCTTGCCAGGTTACCGATAAGTGATCTCGGTTTGCGATCCGTCAGCTGTAAGTTCGCCAGGCTTGGCATTGGTGTAGCAGAGGACGATGAATCGCTTAGCAAGCCGCTGAAGAGATCTCTCTGTCGCGGTGTCACGGAGCCAGGTACGATAGGTCTGGATTTCCGAACAGGGGTGGTCAACGGATCTGGTATGTCATACATAGTCTCGTCTTCCATCTCAGGCACGTCTGGGATTTTCTTAACAGGAGATGGCCTGGTGGCCTGGCGATTCGGTATCATGCCGCTCAGAGTAGCAGGGGAGGACTGGCCCTTGGTCATCTTTCGCGGTGCCATGACAGGTACGGTACGTTGCCTCGTCCTTGTCGGTTTGTTGAGTGCCAGCGCTGGCGGTTGCGTTTTCCGTGTTGCGCCTGCGACGGGCTGCAATAGTGATGCATGCCCCGGTGAAGCACTTTCTTCGTTCTTCTGAACCTTCCGGCTCCGCTGCTGCGCCGACTGTTCACTCGTCTGTTGTACCACTGATGCAGCCACTGTGGCAGTCGACGACATGGACCCTTTGCGCTTTCGCTTGTTCGATGCATTCGACTCGTCCGACTCGGTAGTGTCCTTGTGAGACTCTTCCGATGTTGTCTTGGACTTCCCGGGAGGCTCTTTACGTGCTTTCTGCGGAGCTTGACGTGAGATCTTCTTGACTGTTGGCGGAGCCTCCTCGTCCGACATCGGTATATCAAACACAGCGAGGTCATCGGTCGGTTTGGCAAGAGCTTTTCCTGCCGTCTTTTTCGCAGGTAGTGCCGAGGTTATCTTTGCATTCTTCTGCGCCTTGGTCGCTGTCGGCGCAACGGCCGTCGTCTCGGAAGACGCCTTTGCCTTGGCCACCGGCCTCTGTGATGACTCCGGGTCCCTTGCCGTCTGTTTCTGTGCTCCCACAGGCTGAGGCGTCTTCCTGCGTAGTGTCCGAGGTGCGATCGTATCCGAGGATGGCGGTGGCGGTGCCTGTACGGGCTTTGCAACTTGCGCGGGCGTCGGCAGCGTCTTCTTTACGGTGGCAGTATTCGCGTCGTCAGGCTTGCGCAATGGCTGTGAGGCTTTTGCTGGCTTCTTGGATGCCACCACGGCCTCCCCTCTAGAAGAAGTTGAGGTTTCCAAGGCTGCTTCAGGTGCCCGACGTTTCGCTACGATCTTCTTCGCGGGCTTCGGGCGCGACATGAAGTCGTCATCAGAGGGTACATCGAAGACGTCGACATCGTCGGTCCTTGCGCGCGCATTCTCCAGACCCGTGCTGGCCTTCAATGTGTCTCCGGCCTTCTTCAGCGAGCCATTCAAGGCTGCGGGATGTTTCCGCGGTCGGTCTGGGGATGGCGGCGCATCATCGTTGGAATCAGGAAGGGGCGGCGGCAGGGTGGAGCGACGCGCGGATTTGCCGTAGACTTTCTTGCGACGGTCGCCGGACGTGAAATTGGCGAACATGGTCGTGGCCATGTCGGTGCGTAGGCGTGTTGTGGTGACGCTCCCAAAGTTGGCTCAGACGCGCATCTCGCAGCAGGCGGGTGGCACCAGGGACCGTGGATGGCTTGTCTCGGCACCCGCTCTCATTCAGCTTGATAGCGTCGGTCCACGCGTTCGCTCACCGCAAACCTATTCTCTCATTGTCGCGACATCATGACAGTCACAGTGAAATGCTCAAAGCGGCTGTTTGCATGGTGGCTGGTGATCCAAGCAGGGTCCCGAACGACAGGCACGCTAAACAGCGGGGCATGGGTTGCTCCTTCCCAAACAGAGTGAAGGACTTCGCCGACGGTCACGAGCCTAGACTGTTAGCCCACCTACGCTCCTGCTCCTCTTTCCTGCCTCTTATCTGGACATCGTATCCATTGATAAAAGTCTGCTGTATCGTTTGGTCTTGCTCTCACCTCCATCTCATTCTTACCACCCCACAACATCAAATTGTGTTCCAACAGCACAAGCTCTGCTCACACATTCACGCGCCGGTAAGCTTATTTTAGACTGTAACTACGTCTGCATGTTCCCAAACGCTTCTCCTAAGATGCTGTATTTTGGCGCTGAAACATATCCATACTACCAGATTCCTGCTACGTGACCTTGACTGACCATCCTCAGCCTCCCCCTAACCATGTCTTCCGACTCGCATCCACCTTCCCAATCCCTGGGCCCCGAATACCGTCCCTCAAATCTGAAACCAACAGCTACCGTCTCAACTCCCCTCAAGCAGGCCAATGTCCACATCCTACCTCAATCCCCTCAGCTGATAGCATTGCTCACGTAAGAGCCCCGTGAACCATGACTAACACCATGGTCGAGCACAAAGACCCATACTAACAACCTTCAAGCATGATACGTGATCGCAATACCGGCCGCGCAGATTTTATCTTCTACAGCAACCGCATAATCCGTTTGCTTGTCGAAGAAGGCCTCAACCACCTGCCAACAGAGTCCCAGGAGATCACCACCCCAGTAGGTCGCACCTACTCCGGTGTCAAGTTCGAGGGCAAGATCTGCGGTGTCTCGATTATGCGTGCGGGGGAGTCCATGGAGCAGGGTTTGAGGGACTGCTGTAGGAGCGTACGCATTGGAAAGATCTTGATCCAGAGGGATGAGGAGACTAGTAAGCCGAAACTGTACTACGACAAGTTGCCCGAGGACATCGCCGACAGATGGGTCTTGTTGCTGGATCCTATGCTGGCTACTGGTAAGTACACAAGGCGTGTTTGCGTAAGCACTGCTGATGGAGATAGGTGGTTCGGCACTCATGGCGATCGATGTGCTTAAGTCGCGGGGCGTGCCAGAGGAGCACATTCTCTTCCTCAACCTCATTGCCAGCCCAGAAGGCGCGCAAAACCTTGCGGATAAGTTCCCCAAGGTGAGGGTAGTCACTGCCTTTGTTGATGCGGGTCTGGACGAGAAGAAGTATGTTTACTCCCATCTCCTAACCGCTCCATACTAATATGACGTGTAGCTACATCGTCCCTGGACTGGGTGACTTTGGCGACCGTTTCTACACCATGTAAAGAAATCAACAGCATCTCCGGTTCATCGATAGCATTTGCTGGGCGCAGGGCGGCTTAGGTTTAGTTGGGCATGTAGTAGCATGGTTTCGTTCAAAGAAAACCACATGATTATAGGCGTACCAGGGTCATTGATGTACACGCTTGATTACTGTGTACACTTCTACAGGCTGCGTTCAGCTAACCGTGAACACACTGAGCCTGACGCTGACGACGATAATGAAACGCCACCGTGAATCTGCGGATCCTTTTTGGTATCCTAAACGCCATGCAAGCCATGATCCGCTCCCCATGTTCCCATGTATTATACAAGGCCTGAAGCCTTCACGCCTGGTCGCCCTCGCGCGATGGCCCCCGGGCAACTCAGTCCGCGTACTCGCCCTCGGCGTCAGGCTCGTCGTGTTCGATGAAGCCGCCGTCGCCGTCGTCGTCTTCTTGGTTGTGCGCCGTCGGCATCCTGCCCATGCGATTTGTACTCCGCGCCGTCTCGACGCTGCCCTTGGCTGCCTCCTTCGCGACGGCGTCACATGCATCGATCCAGTCGGCGTACACGTCGACGGGCGCACTGAGGTAGTTGATGTTGGTCTGGAAGGTCTGGCCGCACACTTTACATTGCAGGTTGCCAACACCCGACTTCTTCTCGATGGAGACGCTGACGGACTTTTCGTGGTTGCAGAAGAGACATTGGAAGGTGGTCGGGAGTTTCTCCTTCTACAGGGGTGTTAGTCGGCGGGGCATCAGGAGGATAGGGTAGAGCTTGCCTTCTTGGGGCCTTGAGGCTTGCTGGAGGATTTGCGCTTGCCCTGTCATTGCTGTTAGTTTGCGCCTGCGATACCGTGAAGCCGGGAGGAACGCACCATTCTTCGCGTTGGTTAGAGTCACCAGATGGGGAAGGTGTGTGTACACGTAATTGTTAAGTAGCGATTGTGGTGGGGATATCCAGAGCCGTGTTTGGTGCTTGTCGCGCCGTTGTCGTGTGCAGTGACGCGAAATCGCGAGTTTGGCTTGAATGCGTCTCGAGTCTCGCGTGGTTCCGACCGCCAAGATCCCTGTCGCTCCCTTGCAGCTGCCGCATACGTCGATAGCCGATAAGCGCCCCCGCTCCTATCAGCGCTCGCCGCGACCATCATGCACGTGTGTAGTCAGCTGTTCGCTGCTGCCACCGCCGGCGAGCTCCTAATATCTGACCACGTTGATCCTCCTCTTCCCTCTTTCTCCTCCTTCTCTGGATTCTTCTGGTCCCCTTTGACGTTTGTTCAAAGTTGTGTTTGTGACTCTGTCCGCTACCCACTTCTTCATCATCTTGCGTGTTCGTCCTACCACCGGAGCTCACCGGTCTTTGTTTCACGACTCGATACCAACGCAGCAATCGCGATTGCTATTTGCCTTTAAGATCAGAGATCCTGTACTACTTTGTATGAGGTTTTCCATTACCAAACATGTCTACTGAAAGCACCACCAGCGATGCTGTCCTCAAGGAGATTCTCGATGGGCTCAAGGCGCTCCGTTCGGAGAACTCCGTACTGGCAGCTTCAGTCGACAAGATCAACGGCCGTGTGAACATGCTGGCAGGCATCAAGCAAATCAAGGACGAGGCAGCAAGTGAAGCTGCCAATGGCAAGCTGGACGGCGAGAAGGCGAAGGAAGTTGAGCCAGAGAAGTCCGTAGAAGCTGTTAGCGAGCAGTATGAGCAGCCACCTTCAAATGCTGATGCCCAACCACGTCGCACGAGTGTATCCAAGATTTCAAAGATCATCTTGACTTCGTATCCCGGCCAAGCCGGTGTCGACCCGTTGCCAATGCAGTGGGGTGCCAAGGACCCTGCTGTTCGTGGCCCTGTCGTTGTGTCAAGACATGCGAACACTATCCGAAGACGTAACGGTACGTACATCTAAACGACTATACATTTAGTTTCTAACATTTTGTAGCTATCGGTGCTCATGGTGGCTCATACTCCATCTACAACGCCCTTGCTGTCGCCAGCAAGAACCTCGACATCACACACAAGCCAGACTTCACCAACACTGAGCCTGCCGCGAAGATCGGTCCTTTCCCGCAATGGAGCGACCCAAAGAAGATTGTGGCCATGGACCCATACGGCCATCTCGCACCCTGGCTGTACAAGGAAACCATGGATAAGGATGATGTTGAGATCAGACCTACCATTGCCATCACCAGAGCACACATGAAAGTGCCAGAACTTGAGGAGAGTGTAAGGAAAGGCAGGCTCGTTCCCGATGGCAAGATTTGCGTCAACGAGACTGGTGAGGTTGCGGTCACCAAGGTCGCAGTCGAGCCTGTATGGTACCTGCCTGGTGTTGCTGAGCGTTTCAACATTGGTAAGTGGGTCGAAATGCATTTCTGACTACATCCACTAACGTATTCTAAAGACGAGGGAACTTTGCGCAGGACACTATTCGAAGAGACTGGTGGTTCTTACCCAGAGCTCATCACCCGTCACGACATCAAGCTCTTCCTCCCTCCTATTGGCGGTCTAACAGTCTACATCTTCGGTGACCCAGCAAAGATGTCCGACCCCAGTGCGAAGCTCGCCCTCCGTATCCACGACGAATGCAACGGAAGTGACGTATTCGGATCTGACATCTGCACATGCCGTCCCTACCTGACTTTTGGTATTGAAGAAGCAGTCAAAGAGGCCCAGAAGGGTGGCAGCGGTGTTGTCATCTACTTCCGCAAGGAAGGCCGTGCTCTGGGTGAGGTCACAAAATACCTCGTCTACAACGCCAGAAAGCGAGGCGAAGACCGTGCCAGCGAGTACTTCAAGCGCACCGAGAACATTGCCGGTGTCAAGGACATGCGCTTCCAGGCTCTGATGCCAGATATCCTGCACTGGCTGGGTATCACCAAGATTGACAGAATGCTCAGCATGTCCAACATGAAGCACGATGCTATTGTCGATCAAGGCATTCCTATCCATGAGCGTGTACCCATTCCCGACGACATGATCCCCGCGGACAGTCGTGTCGAGATTGATGCCAAGATTCAAGCTGGCTACTGTAAGCTTCCACTCCCTCTGATGCTTTGGGCAACTACTAACAGGATGTCGCAGTCACAACCGGCCATGTTATGTCGATGGACGAGTTGGCAAACGTAAAGGGTCGTGGTTGGGACGACGTCGACGTAAGTGCAACTGGTGACTCCTCACGAGCTCATGCTGACCCCAACCTAGCATTGAAGAACTTGGATGATATAAACGAGGTGACATGTTGTAGGAGTAAGCCACCATTAGTGGTACAGTGCGAATTGCCAATGTCGACATGTGATGGTAGTACATACAAAGAACTGCACTGTCAAACACAACACATCATGCCACTTCAAACTACTTGATTCTTGATCGTGCTTACATATTTACTGTATCAACTTTATATGATGATTGATATGATACTTCTACCACCATCTTCACGTGCAGCCAGCAACAGCCAAGCAACCGTCCAAGCCAACAACACCACCTCCAACCAATCGCTTACCATCAAGTCCCCTCAACACACGTATCCACAGTCCACACGCCTCCCTCCGCATACCGCGTTCCCATCGCCAAAACACCCACCGGCTACCATACACATCCCCCACCACGCAAACCCACCTCATAATTCCAGTCATACTCGCATAACACACGTGAAAGAAAACGCCCCAAGCCCTGTCACTTCATGCATACATGTGTACCGCCACTAAACCGCAACAGCACAAAACCTCCCGCTTGACTTCCTCCCATCTACTATGATCGCTGTCCCTATACCAGCATACCCGGTCCCCTATGCCCCTCATCGCCCCTGTCACTGTGTTTTCCTTTCACCCTGGTACACCCGCGCGTCGCCTTACCCGCACCTACCGCGCATGACCTGGCCTGACAGCTGCAGATGCGCCGTTTCGTTTGGAGACAACGATCTACCGGTGTGTTGCACGTGTTAGGCAGGCGAGAAATGTGGGAATCAAGGGTCTAGAATGCGGATTGTTATGTGGGTGTTGTGGTGGAAGTGTGCACGTGTTGGGATTTGGTGTGTAGCGGAAGTGGGGGGGGGATGAGACGGACGGGCTGTTGGTGTGAACGGAGCAAAGGACACCGATTGATTGCCGGGAGCGGCCCGCTTATTGGGTTGACCGCTGGTGTTGGTACACGTTGATTTTTTTTCTTTGCTTGCTGTTTTGGTGCCTTTTCTGCTTACCGCTTCTTTGTGCGTGCGTGGTTGTGGGTGGTTGGGAACTGCGTACGACTCCACCCAGATGTGTTTCAGATTTTGGGACATCGTGATCTAGTGTGGTGGCTCTTTTCGCTTTCGCCGTTGTTCGGTGAGGTAGAGTACGGGGTGGATCAAAAAGAATGTGTTTTTATTTGTTCGCACGTAGAGGGTCAGATGTAAGCTTTAGTTGGCTCATTATCGGTAGAGTTGTCAAGTGGAGTGCAGTGTGGTTACGATAGTGGCGGTAAACTCGTCATACTGTCGGCGACTGTTTCTGCGTTACCGCAGTGACAGGCGCTTCTCAACTCGCTCGCTCAAGAGCGAGACGCAGCATAATACTCGGTATGGTGTTGAGCGGGTATGTATGTTAGTTTTCGGACAGGATCGGCGGCGAGATCTGCCGTAGGAGCGTGTCTGGATTTGCGGAGAATTTACTTGGGGCAGAGGCGTCTGAGCTGAGGGTGTCTTGAGTGAGGGGTATGTTGAGGAGGGCCTCAGCACCGTCACGAAACACCAACGCATTAAAGTTGACTTTGGTGTTATGGCTAGCCGCTGGGGTATGCGAACTTTGGGTCCCAGTGCTGGATGTCTCCGGTCCGAAAAGAGTACATGGGAATGTATCGTCGATGAGGATGCGGAATTGCAAACTTGCTGGTCAACGGCCGCGGCTATGACGGCGTGGAGGGGTTCCCGCTTCCCGGGTCTAGCATGCACGTCGGTATGGCTAACCACATTGTATGTACACAATGACGGACTGGGCAGCACGGCATGATGCTAGATAACTTTTGGCTCTTGCATCAGCCTCTCGAGATGAACGGGCGAAACTTTGGCCTGCCTATCGGATGACCCGTAGATATAGAAGAAGGGCCGTAATCGTGTTTCCAAAGACAGTTTACATGGTCCTTTACCAATATTTTGTTGAACCTTCAGGATCAGGCGCCCAGCTGAGAATGTAGCGTTGAGAGTAGGACTGTCAAATCGGAGCGTTGCCCGCTCCTTACGGAAGGCATGGCAACATGTGAGAGCAGCTGACGCGGAGGTGGAGCGAGGCGAGGTAATCATCGTTCCAGAACAAGTCAACCCAAGTATTGCCGGATAGAGATACGGGTTATAGTATTCGCCTGGTTGCAGAGTTACGAGATGGAGGGGCGGATGTGTTCCTATCCAGGGATGTATCCCACCAAACCCTGAAGGCATCTCACAATGTCCCTAGAAGATCTCGGGACGCTCGTAGTTACTGCCTCTAACAACAGCTCTTGCATTTCTGGACTGCCTTATTAGTAATTCCAGAAAGAACAATCGGCTTTTGGTCATCGCAAGCGGTGATTGATGACCTGCATCGTAGCAGTCTCTAAGCGATAGAATGCCGAGTACGTGGCTTCCCCTCAACCGCCATGCCACGGAAAGACACTACCGAGGTGACATGCGAAATCGAAACACGCGATCGGTAGTTATGAAAGGCTATGTAATAGCGACCGGTGTCGAAAGTGTTGGTCTTCTCGCGTGTCTTTATGCTCCAACCGGATCGCACGAAAGTAGGGGAAGGATGCCCTTGCAAGTACGACGTTCTCGACTTTCGATGACAAGGGATGTCATCCGCATTGCATGACACGGCAGAAATAGAAACCCTCAGCTGAGACAATGTCGTCACCGACAAAGTGGCCGATATGAATGAGGCTCATTGCAGTCCGGTACCTGT
Organism: Alternaria viburni; assembly: GCF_023758015.1. Lineage (NCBI taxonomy): Eukaryota > Fungi > Ascomycota > Dothideomycetes > Pleosporales > Pleosporaceae > Alternaria > Alternaria viburni. The sequence goes on from NW_026055803.1 coordinate 137,273, forward strand.
CTCGTCGCACAAACCGCACGGTGGTCTGCAGCGACGTCTGGACTCGATAACAGATTAGGCTGTGGATAAGCATACGTGTGACCCTCTCGAACGTTCCTGATACACAACAAGGAAGGCTCGCCGGGAACTGGGCGGAGAACAGGGCAGCGCTGGCTGTGTCATCACCGCGCAGCCATGACGGATGTTCATTGGGAGTGCGGCTTGCATCCGCCGATGCCATGGTTTGAGGATGCGACGGCGCCGCTATGGCTGTGCACCCGCTCTTCCGGCGAGGCCTGGGATCGAGGAGCGCGATGCCAATCAGGAACGGCCGACGCGAATGACCTGCCACACCGCAAGCGCATCCAAGGCGAAATCGACCTTTCCGATTTGGCTCTCGAGGTACGCTGCCATTGTTGACTAAATCGCGACAAAGTGTTTCATGATTGTCATCCGCATCGTCGGCGGTGGCCAACTCACACCTGCAGCAGCTCGCAGCAGACTACCAGACTAGAGAAATGGAGGTGAGGTGGTCTTGTGTGCATCAGGGGCGAGTCAGGGCGAGTCAAAGCGTGACAGCACACCTCCCTTGCAAGCAGACTAATTCAGAACGTCCACGTTTTCTGGCGGTACCCACTTCGGCATGCATAACTAGCCCGAAAGGCCAGCGATGTCGAGTGGGGAGCTCCGGGCTGCTGATGCACCTGGCGTCGACCAGGGTGCCTGGAACGAGCAGAGGCGTCACTATACATACATGCATTCGGTAGTATGGGGTGAATAGCGTCTAGGCGATTTGGACGCCATTATACATACTACCCGTTCCCGCCCTCCGTCATTCTTCAATTCCATACCGCAGTAATTCTCCGACTTTAACACTCGCTCTCTGTCGATCGACGCACATCTTCGCCATGTCTAGCCATCCACGATACTACTTCTCGCTGCCTACTGAGGCGCCTGCACGATCTCGCTCAGCAAGCCGGCGGCCACCTCTAACACCATCAACCGTTTCTTCGCCATGCCTCACCACGCTTGTGCCTGTAACCTCTCGACGGGACTCTGGAACATCAACATCCGGTAGCCCGACCAAGGCCTCCATTCTCCTAGCCAAGGTTGCTTCATCGCCTACTACACCTCGAGGCGAGACGCCACCTGGAAGCCCGATGCTCACTCCACGATCGAGGTTGCAGTCGGAACCGGCCTACACTTCTGAGAGGCCTTCCATGTCAAGAACCGAGAGTGACCGCTACGTCCGCCAATACAGGCAGCAGGGTAAGCACTGAGCATGTCAGATTGAAGTAGCATGAGACTAACATTCTTCCAGATGGCTACATCAGCTTTCCTGACTTTGAGAAGTTCTGCCAGAACCAGAACCCATATGGTCAACAAGACCGATCTGACGTCAAGACATGATCGGACATGCATCAGTCTTTGATGTCATGCAACAAAGACGTCTCTATCAACAACACCAGCCATACCACCGCTACACCTACCAGACTCACGTTCTCTTCTATGAGCAACTGTACAGTACTCTGTATCAAGTCGCCGCAGGCTGATAGTCTCCAATCTGGAAACTGCGCTGTTGGAAGGCATACATCTGGCCATCGTCTCTATTGTCACGGGGAACGGTAATGGGTATGGGTCGGACCAACGGATCTACGTCGCGACAATAAATGTCGAGATGTAAAGAGGAGGAAGGAAATCGTTACAGGATGTATATCCATGTTCTTCGTGATGCTGGACGCAGTAACTCGTCTGCGATGATGATCGCATTGATGACGTTTGCTGACGGTGGCTGGAGAAGACGCGAAGATGTAACTGGAATTTGGATGGGGGTGCTAGCGTGTGCGATGGGTAGTTAGTCTGTCCGCCACAGCTGAATGAACTGCGTAGATAGAACCGCAGCAATGTAACATATGTACATTACTTGGCAGCGCAAATTGTTAGTGTGTGAACAAAGTGATGCAGGTGATGTTGGTTTCGCAGACGTACCAAGGTAGAGACGCGAGACTGGAGTTGCGTGGTCATGGACTCGCTTCAACACCATCTTTTACCCAACTATTGCGACGACCATATCATATCATGCGCACCTCGCAGTTGCCGCGCCTTCCTGCTGTTATACAGCTATGATGGTGCAGCAAAGGCAGGTATCGCATGCGCCACATATGGCGACTCGAGAGATCCGAAAGTGCAGCATCACCGCTGCTATGTCGCCCGCAATGCATCCGAACGCGATCAGCATACCCTACTTCTGTATCCATTCACTGCTGATCTTCCCGTGATGTGCACTGGAGCGTTGTTGCTGCAGTTGATTGCCGCACTCGATTTTGGGCTTGGCACACGTGATGCGCGGCGCTACTGGGCTCGCTTAAGCGATTTCGAACACCACCAATTTGCGAGTTCTCAGTCTCCGACATCGACAGCGACAACCACCCTTCCACGACCGACAACAAGACTCGCAATCATGGCTGTCGGCAAGAACAAGCGTCTTTCAAAGGGAAAGAAGGGTCTCAAGAAGAAGACCGACACCTTCGCGAAGAAGGACTGGTACAACATCAAGGCGCCAGGAACTTTCGCCGTCCGAGAGTAAGAATTCCCGCTGCTCCACACGGGGACTCTATGCTTACTCTTCGCTCTCTGCAGTGTCGGAAAGACCCTCGTCAACCGCACCACCGGTCTCAAGAACGCCAACGACGCTCTGAAGGGCCGGATATTCGAGGTCTCGCTCGCCGATCTCCAGAAGGATGAGGACCACGCTTTCCGCAAGGTCAAGCTCCGCGTCGACGAGGTCCAGGGCAAGAACTGCCTGACCAACTTCCACGGTCTCGACTTCACCTCCGACAAGCTCCGCTCCCTCGTCCGCAAGTGGCAAACCCTCATCGAGGCCAACGTCGTTGTCAAGACCACCGACGACTACCTCCTCCGCCTCTTCTGCATCGCCTTCACCAAGCGCCGACCGAACCAGGTCAAGAAGACCACATACGCCCAGTCGTCCCAGATCAGGGCCATCCGCAAGAAGATGGTTGAGATCATGGCCCGCGACGCCAGCTCGTGCACCCTCGCCCAGCTCACCCAGAAGCTCATCCCCGAGGTCATCGGTCGCGAGATCGAGAAGGCCACCCAGGGCATCTACCCCCTCCAAAACGTATGTGGTTGCATGGACAATGGAGGATGACAGGCTAACATGGCACAGGTCCACGTCCGAAAGGTCAAGCTCCTCAAGGCGCCCAAGTTCGACCTTGGTGCCCTCCTCGGTCTCCACGGCGAGTCAAGCCAGGACGACTCTGGCCAGAAGGTTGAGCGCGAGTTCAAGGAGACCGTCCTTGAAGAGGTATAAGGTCTTGTTGGATAGGCAAGGGGTTCTTGGGTCTTTTCAACTTACCGCGGCATGATATCGGCATTCCAAAGGTGTTTGTGTTTACAATGAAAGATAAACATGCCCTTGATGCGATCCCGCGGCAGTGATGGCGTGCATGGGGTACGATCCGCATCTGGTGTTAACAGGTCATGCGGGAAAAGTATCATGGAAATGACATTGATGAGTTCCAATTCAGTACTGTGCAATGATGTGACTGGGCATTGTTGTGATGAAATGATGTCAGGCGAGATCGTCGAAGAGAGGGGGACTTGTGACGATCGTGTTCATGTCGATGGTGCGTGCGCTGTTGGGTATTGCTAGGCAAGGGCCGTCGTGAAGGTAGCGAGTCCAAGTGAACATATGTTGTGAGTAGTACAAGCATGTAGCAGTAGGTCGATTAGTGCGATTGTAAGGTTAGAAAGAGGTGTAGATTTCCAAGGTTTAGAAAGAGCGACCCAGAAGTGACTTTCGCACAACAATAGCCTGTGTCCGACGCTTTCGTTTGAGTACACGATCGAAACCCTGCTGTTGGCATGAGCAAAAAGGAATGTAGCTTCAAGTGAGCATGTTCATGCGCAATGCAAGTGTATTGGTGTAGGATAGTAGTGGTGTGGGGGTGCAGAGGTATCTGGAAAGAGCAACGTAGAAGGGGCTTTCGCGCGACTATAATCTGCACACACTTCACTTTTGTTTAAGTATACGATCGCAACCCTGCTGTCGGGATAAGTAAAAAGAGATGTGGCTACAAGTGGGCATGTTCACGCGCAGTGCGAGCGGGTAGTGTTCGGGGAAAGGGTACACGTCTAGCTCTGGAAAGAGGGACGCCACGCACGCTGTGTACGCACACACTTTTCCGCGCTTTTCCAGCCACTTCTACGCGCTATTCGCATGCATTCTAGCCTAGAAAAAAAAAATCTTTTTGGCAAAAAGAAAGAATTGCCTTCCGCCAGAATTGAACTGACGACCTCGTCATCACGTGACGTCCCTTTCGGGACTAGCTCGACTCGAACCGAGTCTAGCGTTACTAGTGACGCGCTCTACCACTGAGCTAGGAAGGCTGTGAAGCTCTTTGCTTTGATGAAAGAATGTGAAACTAGATGATATATAACGTCCATGCAGACTGACAGCTGATTCCAGCGGCCTAATATCGATCAGAATGAAGCGTCTGTGTGGGGTGGGGCCTTCGCACGTCACAGCGAATAAGCGAGTTCTGATGACGACTTGTCGGCGAACCCTGCACGTCCGACCACCATGCACAACAGCATCCGACTAAACACAACCTCCGATGTACCCCCTAACCATCTCACAATCCCCATCCCATAAACTTTGATCTGCAACCCAAACTCTGATAAACAGTGTCACGCCGAAGCGGACCTTTCCGAACCTCAATCCTGCGGTGTGTGAGCATGCCAATGCCAATGCGACAATCAATACAAATGACCTACATACCACGCAAAATCGAAGCGTCTCGACTTCCAAGACCGCGCTGATCGTTATGAGATGATGTGGCCTTGCGCAGTCTTGTATTTCGCGTAGTTTGCGCGGAAGCGGGTAAGAGGACAAGTTTGTGGTTGCTGATTCAGGTTTCGACGTTGGTTCAGTCGTAGAAATGTGCCTTCACCGCTACTTTGACGAGAGGTGGGGAGACCAGCCAGCGTTACTTCGCGACAGCGAACGCGTGCAGGTACGGGAGTATGGGCATCGGGATCGATCGTGGATAGCTGGTTAGGGAGGGTGGAGAGTTTGGGGAGGGATGTGGAGTAGTGGGTGGAGATGTTGGGTTGGGCTGGGGTGAGAGTGTCAGACTAGGTGGATTGCATAGGCGCTGCATGGGTGGGATAGAGTGGTTCTCATCGTCGATGGTGATCGTGGGTCGTGGTTGCTACCTGGATGCTTGCCTGCTCTGACTGTACGCACTTCACGGTCCGATACATGTCGTTGTTGTCTGACCGGCCCGTGCCACGGTCAATACTTACGGGCATATACTATCGCGGCTCCGCAAAGCTTTCCATACCATAGACTTCTCTGGATACCGATGTGTGTATTACGCGGCTAGTATCTACACCCCGATGCTGGTCATGCACGCACGTTGGCTCCGGTGAAGCCCCAGTATCAACGCTAACCAATCCTCCGCACAACCTTGCTAGCAGGCAACCCTTCCCTTCTCCGTATCCTGACCCGGATGTCTCCCTTGGGAACCTTTATTCCCGCTCCATCAACCGCTTTGGGAAGCACCCACTTGGCGCCCTTCCGCTTGGCATCTTCTTTCTCCCTGCTCGCTTCCTCTTTAGCGGCTTTTTGCTCTGCAGTAGGCGCCTCGGCACCGAATGACGCTTCGTTCCCTGCTTCTTGGATGTGGTCGAAGAAGCTCTTCTTTGGCGCAGGTGAAATTTCCCAGAGTTGGGTGATGCCGGACACGATGGAAATGATGAGGTTGGTTTTGTAGGATTGCGAGGTATCGGTGGCCGAAACGATGGATGATGACGCTGGGGTATCCACGAAACGGTCGGGCTTGAAGGTTCGTGGTGAGATGTGATGTGTTGGTGATGAGTTCCTGAGAGATCGAGAGAGGCCCACGTCGACGTACGAGCCTGCTTCTAGCTCCCATTGCTCTGTGTCATCTTTCAAATGAAGTGATTTCTGGACTTTATATGTGCTGACAGAGCAGTTGTATAGGCGTCGAGCTTCATTGATGCATGAGCGAAGATAAGATAGCGAGTTTGGTGTAAGCACTTCCTTCACTGAACCGTAGCGTATCTCTGGCGGTGCTGGGAAGGATGGGTGTATCGACGGGGGCTGTATGGCTTGAGCCCATGCTTTAGATTCTGCTTTGATCCTCTCAAGAGGCGAATCTTGTGAAGCCTTAGCGCTTTCCGCCTTGGATGAAGAGTAGATGTGTACGACCGTCCAGAATACGATCGGCATGACCTCTGAGTAGATATCGTGAACCACGTGAAGCCCGATCGAAGCTCGTAGTTCTGCTGGTAGTTCATGCTTGGTGAAGAGTTCGTTCAACTTCATGAGAGGGGTAACTACATCGGCGTCTGTGTCTTCTTCCCCGCTCACGCTCTCATCGTCGTCTGGTACCCTCCTCACTGGTGGATTCGACAAGTCTTCAAATTGCTTTGCAAAGTTTCTCAGTAATCTCTTTCGTGCTAGAGCTGCCCCCGGTAAGCCCTGGATGGGTGCTAGTCGCGGCAATCCAAGCGCGAGAGCCCAAAATTGTTCGTTGCAGCTCGCCAGATCGGTGGCAAGGAGTTGATAGGACTCTGTAAATTGGGCCCCAACGATTGGGGGTAGAATAGCATTGCAGCAGAACTCGTTGAGGAGTGTGAAGAGATCGCATTCGGCTTCCGATGTTCCGTCCGTAAGTTCCACGTTTGAGACACGCTCCCACTGCATTTGATCGACGATTGATGAGTTGAATGTGACGAGGTCCGGAAGCGATTCGGTCAAGATGCGCAGCGATGCTTTAATCAAGTTGTCTCTGGCCGCTTCGTCGTATAATTCCGTTTTGACAACCTGGTTGATCTCATTTTGAAGCTCGAGATAATGACTTTCCATGACTTTCGGTAGGCTGAAGGCGTTTCGGAGGATAGCTGGTTGGTTGTTGTCTGTCAGCTCCAGGTCACCCCAGTTGTTGTAGAGCTGGTCAAGTAGGGGTTCCGATAATAAGACGTTGTGTTTGGTTCCAGCAGCTTTGTACGCCACTATGCTTGCGGTTGCAGAGTCGCTGTCTTCGGTCAGATAAGTCCACGTACGCTACGAGCACACTTACCGAATGCTGGCTAACCACTCCTCGCCTCCATATGCGATGCTCGAGAGGTGGCGTACCCCGGGTATCCAGTATGGCAGCGATTGTACCCGTCTCTTCCCATCGTGACTTTTGGTAACTGTTCCTGGACTTGAAAGTAGCCTTGTCGGTAGCAACACAAAGACTGCTGAAATTGCAAATGCAGGTAGCAGATCGAACCAGGAAAAGTCTTCAGGTATAGAGTTTTGCAAAGTTTGACCGAATCCAAAGTACCAGGCCAGAGCGAGTATGAACGGGCTGAATAGTGTGGTGTAGCATAATGGCAGAAACAACGTCCTTATAACGCTGTTCGAGGCATACACGCTCAGGAACAGAGTCCTGAGGGAACCCATACTGGCGGTGACGAAACCAACAGTCCAGGGCCGTGCTCGGCGATGACTCTACCCCGAATGACGAAAACGGAAAATGTCCAGAGTCCGGTGAGGTCGTGCGGACAACTGCAGAGGGAGTGTCGGGCGCGGTGAAGTCGTGAATAAGAATCGAATGATGTCCCCAGCCTCACCCCATGAGGCTCTTGCTCGGCGAGCTCAGGGCTTTGAAGTCGCGAACAGTCAATAAAGACGGCGATAACCGTTTTGAGGGACTCGGGAACCTTGCAGGGTGTGATTTGATGCGGCTGAACGTGATGTTCTGTAGGCCACGGTAACATTCAATGCAGGCACTAGACCGTTGATCCCTGCTTAGCTCGCTTATTGAAGGACCCCTCAGCCCTATCACGATGCCGTTAGACAGAGATTTTGCAACATCGCGGTGTAAGACGAGTGCTTAGTTATCAGCACTGACAATGTACGTTGCTCAGCCCTCTAGCTGGTCTGAAGTGTGGCATTGCACGCCCTTTGTCGGCCGAGACGATACCGCTCTTTCCATCAGCGCCCTTTCCATTTGCAAATTGACTAATTCTGCTCTAGTCATTCAAACCTGTATTGAACTTCAATAGGTATATACAGAACTTTGTGTATAGTTGCGAGATAAGTCTTAGCTGACAAAGTCTGCTAAAGTTCATCAAACCCCAAGCCCTCCCACTCTCCACTTCCAACTCACAAAGATGGCATCCTCCCGCATCCCTACCACCCTAAACTTCATAACGGGCAACAAAAACAAGCTCGCCGAAGTCCAAGCCATTCTCTCCGGCGTCATAGAGCTCCGCAACCAAAATGTCGACTTGGTCGAAATCCAAGGCACAGTCGAGGAAGTTACAAAAGACAAAGCACGGAGAGCAGCCGAGGCCGTAAGTCATGGTGCCAAAGAGAAAGTCTTCTGCAAACACTGAAGATGTGATTGATGATAGGTACAAGGCCCCGTCCTAGTAGAAGACACATGTCTCTGCTTCAAAGCCATGAATGACCTGCCTGGCCCTTATATGTACGCCCATATCCTCCCTTATCTCATGTCACCTAATCTTTCCCATCTGCTTCTTGTCCCTCAAACCCACCCATCTAACCTCCCTCCCTTAGCAAATGGTTCATGCTCTCCCTCGGCGCCCCCAACCTCCACAAAATGCTCTCAGGCTTCGACGACAAATCCGCCCAAGCCGTATGCACATTCGGGTACTGCGAAGGCCCCGGCCACGAAGCCATCCTCTTCCAAGGCCGTACCGACGGAAAGTTGGTGGAAAGTCGGGGATCTACCGTCTTCGGTAAGTCAGCAAACCGCGCCTTTCCCTTCAAGTGTGTTGGAGGGTTGTGTAATGGAGATGGGAAGAGGCTAATAGCGTGTATTTAGGTTGGGACTCATGCTTTGAATACGAAGGTCAGACATACGCTGAAATGGACAAGAGCGAGAAGAACAAGATTAGCCATCGAGCGAAGGCGCTAGATAAGTTGAAGGAATGGCTGGCGAGTCAGAAGACTGGGGCGTAGAGCTCAACAATCATTATTGTGCTCATATTTCTCAATGGAAAGAATCGGGCGGTGCATGAAGCCACCACACCCACTATCATCATCCCATAAATGCCGTATTGGTATCATAACACATAACGCATCACACATATCCCACCCATCCCTCCATTCTCAGCACCCCACCCACCCATCTTCCGCCCAATCCCTACTCCTCCCGCCTATCCCCCCTCCACTGCTCAACCCACCGCTCCACCCTCTCCAGATTCCCCTCCACATCCTCATTACTCTCGCTCTTCAACTCCACCACAATCTCCTCTTTATAGCTCTCCCTCGCCTCATCAAGCAACACCTGCATAATCTCACTATCCATATTCTCCTCCAGCTTCTTGCCCTTGTAGCCGCGCGCGGTAAGGCGGTCGTACAGTAACGTCGAGTCGCAGCGCAGCACGATGACGAGGTCGATCCAGCGCTCGGGGAAGAGGTCGCACGCGTGCCAGTCGAGGATGTAGCCGCCTTTGTCGGCGAGGGAGAGGGATTCTAGGTGGTCGAGCAGCTAAAGGGGTGGGGTTAGTGGTGTGGGTGGTAGGGTTTGGCTGGGATGGGGTGGCTAGTGGCTATGCGTACTTTGTCTTCGTCTACAATCCAACTCCCTGTTTCTTCGTCTTTGCCCTCGTGGTAGCCTTCGTCTTTTACTATTTGGTTCACCGAGATGTGCTGGAATCCTGTTGCTTGCGCTAATTGCTCTGCATGTGTCGTCTTTCCTACTCCAGGTGTGCCCGTAATAACGATGTTGGGGTTTTGGCGCGCCATGGTGTTGTGGAGGCTCGTCGCAGAGTCGGTCGCGTGGAGAGATCGCGTAGGGTGTCGGGGGTTGCGCGGGCGGCGATGTATAGGATAGTCGAGTATATCCAATTCTCAGGTAGCAGATACGCTTTGCGCGGTAATTGGAGAGGAGTTTGAGGCGTCAGAGAGGTATAGTGTGGTGTAGCGTAAAGTGCTCTGGCGCGTCCGATGATGTCGCATTCCAGAATTATTTTTCGACGCCCGAACTTCACCCGGCACAACCCCCACCACCCCGCACTACGCATCTCGACATGGGCCCCCAAGGCAAGCACACGCACGACATCTCAGGTATGACGCTGGGTGCAAGGATATGTAGACAACCAAAGCATATACGCCAGCTCTTGAAAGTGAGACGTGGTAGGCTAGATAGCGAGGTGAGGCGACCGTTATCGCATAATCCCACCGAGGTTGAGCATCATTGTATCTAAATCATACAGGTCACGCTGGCTACTACCCAAAAGTGAGGCTTCAAACTTTTCTTTCATTGACCCGTGACATGCGCTCAAGACTATTTACGCCGTCTAAAAAACCTCGTAAACATGACATGCCTGACCCAAGGAAACATGCTGCAAAACCCCACCTAGACAACGCCTTAGATGCTAGTGATCGTTGGTGGCAAGAATCCAGTAACCTATTCGAGCAAATGTCTGGAGGGGCGGGAAGAAGTGGTGGGGGAGGGGGAGAACTGAGTAGTTCTTAAGATATCTAGTCCAGAGAGAGCTCCAACCAACCATTGCCGAACGAACACCCCTGAACTCTTTTGATGCAGTATTACGCCGAGTAAGAAATCGTGAAGTGAAATATCGGACGCAGAGAGTCGTTTAAAAGACATCTCAGTGTGATGGAAGGCGACTGGGAGGCTAGCCTGGACCGAACATGCCGCTCAAAACGACTGGGGATATTGTGATCTGGGGAATGCGAGAGTTTTTGGTGCAGCATTTAGCTCTGCTTGCACTCAGCAGCCTCCTGCTTTGGTTTTGTGCCGTCGTTCTGATACTGCGTTAGATGGTTGTGTTTAGAGAGTGACTTGGACTGCTTACCTCGTCGTCTGACTCCTCCTCCTCGTCGCGGTCATCGCTGAGCTCGTCCTCATCCTCATCATCCTCGTCTTCAAACTCGCCCTCGTCGAAGTCCTCAATGTTCTCGTACTGAAGAGCCTCGCCGGTGAACCAGTCAATGGCGCGGGGGATGAGCTTTTCCTTGATGTCCTCACCGAGCTGGTAGTCGAGTTCGAGACGCTCCTCGATATCGGAGGTGGCGTCGTCGTCGTCTTGTGGGGGCTTGGGTGGGTCGAAGAAGTTGAAGAACGACTCTGTAGGCACGGTCTTCTTAACGACGCGGGTCTGCTTGGTGTCTGAGAAAGTTAGTTGCTAGTCAAATACCGACAGATATCAAGATGCTCACTCTTGTTCCTCTGCTTCTTGCTCTCGATGCGGACGGTCAGGTCCTTGCCGGCCTTCCAGTCGACCTTGTCACCCTCGGCGTGGTCGTAGATGAAGTCGCCGCCGTAGCCGTTCTCCTCCTGGTAGAAGTAGGTCTTGGTGATGGTCTTGTTGGTGAAGAACTCGTTCTCCTCGAATTCGAAGATAAGGCGGAAACCGGGGCGGTCGAGGTACTCCATGCGGATGTCGGTCAGGTGCTTGAGAGCAGCCTCGTCGCGGTCTGTGATCATCTCGGCGAGCGAGATCTGGTTCTTCATGGCGCTGAGCCAGAACTCTGGGATACCCTTGACGTCCTTGCCCTCGTCCTTGTTGAGCTCAGCCTCGGGCTGGTCCTCATCCTCGTCGTCCTCGTCTACCTGCTCGCCGACCTTGACGCGGTCTTCTGAGGGCTCCTCGGCGCCGTTGACGATCTTGGCACGGGTCTGGTATAGCGGTGTGAACTTGGCGAAGTACTTCTTCTCGAGCTGCAGGACCTCCTCTTGGAACTCGGCCTCGAGCTTGGAGTGTTCCTTCTGGACGCCCTTGAGGCCGGCAACACGACGGCGGACCGAGGCAGGCAGCGACTCAATGTAGCCGCTGGAGCGGCCGACGAGCGAGCCGAGCTTGTTCTGCATCATGGCGACGAGGGCGGGGTTGGCGGCGAAGAGACCGGCGGCAGTGCGCTCTAGTTCCTCTGTGGAAAAGCGAGTTAGCGGTCAAGGCCTTCACGAGAATACAAGGCGGGGTTGGAGGGGCAGGAGCGTGGCAGAGTGCGACGTACCTTCCTTGATGCTGCTGACGCCGGGCTGCTGGGCGCGCGACGATATGGGCGCGGCATTGGCGGGTGTGTTCTGGGGGGTGCTGGCAGGGCGCACGTTAGAATGAGGTACGTCCATGTTGGGGGTGTGTGATGGTGGTGTTTGGGCGAGGCCAAAATTGTGTGGCGGAGGGGAGGGAAGCGACTTACGGGGCGGAGATGGAGTCCATCTTCTTATTGCGGATCGGCTCAGACATCTTGGCAAATGAGTGATGTCGGACTGCGAGTGGCGAGTTGGGGTGCAAAAGGTGGATGTTGTGGGTGAGCCGCAGAATTGTTCGGCGGGCTGAGCGAGAAGAACAGGCGCTGGGCAAGGCAAGGTCGCCCCTCTACGGCACTAGTCACGCCTAGTGCGAATTCCAACCGGACACTGCGAGACGGCAACAAACAAAGCCTTTGCGACCACCAAGACTGTCGACGCTGCCGTGGACGGGGAGAGATGCAGTGCGCGAGGCAGAGGCGGGCGGCGTGTCTATTTGTACCTTGACCGTCTTTTGGGCAGAGGCGTGGCACGTGTGCCCTGCCTTGCATCTCTCCGACACTGTAGACGGGCGATTCAAGTTTATCTGGCGGCGATACCTCACTTGCTTGTGCGCGCAGTAGTCTACCACGTCGACTGCCCTGCACCGTGGCCACGGCCGACCTTGCCCGCCGGTACTGGGAGAGGGTACATGGGGACATGGGGAGCGCATATTTTTCATTGCATTGGTTGACGAGCCTTTTCCTCCGACCTGTCCAAAGCCGGCCGGAAAATGCCCCGATCAAACTATCGCGGTCGTGAGCGACTGCAGCGCACACCGTACTTACACTGAGGTGCTGTATACCGCCACGGCCGCCCTGGAGCGAATACGATCTCTACACACGTCCGATCAGCGTCAGCTTCGATTAGTAGCCACACCTGCCTTCTAGAACAAAGCGGGTCTCTGGAAAATCCTTAGCAAACCCTTAGCAAAATCACTCTGGCTCCATCGCGCTTGCCTAAACCCAAAAGCGGAAAGCGCCCCTGGGCAACCACGGATGGCAGCATGTTGGGGGTGGATGTCCCCAAGAGTCATGTTCTTTACTGGCGACTAGCGGCCTGTGCAAGCACACTATTTCCGGCAGTTGCAATCGTGAAGCAAGAACTGAACCTTTTGACATGGACATGGCAATGATGCTTCTACAGTCTTCCCTGTATCCTCCCCAACCTCCTCGTAGCCACAACGGCCATACACGCCGAACAAGCCCCAATGAACAGACAAACCGCGATCGCATTCGGGCCATCCGTCTTGTGGTGTTCCTCTGGCGGCGCCTCGCTCAGCTCCGGGCTTTTCCCGGGCTCCAGGATGGAAAACACTACCCACGAGATCCCTGTGCCCATGAACTGAGGTAGCGTGGTATACAGATTCATGATGCCGAGGTATTGCCCTGAGCTTGCTCCGCCGCTGGAGGAAGGCGCGCTGCCCTTTTCGAGGTTGGATTGCGCTTCGGGAAGGTCGATGGAAGTGCGCTTTGGGTGGGCGGAGTGCGAGGTGGAGGTATTGAGGCGGTTGATTTCTACGCCGAGGAAGGCGAAGGGAGCCCAGCAGGCCACGGACCATGATCTGTGTTGTGTTAATCCAGGCTTCATGGGTGATGTAATGATGGTGGTCACTTACACGCCACAGCAAGCGATGATGATGGTTGCGTGCCTCAAACTTCTCACAAAAGGTGCCATGACCATGCTTCCTGCAAAGATACAATGCGCAGTTGTCCACGCGGTAAGCAGGCTTGGTTTGTATTTCGCCAGTCCCGTTAACTGCTTAGGTGGGCGAGAGAAACCAGGACCCTTTTCGTCTTCTTCTGGGCTCTGTACGAAGAAAGGCAGGAGAACAGACATGACGAATGTGATGATGGAAAAGGCGATGAGGGCCATGGAGCCAATGCGGCCGACTTTGCCTGTGAGGTCACCCGCAGCTTTGACTTCTGCTGGGGCGTCGTATCGTAGGTATACTTCACCAACCCACGTGGTGCTGTAGAAGAGGAAAGGAAACCAGCCTAGCCACTGTCAGCTCTTGATCACAGAAACAATATAATAATGACATACCAATCCAAGCCCAGAACTGGACTGTGCAGATAGCCTGGATACTTCTAGGCAGATTCAAAGCAGTATGCACGATGGTACCGAGAACTTGCTTGAGATCCAGCTCCTTGCCCTCCTCCGCCCCATCATTAATGAGCACTCTCTCGGTGACAGCCCAACTCGTTGTCCCAATGGCCAAGCAGAGCGTCAACGCCGCAACACCCGTCAACTGCTTGAACTGTGTATCTCCCAACATAGGTCCAAACACATTCTTCAGATCAATCGCTCCCGCCCCGTACCCAATCAGACTCCCGACCGCCACCATCCTACTCGCCCAACTACTGCCCATTTGCTGTTTCGCAATCGGCAACGTATCGACGACCAGGCCTCTGCAACTCCCCTGCACGGCATTGATAGCGAAATCAATACCGTATATACTAAACACCGCCACGTATATCGTTGCGCTCTTAGCCGCAGCCTCGTCTTTTATAAAGTACCGAACCACCTCTTTCGTCCAGCCCAGCAGCAGCAAGAACATGGCTACCAGTATCGTACCAAAGAACATGAACGGTCTCCGGCGGCCCCAGCGAGAGGTAGATCGATCCGCGACGACACCGACGATAGGCTGCATTATGAGACCTGAAAGTGGGCCGGCGACCCATACGAGGGATATCTTCGATTTCGTAAGCCCGAGCTCGAGGAGGTAGGGTGTGCAGTATGTCATTTCGACATTCCACGTGAACCTGCATGGTGCTTAGTACAGGGTGCAGGAAGAACTCGTGGGAAGCGGAGATTTACTGCAAGCCGATGAGCGAAGCTGTGAGCAACGCCATGCGCATGCTCTCAGTCGAGCCCTTGACTGAGGGTGTGCCCTGCCATTGCGCAACAGACGGCATCTTCCCCTAGGACTATCCTCGTCCTTGCACCGTGGCAGCAAGGTAGGCGCAGTCGCGTGCGCTGCTCTCGGGGGTCTTCGCGTAGTTAGGGAAACGTGGAAGGGCGCATTGGGTAGCCGGATCGTGTGGTAGGATTTCGTATTATGTTCGCGTTATGCAGGGACTCGGTCGGGCCAGGTATCGATTAGAAGAACGCGCTCAATGCATCCACGTATGAGATGACAAGAAGGTGGGAAAAGCAATAAGAGAGTTCCAAGGGAGTGAATGGAAGTTGGTATTTGTCTCGTGTCTAGGAGTCTAGTCTGAAGAGGGGAGGGCAAGGCGTGCAAAGGAGGAGAGACGTCGTCAGCTCCATGGCTTGGCCGTGTCGCTTGTCGAGATGATTACGGATGTCGGGATCGTGGAAAGGGCCAAACGGCGGCTGGATGGAGCTAGACCGTTAGAGCGAGCGGGCCGTGTGGCGCACCCCCGAACATCTGGTTCGGCGCAGTTAGGACCGACCGATGGTCGTGGAGCTGTTGCTCGAACTTCGCATGTTGGCATCTTCATGTACATTTGCTCGCTGTAACGGTGTCTTCATTCAGTGTGTTCGGCATGTGCGTCAGAATGATGATTACTGGGAGCAGGGTCCTTCCAAGCTAGCTCCTCTCACGGCGCAACAATATCCAAGGTTTCGGCAACATACTGATTGACTTTTCTATGACATGCATTGCAAGAAATCAAGGAACAAACTCGTAACCCAAAGGAGATCTAGAACAAAAGGAAACAAAGAAAACCACCGCTTCCTGCAACACTCAAACCTAAGATCAAAACACAGATGGAAAGCCCGCCTGCTCACTCTTCCAAGAGTATCTATCTCGCATCTCTTATCCGCTAGTAGTCGTCTCAAATGCGCAGCCTCGACAGTTCCGGCGTTGAGTCGTCTTCCAAAGTTCCTGAGCTGTTTTCCATCCAATTCTGGCCCTCGTCCCTGTCCAGTGGAAGCTGTCTGACGATGACAGGCGACCGACCGTTCTTACGCTCCGCGAGTACTGCCTGCACGATTTCGTACTTCGCCGTAATGTATTCGTCCATGGTCCACTTCAAATCTTCGGACAAGTCACTGACTCTGTTCGCAATCTTCACACCAGCAAGTTGCTGTGGTCGCGGACGCATGTCGAGCTGGTGCTGGAAGTAGCCCCACCCGTGGGTATTTGACTGCTCGATGATGTAGATGTTGTTCGTATTTTCGATCATGGGCTCGAAGTCTTGTAGCAGCCAGACAGAACCAGGCTTGCCATCGTCATCTATGACAACGACCATGACCCAATCTGTCTCTTCCCAATGAATCTCCTGCAGATCTTTCCCTTCGGGTAGCTTGCCATCGTCGGACCAATGCTTTGCGTCGACTGCTTGCACCTTCCCGATCGTAAAGCAAGCAAATCCGGTATGACCGTTGCCTTGTACCATGCTGTGGGTACTGGAGGAACTGAACCGCGATTCTTCTGAAGAATTATCCTGCTGCCTTGCCGAGCGCTCTCGAGCCGGATTCGTGTACGAGATCCTCGTTCCAGCTGGCAGATCGATCGCGATGAATCCTTCGCTGGCGAATTCACGTGGGTCGTCCCAGTTGACTTTTTCTTCATCAGGTCCGAGTATCAACATACACGGACTAACGGCATAACGATAACCATGATGGGTTCCAATCGGGATACAAGGGTAGAAGTATGAGCTCAGGCGTTTGTAAAGCTTTCCGAGAGATCGGTCGTCCACGTAGTCGGTCTTCGCGAGAGTATCGATGTAATCCTTGGCCGTTCCGCCTTCAGGTACTGTCCGGCTCTTTTTGTCCACAGCGTGTACCCAATCCCAGAACTTCTCTTGCTCCACCGCACTTGGTAGTGCAGCTTCGAGGATCTGGCCCTCGTTCTCGAATTTGTCGTCAGGATCTTTTGAGGAAGTGTCGCCATCGCCTTTGGATCGGAGCTTCTCTCTTTTCGCGAACATCCTCTCTCGGATGGACTTGTAGTTCGGCTTATCCATGACGACTAATACAGATTGTTGAGTAAGCGAAGTTGCGGTTGTATCGATAGTTCGTACCAGGTCGGATTTCGAGGTGAAGTCAACGAAGAAATGTGGACGAGTGGTTTCAGGATTTGCGTGCGCACTTAATAAGTACCTAGATATTTGGATGAGTCACCGCGTTTGTGCGGCAATTACAGGCGCCACGCCCGCGTGCTCTCACCTTTCAAGGTTGGGCCAAGCAAGCCCTGGAGACAATCCACTTGGCTCGCGCGTGAGCGCGAAATCCATACCAGCCAGCTAAAGAAAACTGAGCTTTTGCGCATCAATCGCTTAAGTTTGGCTTTTGGAATCTTGTTGAGTACGGGGAATGGCAAAGGGCCCCAAGGTTGCGTTCAGCTACCACGGTTTGTGCTACCTAGGTACCTTAGGCACCGTCCAATCAAAGTGCGTTTGTTGGATACCCCCGCAAGCGCGCAGACAACAGATCATGAAAACATCGGAAAGTTTAACTTCACAGCAATCGTCAAGTGCTCAGCTTGCGTCAGCCCGCCACTTGCGGTGTGCGTATGCGGACCAGATTCTTCCATCCCGACGTCACGTTGATCGCTGTTGTTGGATTCATGAGCATTTTTTTACTTTTCTACGGACATGCTATCAAAACGACGAATGTTACAGTCGTGAGTATCATACCAAATGCATTGAACATGTGTCGTGCGGATGGAGGAGTATTTGCCAAACTCATTACGAACTGCGTTGATTCTACCAACCCTCACAGCGGCACGAACCCATATGAAGCGATCAACAACGTAGCCCTTGAAACTTTATAGATTATGAAGAATGATGGCACCTTTAAATAGATTGGATGTATGCAGAGGGCATGATAAACCCGGTATTCACGATCGTGGTATATGCCAAGAGATGACCGACTGGATGAAATCAAAATAAATACATATATACGACCTACATATCTTGCGGTAGAGTGATGATGTTCAGTCGTTGAAGTCAACACATCCAAGTCGAAGACTTACTCAAGATTGCATATGCACAGGTGGTTGGACCACCATTGGCACTTAAGAGAGAACATCATAATATCACATCATAGTAAGGAAGCACTTTAAAGAATGGTATTTTTTTTTTTGGGTTTTTTGGTTGTGGCTATGGGAGGCAAACGTAGAATGAGAGAAGGGGATTTCTAATAGGTGGACGAACGCCACATGAGATGGACACTAGACAGGGTGGAGGCGTGAAAGGAAAAGGAGACAAGGGGCAGGGAAAAGGGCAGGGAAAAGGGCAGGGGAAAGGGCAGGGGAAAGGGCAGGGGAAAGGGTAGGGAAAGGACGGTGGAGCCAGGAGGATGCGCAAGTAGGAAATAACGCGAAAAGTAAGACAAAGAAGCGACAAGGAGAACACACGAGTAATAAACATCGTGAGAAGAAAGACGAAGAGACGAGAAAGAGAGCTCGACAGTGATCAAGCGACCACAGGAGGGAAGCAGCACCGTTCTTCGCCGCAGGGTAGGCAATGCCGGTTTTGATGGAGGAGTTGCATGTCGATGCCGGAGTGATGTGGTGTCGCGAAAGTCGTACCAACCGCACTCATCTCTTGGAACTAAAAAAGGTGGGTGCTCTTCTTTTTCTTGAGAGACTTTCCTTTCAGGTCGGCCACTCTGGGAGACTGGGGTCGGTTGGCGTCGTTCTGTGCATCATCGAAGGCGAAGCACTGACAGGCTGCAAGTGCCTCGGCGCACTGATGAAACCATGGGCAATGCCTGCCCCAGTCGTATTTCTTCAAGTGATCGATAGTCGGCTCGTAGTCTGTAGATGGTGTCATGTGTGTGCTCAGTACTGTGTACTGGTAGTTGCATTGGCAACGATAACAGCATTGGACTGGCTGCATGAAACTGTTGATCGCTAGGCCCTGGCAGCGAATCCGAGCCACGTACCTCTGATGGGTTGAGTCGTTCGTCAATTGGCTGATGACGACTTTTCGAGCAGACAGGTTCTGCTCGAATAGTTGATCCTTAGTTAGGTCTGTCGTGTCGCCAAGCAGTCGTTGTTCATGTTCTTTCTGCGCGTCATTGGCCGCCTTCACCTTCGCAACGAAGTCGCTACCAAGACCTTGCTCTCTGACAGCCTTGTAAAACTTGTCAGCCCAAGGAAACCAGACCGTTGTTCCTCCTGTAAGCGGCGTGGTGCCTCCAACAATCCACTTTGTGATTGGCTGCGCGGGATTTGGCCGGATGTACTCGTGCGTGCAAATGAAGAACATCGCAGGCTCGGCAGCATGGGGATGGTTGTACTTGCGCGCGAAGTCGGTAGTCCAGTGACGTGTCTCGGTAGGTGCGCCGCCGTCAGGTTCTTGCTTTATGAAACGCCCCAAGTGGATGTTGAGAGCGCGCTGAACGTCGTTTCCGGTCTTCCAGTTGGCCATTATTGTCCGGCTGATTGGAGACGGAGGACCTCCGAACTCATGATTGAGAGCGAGTTCGATCAACAACTCCTGATTTGAACGGGTCGGCATGCCTCTCCTCTTGGATAAAACATCCATTCGGTCCAAACGCCAACCCGACTTCTTCTCCGGCTGTTTGAGCAGTCTGTGATGACGATCGATTTCAAAGTAGGCGGCATCACACGTCCTGAGGGCTGATCTTATCGCGTCTCCCCAAGTGAACGCTTCGTCACCTCCATCATTCTCGAAGTAATCGAAGTATGCGCCCTGGTTGGCCATGATCTTTTCCTGTCGATCTTTGCGGAAGTCCTCGTCCTTTGAGAACTTGTCGGTTGGCTTCTTCTGTTTCTCCTCATCGGGTGGTAGGGGGCTCTCAACTGGGGATTCATCGTCTCGGGCTTGTTGCGGCATTTGCCAACATGCCTTTCTAAACTTCTGCAATAAAGTTAGCCTTTAGCCGCACCAAACCATTGAGTAACAGTCATAGAGAGGTGTTTAGTAACATACCTTATCCAAGAGATCAGGATCAACTTTGATAATGTGTTTTCGAATCTCTTCCAGAGGTTCGTAGCAAACCAGATGGAGCTGCACCAGATTAGACATCAGAAACTGCTTTGCTACTAATGTCTCCTTGTCAGGCCAGTACTCTGGCTTCATCTGCGATGTAGTCCATCTAAGTTGG
Source organism: Alternaria viburni (assembly GCF_023758015.1). NCBI lineage: Eukaryota > Fungi > Ascomycota > Dothideomycetes > Pleosporales > Pleosporaceae > Alternaria > Alternaria viburni. The sequence continues at coordinate 157,408 of NW_026055803.1, forward strand.
TCTGCGATGGCGGCAGCGGCTTGGATAGTCTTCTTGTGCCCATCCTCCAGCCTGTGTCCGCGGACGTTGCGATCGAACTTGTGTGCAAATCCCCACCCAGTCATATCGGCGTAGTCCTGAGGACGTCGGTTTGGAGATTCGATTGGTAAATTTGGATCGATTGGTAAATTTGGATCGGTCATGGCTTAAGCTGTCAAGGAAGGCAGAAGTTTCGAATGTACTGGAAGGACTGATACCTGGAATCGTAGTGATGAGAGAAGCTATCTGTTCGTTCCTATACCTATAAGTACTTGAGATCGTGCTTGCTCCCAAAGGTCATGTAGCCATCTGTATGTCATTGGCAATAGTCACTAAGTACGCAGACGGATCGTTTGGTGGATACGGTAGCTTTCTAGCAAACTACCAAAGAAAACCTGAATTCGCGATGGGGAAGAGGTTTGAACAATCGTTGCACTGCTCGATGATTCTCGAATACCCCTTACCTTCCAGCAAAGATGCAAGACAACAGCGCGGAGGTCTTCACCAAGATCCTGCTTATCAAGCCGTCTCCGAATCTGTCTACGTATCCCTCAAACGTACCCACGTTCCTCCGTATCTTGCAAGATTTCTCGCATCGTAAGAGGCTACACGAAGGACAATACGGAGGTTTTAGCAGCGAACTGTAGAAGTAACCGTCAGCAGCTCTACTGCTGCATACTGTGAAACAAGGGTGTTTAGGAAGATACATCTGCATTGCGATCATATACTGTGTTACTCAACTGCGTTGTGCCTGCATTTCGGCACCAGCACGTTCAGCAAAGCAATCCGTCAGCAGCTCAATCACTGTGTGCCTGAAAGCATTAAGTCGGTCCTCTCAATCACCTCGACACATCAACACCGCACACACAAAGCCACACACATAACACACGCATCCAATAAAGTTAAAAAAGATATATCATTCGCGCAAAAGAACCCCAGCATTAAATACCCAACATCATCATGCGTCATACGCGCCCACCGAATCCTCCCCAACGAAGAGTGAGTAAGTAAGTAATTCCGAAGCAACACCCCTCCCCCGCTTTCCATCCCTCCCAGAAGTTCCAGCAACTAGACCAGAAGACAGAAAGAAGAAGAACACAGCTTTGCTTCCTAACAACTTTACAAACATTGGGAGTTCCCCATCATCATCATCATCATCTGCGGCGCTTACTTCCTCCTCCCGTTGTCGTCTTTCTCGTGCGCGCGTGTCGTTTCATGTGTCTAATACCAAATTTTCGCTCGCTGTGCTGACAAAAGATGCTAAAGTTCATGCTTCAATTCCCTCTTCAATCGTACCGTGGCCGTTCATTCCGTTGCCGTTCATGCCCATGCCGCCGGTGAGAGCCTGCATGGCGTCGCCGTTGCTCTGGCCGTTGGGCATGTCGTCGTCGAACTCGAGCTTCTCTTGCTGCGCAATGGCTTGTTGCGAGACGATCTCTGCGAGGCGCTTGAGGCGGGGGGTTTGCAGCCCTGTCGATTGTATTAGACGTGTGCCGATGGTGCGGTAGATGGATGAGAGAAAATACTTACAGGAAGGCGTGTATGTCTCGAGTGCTGTTATCACTCTTGGCTCCGCGATTTCGTACGGGCCACTATCCTCCATGTCGACTGCGGTGAGGAGAAGAACGTCGCTCTTCTCCGTCACACGCGACGCGACGGCCTTCATGATCTCGCCGTTGATGGGCTGCTCGTAGTCGGCTACCAGGTACTGGTTCAGCAGCTTCTGGATTTGGTTCGGACTCAGCATCCAGCAGATGTCCTGAATAATCTCAATGTCGTTCAAAGTAGCCTTCTTCAGCTGGAGCAACTTGGTTGCTTGCATCAGATGCTCAAGTTGCAGTGTGCCCTCTGGCATGTCATGCGACTTGCACCACTCCTCGATACGGGTGATGTTGTAGTTGATCTGCAGACCTCGCTTCCATGAAAGGAAGTTGCGGCGCATGAGCAAGTCGTTGAAGGCAGTGACACCCACTAACCTCAGCAACTCGGTAACACACTGTGTGATGATAGAGTCTTCCAAGTAGTAAGCCTTCATGGCCTTGTAGACGCTGTTGAGTAGGGTGAGTAGGTTGTCCATGCTGTAGGCAGGGGTGTTGCTGCCCTGGAGGAGCTTTCCAAGGAAACGGTTGCTCTCGTTGGTAACGAAGCCGGGCAGTGATTGCGACTCGATGATAGCAGGGATAATCATCTTGTGCAGCTTCTTCTTGAGCACCTTCATCCAGGTGTGGTAGATGTTGAACTCGAGACTCTCAAGATCGTGCTTGACAATCTCCAGCAGTCTGTCGTACTCGTAGTTGTCGGTCTTCTGTTGCTCGTACCAATCTTCAGCGAGGAAGACGAACGAAAGCATCTCATGGACGTTCGACAACCAGAAGGCACCTGGGTTGATCGCGTCTTCAGCATCGTGCTGCATGACCTCTTGTTGGATCGACTGCATAACGTTTGCGAGGAAGCGCTCTGATTCCTTGACGAAACCGTTGTTCCACATCTCGGAGGTGACAAGGTTGATGAGGTAAGCTGGGAAGAGAACCTCCTTATCGGTAGGTGGGGGCGTTGTGGTGGGCGATGGGATCTTCAGGTTCTTGATCAGGCCAAGAGTGACCTCATCGTTCAGCATGTCCTCCTCAGCAAGGATGTTCTCAAGCTCAAGCTCGACGTTATCGAGCTGAGCAAACGTTGAGCCGGAGAGGTTTTGCCTGTGAATGGTGGAACCAGGAGCCATGGAGACAGGTCGCGGGTTGTATTGTTCGCTGAATCGGTTGATGTCGCGAGTGTCTGGTCCAGCACTGCGCCTCTTTGGCTTCTTCGACGAGACAAGCTTGATCAAGCTGCTGGGGGCTATGGCCGTGGAGTGACCGTTTGTCAGCTCACCAGGCATTGGGCCGGATCGCTTCATCAGTTCAACCTGCTCTTGCAGCTCGGCGAGTTGCTGGCGGAGGGACATTTTTTCGGTCTCGGTGACATTGCTCCTCCTCTTGGATTGCTCCAGGTCGTCTGTGGTCCTCTTAAGCGACGCACGGAGTTCCTTCTCCTCTTCTTGAAGATGGCGCATCTTTGCGGTGCTCTCTTCGTAGCTTGTCTGCAGCTTCTTGTACTCGTCTTCCATCTGGCTGAGCTTGGCAGCGGTGATACCAGCTTGGTTGGCTTCGGCTTGTAGCTCCTTCTGGCGGTTCTCGAGTGTACGGCTGCGCTCCTTGTACGATTTGATCTGGCTCTCGTAGTTCTCCACTTGAGACTTGAGCGACTTGTTCTGCTCCCTCATCGTACCCAAGTTCTGGGTAAGCTCGACAACCTTGTTTTCGAGCTTGTAAGAGATGTTCTTGAGATCGCGAGATTCGGCGCGGAGGACCTTGTATTCCCTGCGGGCCTTCCTTCCCCTCCAGAGCTTCTGGACAGTGATGATGTCGTTGATCTCCTTCTTGTAGGCGCGGATGTATCTTTGTTTGCGCCAGTTGCGTTGGATCATGCGAGCAGCATCTCCAAGCCTCTTGTCCAGGATGTTCTTACGGAGCAAGAATCCCTTTGCGGCAGCCTCAAACTTGATAAGCGAGTTTCGGACAACAAGGAAGCGCTTGCGGTCCTTGCTACCACGCCAGACTCTCTGAATGGTGGTTGCAGCCTTGACCTGCCTGGCCTCCTCGGCTCGTTCCCTGGTCATGTAGCCCCTAGCCAATGATTGCACGTGGATGACCGCCTCGCGCATCTCGAGGTAGATACGGCGGTAGTATTTGGCTCGGAGGTTCTTCTGAATCATGACGGCGGCGTCGTTGAGTCTGGCTGTACGCAAGTTCTCGAGGAACGCAAGCATACCAGCGCGGAAGAAGATCTTTGTCAAACCCATCTGGTACTTGTCGGTGCCATCGTTCTTGCCGGCACCTAGCGCCTTCTTCAAGATTGCCGTGGCCATGTTTCGGATTTCGGGCGTCCAGTCAGCGGATCTGACCAACATGTAGTAACGCAGGGCGAATTCCTCATAAGTCCATCGTGTGGGGTAACCGGCGCAACTGATCCTGACAGTTTCGAGAACACCACAAGCGCGCAATTGGCTGAGAACCATGGGTCCATCGAATTGCCAAGCAGCCTTGGCCTCGTTGGGCTTGATACATCGGATATAGTGGACGTCGGTTGAGTTGATGGTCTGCATGAGTTCGATGAGAGACGATTTGAAGATACCACCGAGTGTTGGCTTGCGGTTGGTCGCCATCCTTCGGCCAGCCGACATGGCAGTACCCGGCTTGGACGAAGCGCTAGTAGCATTCTCCTTCTCTCGGATCGACGCAGCAACGTCCAAGACTTGGGTCAAGAACTTATTGCTTGCAGCCTTGAGGACCTCCATGTGTTCGTCGGGCACAGTATCTCTGTTCTTCTCGATGAAGCCATCAGATTCGTACGTGACATCGATGGCGTAATGGCAGACGGTGAAAGACGACTTGCCGAACCGGGGCTTCTTGTAGAATTTGTGCTTGTCTCCGGAGTAGTTGTGGTGTAGCTTAGTAACGAATTGCTCATCCGAACCCATGGGCAAACGCGACTCTTCGTCTAGTAGAGACAAGATACCTAGCTTGCCTTCAATAAGATCGATACAAGGCTGGTTGTCGGCGAAGTCGATGAAAGTCCAGTCGATCTGTTCGCGCATGTACTCCTCCTGCTCCAGCTTGAAGACGTGTGCGTTAAACTCTTGTTGCAATTTTTCATTAGCGTAGTTGATACAGAACTGCTCGAAAGAGTTCTTTGCGAAGTGCTCGAAACCGTAGATATCGAGGACACCAATGAAGGTGTGGGCTTGCGCAATAACCTCTTCGGTGGCCAGACTCTCGTTTGTGCGCTCGACCAGCCAGTCGAACAAGCTCGAATAGATAAACTTGGCAACGGAGTCTCGGACCACGATAGCCTGCTGCTGCGTCAAGTTGGAGACAATCTTCTCTCCTCTGGTAATGAGTTGCTTCTTTACAATCCACTTGGCGAAAGTGTTGGCGTCAATTCCTAGCAGCGAACAAGCCTTGACGAGAGAAGGCTCGGCTGGGTCAAGATTTGAGTCTGTTCGAGTTGCTGTGATCTTGATGTCTCCCATGTGCAACAGCGCCGCGAGCAGACGCCAGATGCCGGCTTGGGTTTCTGGCGGCACACCGATCTTGGTCAAGGATTGTCTTGTGGCCTTAAACTCAGCCACGTCGTCCATACCCTCAATCACAGGCGCACTGCCTTGATTGAGGTAGCTGAACTCCTCGACCGACTTCAGGGAGAGCTCTTCGCGCTCCTCATCCGACGCACCGGCTACCAGCTGGTAGAAGACGTGGTAATTCCGCTCCTTAAGCGGCTGAAACACCAGTCTTGACCGTTCCAGCAGATACGTCCTGATCTTTGCACCAATAATATCCGTCTGCTTGTTGAACATGATCTCGATGTATTTACCGAAACGCGAGGAGTTATCGTTACGGGTGGTTTTGGCGTTACCGAAGGCTTCCATAATGGGGTTGGTAGCCAGAATCTGCTCTTCGGTCTCGCTCATCGAGTCGGACTTGCCTCTCCGCTTGCCTGGGTTGTCCGGGGACTCTCGTGTGGCAAAGTATCGCATGATGTATTTGGCGCTGACCGTCTTTCCGGCTCCGGACTCTCCAGAGACGACAATGGTCTGGTTCTTCTGGTCTCGCAACATGTCGCTGGTAAAGATTAGTCACTGCCATAACGGGTGGTGGGTCTGAGGCGCGGGGAACTCACGCGAAGGCTTCTTCAGCAATGGCAAACAAATGCGGAGCGCCATAGGATCTCTGCTTGCCAGCGTAGACCTGTACCATGCCGGGTACGTATAGGGAGTCGACTCGCGCAAAGGGATTTGTCGCGATCAGGACGATACCCGAGTATGTGTAGATCTCCTTCTGCAGGTAACGCAGCTTGATGGCCTGGAGCACTGCACGACCGTCAGTATGCCATGTCTTTTGTGTGGGGTCGGGCGACTGTACCAGCCGGCTCGTTCAAATGTGACAGGTTCGTAAGGTCATCGCTGGCTTCGAGCATGGCCGGGTTCATCAGCGGAGGGAGATTGGGGTCATTGCCGGTCTGGATGGCCAGTATCGTCGTCTCGACGGATTTGGTCTGCGCAGTGAAGCATCGTCAGTGGCCGTGTCCTGCATCAATATCATGCCCGTGGGTGTGCGTACCTCGCCATTCTCCAGCGTGAACACCAGCTTCACTTTGTCTCCCGCAATCTGCTTGTCCGTCACCTCGGAGGCGACCCAGCCCTCGGTGGTATCGGGCTGCCATGCCCGGGTGCCGAGGTCGTAGATGTGAGCCATGGTGGGTGGTTGTGTATGGGTTGTCCCCCTCCAAAAGGCGGTGCGGGTTCAGGGTCCAGAGGCGGCTCCCTGGTGGTGGGATATGCTCAGCTCGCTAAGTCGGTGCGGTCGCTGGCTGCGTGGGTGCGGTCGTGGACGTCGTCAGCGTGGGATGTCGCTGCAGTCACAGGGCTCGATGCATCCCTGGAGGAGAGGAGGGCAATCGTGTGGGCGAAGTTATGCGAACTGCTGCCCGCCGTGTTGTCGACTTTCTCTGGTCACGCTAATCGCCTCTCACCGCCAACATCCCGCCAACCCGCACGGGCCAGCTCCAGGGGGCCGAGCCAACCACCACCGCTCTGCCACCTGGAACCGCGCAGACAGGCGTCTCACCATATGCACCTCCTCACTTCTGCATCCCAAATAGCCTCAGCAGCTTGCATCCGATCTGCAGCCTCACTCGGCGTACCTGGAGCAGCCTGTGACGCTGTCCGGCCTTCCAACGTGCTGCGTACCACACCCACATGCAGGCCAGCATTCTTACTCGCACTGTCCCATTCCCCACCTGTCATCTAAAGCGACAGTCCTTCCCCAGAGTTTATGCAGGTAAACTCCCTGGATGTTTCGCCTCTCGAATCTCTTTCTTCGCGCATCCGTTCTTGCTGAACCCGGCCAACTGAAACATGCCGCCTCAGCATGATACGTGGGCGTCACGACTTCATTGTACTTCAAAGACCAGGAATTCGGGGCTTCAGTAATCATCGAATCGACTAACTGCAAAGGGGCTGCATGGCCATGGCTCGGTCATACCCACCATAGCGTGAGTGACTTCTAATGGATATCTCCACACCTGACTGTCGTCGTTTTCCACGAGCTCACGACTCGCTACCAGTCAAAGTGTCTTTCCAAGGTTGTGTAACCATCACCCTACCAGGTAGTATATTTCCACCAAGTGACTAGATGAACATTGCCAAACGTGTTCAATAACATCCCATCAATCACAACTTATACGCGCTTGAAGTGTTCATAACGTACTCGCGCCGAAATACCACATTGTAAACCGAGACAAACACGTCACATGAGCGATCACGTGCGATAGCGCTTATCGCCCGCTTCATCTGGACTGGCAGTCGCGGCTGCCTACAAACCAAACAATCTTTCCTCTCGGTCGTACCGGCACGACACAGCATCCTAGACGTACTCACCGTAGATTCACGATGGGTTTGCCAACGTGGGAGATGTTGTGTTCCTCCAGGGTAAGTTTTGCCTGTTAGGTACAATTGCAACCCAAGAACAGCAACCTTTTTTGTCACCTGACTGTTCATTGGATCAGCATCTTCCCGGGAAGGTACCACCTACCAGGACTATCGATTGGTACTACCCCAATGTCATTCTTCCTACACTATCTTTCTCCCTCCTCCGCACGTACTTGGCTCTACAGCAGTATCGCCTAGCACATGGCATCGACCTCAGGTTGAGTCGCTACCGAAGAGGTGGTACCAGAATCTAAAGACTCGACTCAGTCAACACTTGGAAAGTGCGTGATTGTTCATCTTAACTACTACGACCAGCATGAACAAAACGGTCGATGAGCATGAGCGGAAGCAATTCTACCCGAAAAGAAACCACACGTGCGATCGATGCTTATCCGTGTGGCCAAAGGTCCCTTACCAAGAAGATGGTACAGATATCTTTCGAATCGAAGAAAACGCGGAAAAGCTATTGAACTCAGCTTGTGAGGTATGCCAAGTACTCGGTATGGCGCTGAGGGAACATCAAGAGGAGGATCCCAGTATGAAGAGACCGTTGTTGCGGTGGGAACGTTGGTTAGGCTACTCAGGCGTGGCCGCCTTCTATGAATCTGACGGTACCAGAGAGCGGAAACATAGCCAAGCCGGAGTGGTCAAGATATGGTATCCTGATTCATCCATTGCTGATGATTGGAAGCGCGTGGAAACGGAGGATCGACGCGTTGATTTCGATGCGATCAGAGGCTGGCTCGAAGAGTGTGGCAAGTCTCATGCTCGTTGCAAACTCAGCACACAAGGGGCACCTCGGAATCTGAAAGTCATTGATTGCATGGAGAGAACTATCGTTGCAGCGGCAGCGGGATGCCGATACGTGGCGTTGTCATACGTATGGGGTGGGTTGACCTTCAAGACAGACACGAAGTCCAGAGCTCTGTCTTTTGAGCTGCCCCGTACTATTGAGGACAGCATGGAAGCTACATTGCTTCTCGGATATCGGTATCTTTGGGTTGAGTGAGTACTTTCGCAATCATTGTGGACGGCAATTGAGCTAACGCGTCATTGTACATACAGCGCCTTTGTAAGTTCCCAAATTATACTTTGACAGTGCTAACCAAGAAATCAGTGCATACAACAGGATGACGCAGTCGACAAGCTTTTTCAGATTCGACAGATGGATTTGATATACACCGCAGCAGAGCTCACTCTAATCGCATCAGCCGGCCATGATCCCTCATCGGGTATACCGGGCGTAGGAAGCTCACGAAGAGTGAGATATCGAGACGCTACTGCTGGTGACATACGCGTGTCCTATGTCCCGCCCACAGTTCACAGGATCATCACCAGATCTCGTTGGTTTACACGAGGATGGACATTTCAGGAAGGCTACCTTCCGCGCAGGCGACTATACTTCACGGAGAGTGCAGTTCTGTTCATATGCAATCATGTGCAGGAATACGAAGGCTTTCAGCGTTGCGTATCCGAATCCGAAGTCTATCTATTGGAGGGTACACTGAATCCACGCGCATTAGGAGGCAGCAGCGACGGATTTAATGAGCCCGACGAGATCATGCAATTGCTTCAGCAATATTCAGCTCGCGGACTCAGTCACGACAGTGATGCCATGAACGCCATTCTGGGCGTTCTGAACTACCATAACAGAAAGAATTCTTCCGTTCGTACTTTGTGGGGACTACCATACCGACCACCGCCAATCGGGCATGGTTACATCTGTATAAACTGGAAGCACTACAGAACAGCCATGAGACGACCGGAATATCCCAGCTGGACGCCACTTGGCTGGGCCGGTAGTGTCAAATTTGCAGATGTTCTCCACCAACTTGATCTGTCAGTAAAGGATGCTGACAACCTAAGTAATCCGCTTCTGAATTGGTCTGAGGGTGAGCATCGCGTAAGGGACTTCCAACATATACAAATTACCGTCAAAGTCCACCCGTTTCCGGTGGTTAACATAACGCGTTCAAAACTCGTTCAGACGTGGGATTGGGGCCCTTCCGAGCGCGAAAGATCATTCCTGGTACTCACTATCGGCACCGCGTTGGGAAATGGCGGTGACGTCAAGCTTTACATGCACATACACTGGGACGTCGACCTCGGCGAAGACTACGACAGCAGCCAGATAACATGTGCGGTCACTCACGACCAGAATCTCAGATACCTGTCGATAATGGTACTGCGAGACCTCGGAACTCACTACGAACGTATAGGAATCGCGTTGGCCAATCCTGAGCCTGGGGACACGGGCATCATCCAGGCGGTAGGATTAGACGAGCTGATCGGCCCTGCTACCGGAATTCAGACCTTGAGTGCTGGTGACACCCCAAATGTCTACTGGCGAGAATTGAAAGGTACCTTTGAAGAGGAATTGGCTTGGATACGTGATATAGAACCGGTGACTATCACCTTGGGCTGAATCCACTTTGGAGGGCACAGCCCACGTACTATCACGGCGAGTTTGACCTGCAACGTATCACAGTCTCTGGGCCCCGTCAGCAACAGCCCGCAGGCTTCAAGCTACCGAATTTCATCCCACCAGGCACCACGATTACTCGACTGGGATCACGTCGCATGCTATCGTCGCTGTAGGATGAAGGCGATACTATCCGCTGAGTTCGCGACTACAACGGCAGCACACTCGCAGTATTCTCCGATCAAGAAAGCCTCTTCCCGTGACAACGTCCCACGAAATCGACAAAGAAGAGCCATAACGATCTTGCCTACGGCAGAAGAGTTCATCAACGCCATCCCTCACACCAAATTCCCCATCAAACCATTCCTACCGGCTTTGCAGATCGACTTTACGACTACAACTCCAGCGCACATGGCGGTCAGACGGCGCAACAAGTACCGGTATGGACTGGGTCGCGACTTCGTCAACGTTGTCATTTAAGAAGATATAAGATAGATCAGTCTGACTGGAGTAGAGAAGAACACCAAGCAGAGAATGTCGCAGCAAGCTCGCCTGAAGAGATGATTGAGACAAGTACGGGTGTTCAGCGCGATGGAAGTATTGAGGAGTCCCCCAGAAATATCGCAACAGGTGAGGAAAGGGAAGGGTTGGATCAGCTTTGGGTACGGCTTCATACCATGAACAAAGCCATGCGTGTGCGCTGTAGCCCACGGGGTTCACAGGACATGCATAGCAGACATTCCCACAATGTACTTCTTGTGTCAATTCATCTCGTATCTCATTCATTTCAGTAGTAACAATAACCCAGTGTTGAACTCTACTTTTCTAGCCAATGTATGCACAACCCCAAATCAGACGCCGTGCGAAAGCCTTCTACCCATACTTTTAAGGTCCCTAATATGCGGCAGCGAACCCAACATATCATCCCTCGTATCATTCTTGTGTTGTTCAACGAGGTCAGTCTCCTCTGTCTGCTCCGCCGGCTGCATCCGCTCGTCTCCGCGATCGTGAAAGGGGCTGTCCGCCTAGTACAGGACCCTGGTACGGATACACGCTGCGTTATGTTAGCCATCTTCTCAAGCAAAGGGGTGAGGTGGTGTAGAAGTGTAGACGTACAAGAAAGCTCCTCCAAACTCGTGAACAAATCCCTAATCTCCCCCTCCTTAACCTCACTGATATCCGCCATGAGATACGCAACCTCGCCTCTTGAATCACTCATCTGCTTCTCGATATTGTGGTGAAGCAAGATACCATTGACCTGTCTCAGCACGCCAGGCACGTTCTTATGGATGTAAATAACACGCATGCAATCGGGCTGATCGAGCGTCAAGCTACGCAGATTGACTTCAGGCAGGTTGACGGCACCGAGCGTGGTGCCCTCGTTGACGTAGCGGACGAGTGCTGTGCTGACTTCGACACCGATGGCGGATTGCGCTTCTTCTGTGCTGCCGCCGATGTGAGGGGTTAGGATGATGTTCTTTAGACCGACGAGGTCCTTGGTCCACGCGTTCAGGTCGGAGCTGAAGTAGTCGCCGTTGCCGGCGGGTTCGTTGGGGAAGACGTCGATGGCGGCGCCGGCGAGTTTGCCAGAGCGGCTGGCTTCGATCATGGCGGGGATGTCGACGACGGTGCCGCGCGCGTTGTTGATGAGGTAGCTACCGTCCTTCATCTTTGCGAATTGCTCGGCGCCGATCAGGTTCTTGGTCTCAGAGGTCGCGGGGACGTGGAGGGAGACGAAGTCGGCTTGGGCGAGGAGGTCGTCCAAGGATGCTACTTGTCGCGCGGTTCCCAGACCCATGGTGGTCAGGACGTCGTAGTAGATGACGCTCATGCCCATGGACTCGGCCAGCACACTCAGCTGGCTACCAATGTGTCCGTATCCGACTATACCCAGCGTCTTGCCGCGGATCTCCCAGCAGCCCTTGCTGACCTTGTTCCATGTGCCATTGTGTAGTTCCATGGAGCGGTCGGCGAGCTGGCGGGCGAGCGCGATGATCTCTGAGATGACGAGTTCGGCGACGGAGCGCGAATTGCTGAAGGGCGAGTTGAAGACGGCGATACCCTGGCTGGCAGCAGTCTGGAGGTCGACCTGGTTCGTTCCGATGCAGAAGCAGCCGATGACGATCAGGTTCTTTGCCTCCTCCAGCACCTTCTTGGTGAGCTTCGTCTTTGAGCGAATGCCAATAACGTGCACATCGCGGATCTTCTCAATCAGCTGGTCTTCTGCCAGACTGGCCTTGATTGCCTCGACCTGGTAGCCCTGACCGCGGAGAATATCGACACCGGCCTCGTTGACATTTTCGAGGAGCAGGACCTTGATGTCCTTGGTATCGAACGGTTTCAGTTGCTTGGCGAGTTGTTGCGCGTGTGCGCTGTTGTTGGCCTGATTGCTGAAGCTGCCAGTGGGCGGTTGGCGGAATGTGGAGGGCGGGCTGTGGAAGGAGAGGTTCGGGCTGGTGCTGAGGTTGAGGCTGTTGGACACTTGGCGTGCGAGTTGGCTGATGCCGCTGCCGGCAATGTCCTGTGCGGGAGTCATGGTGGGCGCGCGGAGGTTGTTGCGGAGGTGGCTCGGAGGAGGGATGCGACAACTCAATCTGGCTGTCTGATCCGGACGATGCTGGAGGAATCTAGACTATTAATACGCAGTGACTCTTCACTACAGCTACCAAACTGTGCAATGCTCAACGAATCACAGGGTAATCGCAAGGCAGGTTTTAGGATGTTGCGGCAAAGTATGACTGGCGGCTGCAATAGACAGCAACAACACACGCACAGGAGATGCTCCCCACTTTTTGCGAGTACTTGATGACTGGTTGCGTCTAATTTTGCTTACAGTGACACCTACAATTGACTCAATCGATGTCGTCTGACGCGACGCCTCTCAAAAATTTCTCATAACGCCGATGATGCCATCCCGCTCTGGCCCTGGACCCCACCAAGCATACCTAGCTTACCAACCTCCGCTTTCGGAAGTCTGATGTGCTGCCCGGAACAAAGTGATCGGCAGCAGGCTATTCACCATCACACATGCATAACTAAGAGTTGTACGACATGCAAATGCCGTTGTATTCATTATCTATTGGCTTGAGTGCACCTAAGCTGCTCAACCCTCCCAAAAATGTATTCTTCGTCACCCCGAGCAGACCTCACCCAAGGCGCTTTCTAAGTGTAGTCACCATCTACAACTTCTGCTCGTTCATGGGCCACTGGTATCCTAGAATCGAGTTAGTCTTTGGGTTCAATGTCCTGCAGAGGTGAGGTCCTACCTGCTGCGTCGCTGAACTTGTATCCGTAAGAAGAAGTGAAGTCATCCAATACGGCAGGGCCGCGGGAGCCTGATGATAGTTAGCCAGTATCCGTCTATGTTCTCGGCCTCTACGAACCATATGGGTACTCCATAGGAATGATCTCCTTGTTGTCATCAAGGTAGTGGAGAAGAGGTGTGAAGATCCTCCAGCTAGCGTCGAGCTCGTCGTCACGAACGAAGTTGGAGTGGTCGCCCTTCAGCGCATCGAGAATGAGCGACTCGTATGCCTCGGGGATCTTCAGGTCGGAGAATCGCCGTCTGTAGGTAAGGTCGAGTTCTGTGACGACAGTCTGCATGCTAAGACCGGGCAGCTTGGAGTTCATCTTAATGTAAACACTCTCGTTGGGCTGCACACGGATGACGAGCTCGTTTCGCGGGATGTCCTTGAAGATGCCAGAGGTGACATCCTTGAACTGGATGCGGACTTCCGTCTTCTGCTCGTTCAGGGCCTTTCCTGCCTTCAGGATGAAGGGCACGCCGTCCCATCGCTCGTTCTTGATGTAGGCAACCATGGACGCGAAAGTGGGGCATCGCGAGTCCTTGGGGACTGTGTCGTCCTCCTTGTAGCCTGGCTTTTGACCGTCCAGTGACTTTCCGTACTGTCCGATTATAACGTTCTTGGGCTCGATCGAGGCCATACCACGGAGGACGCGGACCTTTTCGTCGCGGATGTCTTCGGCGGAGAAGGAGATGGGGCGCTCCATAGCGAGGAGGGTAAGAACTTGGAGCAAATCTGCAATCGTCAGTCAATCCTCATTTCAACCATCAGTCTTCGCTTACGGTTCTGCATAACATCACGGATGATGCCAAACTCGTCAAAGTAACCTCCACGGCCTTCGGTTCCGAAAGGCTCCTTGAAGGTGATCTGAACGTTGTCGATGTGGTTCCTGTTCCAGGTAGCGCCGAAGAACTCGTTACCGAATCGGAGAATAAGGATGTTCTTGACCATCTCCTTACCCAGGTAGTGGTCAATTCGGTAAAGCTCATCTTCGGTCCAGTCGGGAGCCAACGCCTTCTGCAGCTCTCTTGAACTTGGGAGGTCCTTGCCAAATGGCTTCTCGACCTGTGCGACAGCGGTTAGCTGCATGTATCCGAAAAGTTGCACAAGAGCGACTTACGATGACGCGAGAAATGCCGTTCTTGGGGTAGCAGTTGCGCTTCAGGTGCTGAGAGACTGTGATGAAGACGCTGGGAGGGAGAGCCATGTAGAATATCCTGTTGTTCTCCTTGCGGCCCTTCTCGATCTCCTGCATGTGCTTCTCAAGTCCGACGAAGGATTCGTCCTGGTCGTACTGGCCAGAGACGTACGAGCAGAACTCGCAAAATTCATCCAACTGCTTCTCCAGTTCTTTTGTGGGAGTCTTGATGTACGACTTGACGCGCTTGAGGTACTCCTCGCGGTCCATCTTTGTGCGTGCATATCCGACGATGTGGATGTTCTTGGGGAGGAAGTTGTTTCGGTGCTGTGCTGGTGGTCAGAGAATGCGCATGTCGATCTGTATCGTGCAACCTACGAGGCCGAAGAGGGCTGGGAACTGGTATGCCGTTAGTCTGATGTTTGCTCGCATGCTTGCTTCTTTACGTACGGTCTTTTTCTTCGCTAGGTCACCGGAGGCGCCCAAAACAACGATGATGGTGTTGTCCTTGAGCTCCATGTTTCTATCGCGAGATCTGGTTAGCTGGGGTGCTCAAAATGCTAAAGGGCTTGATCGGTTTCGCGCATCGACCAACCCCTCCGCCGAAGAGCGCGAGGCGCTTGAGCAGAAAACAACGGCCGGATAAATTGATGACATATTCAGACGGCTCGTAAAAGGCTGTATAAAATCGATCGGGGACGGTGAGGGCGACCTACCCGGCATTGACCTCCTCATGCTTGGGCTGGATAACTGTGTCCGCCATTGTGTTGATGTGTGATGTAAACGCTTTGGGGGAGGAGCGGGCGCAAGGTTACAGCTCAATTAAGGGCTGCAGTGGGTGAGGGCAATAAGGTAACACAAGAGATCTCGAAGTAAGGGCGGAAGCTACGGATAGGACGTGGATGTGTGAGGAAAAGTCCTATGTAGTGGGGTTATCGGAGCTGCTCTAGCGGTTTCGCGTGGTGGTGACGTTGGTTAGCTTTAATTTGCCGCTCGAACGCCGGTGATAGGGTCTCAGACAAATGCTTCACAGAAACACACGGCGCGGACTGACGTCTTTAAAAAGGCATCGATAAACAACTAGGTCATTCTTCAAGCATCACTAAGCGGCCGCACGTCTTGCAAAGCTTCTCCGGCACCAGTCAAAACCCTTGAAGCCCGCCGGAGGAGACCTTGCTAAAGCCGTACCTAGGGATTCGCGGACAACCCCACCATCGCCATGCATTGCGCGTGGAACGGCTTCGTCCACGCTCGGCTGGGAAGGGATAGACTTTGAGGCTCTTAAACTTTGTTTCTTATTCTATAAGTGTGTCCCAAGACTGTGGTCGCGTCTCACAACCGTCACAGCGCGCGAGGCACGCCCAGCTCGTGGACGGCTACCCCGCTGCGAGGTTGCCCGAGTCCGGACGATGTGTAAATTCTATTAGAGTGTACACAAGCATTGGCCGTCTCAGTGTCGCGGGCTGGTACTTGGGTCTGTCAAATCCTCCGGCCCCTCTTTGAGTATACCGAGCGGCCAGCACTGGTAAGCTAGCTCCCTGGTGGGGCCCGTCGCAATTGAAGACTTGCAGCCATGTTGGCGTGCTGGCTTCCCAACAATGGACTGTACGTGACGTGTGAGCGCGGGAGACGTGATGGCGACGTGAGAATTTTGCCGTTGGCTATTTGGGTTCTCCCAGGCCGTGACATGATGAGTGAACCACACCTGGCCTGGCCGGACCGATGACGCATGGTCCTCAGGGCGACGTGCGACACGCGAAGGCTGGTCAGTCAGACGATGGAACATGCCCAGGCGGATTGCTAGACTGATAGTGAACTGCCATGCTTACACATCCGCTGCAAGAGAAAGCCCGAACAAGCAAGAGGGGGCTGGGACGAGCATAAGCGTTGCCGCGGAACGTCGGAAGGAGTTGTGCCTTCACCATGACCCTACATACTGTGACCACGTTGAAGACGTGAATTCGAGCGCATTTCGTCCAAAGGTATTGCCAGTCGTCTGACTGCTTCTACTGTCAAAGAATGGTGATGATGCCAGTGAGGAAGTGCAGACACATCCATATTCCGACCTGCGTGCAACGCAGCGTCTTTGCTATCAAAACCTCAATGTGCATCCATGACACCCAATTGATATTCGGTAGACTCATTAATCCCAAAACCTACATTCCAAAATTGTAGTTTGGTGTTCTTCGCGACTGCCTGCGGCAACGCAACGGCAGCGTTACGCCACACAAGCTGTGGCTGGTGTGGCGCTAGTAAGCGAGAACGCCCCACTGGACATGAAGCAATTCGTCTTTCTCTTTGGCAACGACGACTTCTCTGTACTAACGACAGCATCAACCCCGACCCAGACGTCCCCTTCACCCCCCCGAGGCCGCCCAAAAAATTCGCCATGTCTGCCGACAACAAGTCCCACCGCCTTTACGTCAAGGGCAAGCACATCAGCTACCAGCGCGGCAAGGTTTGTGCGCACCGAATTCGCGTATTGACGCTCCCCTTCTGACGATGAACCGCAGAGGAACACCAACCCCGGAACCTCTCTGCTCAAGCTTGAGGGCGTCGACGATGTCAAGGCAGCTCAGTGGTGTACGTCTCCGCGCTCCGCGTGTCCCCCCCGACGCTCGAATTTTGATAGCTAACGTACCGACGACAGACGCTGGCAAGAGGGTAGCCTACGTCTACCGCGCACAACGGGCGATCCAAGGCTCCAAGATCCGTGTCATCTGGGTACGAAATCCCATCCCACCGCCCGTATTCCACCAAAAAAGACAAAAAAGCTAACCCAAACAACAGGGCAAGGTCACCCGCCCCCACGGCAACTCTGGCGTCGTCCGCGCCAAGTTCAAGAACAACCTGCCTCCCAAGTCCTTCGGTGCCTCCGTCCGCGTCATGCTGTACCCTTCTTCGATATAAGCTCTTCCGACACCCCATTTTTTGGCGAGAACGGGAATGAAAGCGGTCGAAAAATAAGGCAATGGTAGTTGATGGATCACCTCAGGCGCAATATTATACCGGGCACGGAAGTCAGATTCGAGAACAATTCAGTTATCTTTGGGGAGACACACATGCACAGTCTTTCCCATACACAACGGCAACTTGTTCGGGCTGGGTGCGACGGTGTGAATGTTGATGTCCTGAAAGTCCATATAACAATGGCACTTTTCTTCAATCAAGATTCCTGACAAGATCAATCATACATGTTCAAAGTCATTGGGTGCATTGGCGTGATGTCGTGGAGATGGGGTTGTTGCGACAGCTCGGAACGTACAACGATGTGCTGCTAACTGTGTAGGCTATCTTCCGTAACGCTGCTACAGGCCCTACCCACCCATCGCGCGATCGCTATACCATTCGTCAACGACAACCTTGGTCGCATGACTACAGACGATGACAAATGATACAAAACCGCATAAGGCCTATCGATACCTGACTAGTCAGGGTCTACAGGATCGAGCTCTCGAACACCACCTATTCTGGCATGTCATGAGCACGCGACACGTCACGATAGCATAAGAAGAAGGCTTGGGTTTCAACGTATTGCACTACACCCTGGGTATCTGCTATCATTCCTTCATAACTTCGTAAGGCCAATTGACATGTATCGAGCTGCCGCTCGAACACATGATGCTACTATGACCTCTATATCCTACATGTAATCGCTATCCTCTTGCCGTGAACTCATGTACCCATGTCCTCCTTCTGCTGTCCTGTTTTCATTCTATCGTTTCCATGGTGGTGGATAGAACGACGAGTAGGGACTCCGACCATCCCACCCTACAGGCGGCTGGCTCCATGGATCATCGCCTTGATCGGGACGCTGTCCTGGGCTATTGACCTGACCTCCTGGTTGGGTATCTGGCAGTCCATGCAGAACGACCGACTCTCCTGGCTGTGCGTCTTGTAGAGCGTCGTACTGACTGGAGTTATCTCGTCCTGGCTGCGTGGCTGGCAGATCTTCGTCTTGATTAACGTGAACTCCTAGTTCCGTGGCTGGCGGCTCATTCTGACTAAGAGGCTCTCTCGGTTGCATGGCTGGTGAACCACCCTGACTAAGCCGCTCTCCTGGTTGGAAGTCTCTCAGTTCTCCATCTTCTTCCTCTTCTTCCTCACTATCCTTGCATTCTCCCGTCATCCTCCAATTCGGACCAGAAACGTTAGATCCAAACGACTCATCCACACGCTGTGGCTGGGCTGACGGCGGCGGCGATTGCTCAGAATCCACCACACCCATTGCCGGTGGCGGAGGATCTGAGCGCGCAGGATCAACCCTGAAACTCACGTTGGCGAGATCCGAAATGGAGATATCGTTGCGACGGTGAGCTCCAGACTCGGCACGGAGGGTAGCCAGGAAAGCTGGTCGAGCGAAAGGAGGACTGCTCTGCTTGGGCGCCGATTGGAACATGGGAAAGGACTGCGACACTGCCTGTGCATTGCTCATACCTCGCATTGCCGTCATCGCGTTGAAGCCGGCTGTAAACGCGCTCTTGTCTTTGAGCTTGGGTGCCGGCGAGTCCTTCTGTTTCGCCTTGTCACTGGCAACCGGCGTCGCTCCACCACCATCTTCATCACCTGACTCGTCTCCTTCAGCATCCAGTCCATCACCCTGCTGACGGAAGGTGTGGTGGAAATTGAGACCGAAGATACCGGAATCTCGAGGCGCATCGTCTTCCTCCGCATGCTTCAGCCACTCTTCTGCTTGCTTGTAGTCGTCGTCGAGGTTGATGTCCTCGTTGGATACAACAGTGAATGTTCCCTGTTCAATTGCGGAGACAGCAGGCGGGCTGGAAAGGACGTTGGTGTTTACTCCGTTGTTTCGTGTGAAGAATGACGTGTCTGGCACGTGTGAGATTTGAGGGAGCGGTTCATCAGATGAGAATTGGCGTTCCAGGTTGGCAATGGTTTTGTCCAGATCACGGTCCGTCAACGAGATTGTAGGCCGGGGCTGCTCTGCTGGTGGTGCATGGGGCTGATGGGAGTCTTGGATACCGGGAAGAAGATGTGGACGCTTCGCGGCCTGTATGGCTGTGCCCGATACTTCGTTGTCTGCATCGCGTTTACCTAGAGGTCGAGCCCTAGCACGAGCACGCTTGCGAGTCTCCAGCGTCTGAGAGAGGCGAGCACGATCAACATACGGCGACAAAATTTGAAGCGACTTCACCGATTGCGATGCCGACTTTTTCAACTGACCCTTCGCAGGCAGAATAGGCCGCTTGTCCACTTCCATTGCCTCATCGATTTCCCTTCCAGTCTTGAAGCTTGACCAGTGACCAGAGCGCTCATAGGACTCACTACCGTGTGGCATCGTGGGCAACATCTTCATACCGCCGAAATAAGTAGATAGAAATGCACCAGCACTCTCGTAGTCGTGGACAATCGCGGGTGCATGGAAGTTGAACTGGGCGCCCTTGCGAGTGACAGATGCCCAGGGAAGAAGACCAGTGTGAGCAAGGACGACGCGCTGTATGACCCGGCTGAAGTCTGCTGGATCATACGGAGGGAAGTCTTGCGTTTGACGGTAGTCCTCGGCTATCAGTCCTAGTTGCTTTGCAAAGTCCGACAACAAGGACAGGGTAATGTAATGACCCTCTAGCTTGGGCTCTCCGCGTACCTCTACCCAGTCATGACAATCTGTGTCGCCCTCATTGATGCAGGCGACAAGGCGGCCAGGAGTTGCCAGGCGATGTAGTTGGGTCAGATTGAACATTCGTGAGGGCAGGTGATACCAGACCTTGTGCACCTCTTCGATGTTTGTAGTAGGCTGGGTCTTGATCTCACTAGTCAAACGCGCGAACGTGGCGTGTAGTACCTCCGGCATGGTACCTAGACCCACAAGAGCACCTCGAAGCTTCTTAATATCTGCAAACACAATTACTCCGTGCTGGGGTGCGACGAGGCGCTCGTATTCCTCAACAATCGCGTGACGCCACTCTGGGTAGGCTTCGCAACAGCTCGCTAGCCAGTGCAGGAAGCAACGCTCTTCGAAGCCACCTTCGACCTGTGTCAATGGCACTGTTCGCTTGACTCCGAAGGTCTGCCAGGGTTCTTCCACCTCGCCGGTAAGTTCTTGGATCTTGGTGCACACATCCCGCGGCGGCAGGTCCCATTGATTGTGGTAGAGTTTCGTGGCCAGGCCGTCTAGGTATGGATGCCCCAGAGTCAATATCATATGCTGCTCTTCGCCGATCTTTGGAAATGGATGCAGGAGCGACCAGTCATGCTGCATCTTTTTGATCATATCAGAGCGGCATAGCCCTACCTCACGGCGGGTCGCATTGTGAATCTGGGCGTTTCGAGCAGAATACCAGGCGTCTTGTTTGTTTTGCACCAAGTTGAGCATCTTCTTGCCCCTTTCAGACTCTCGCGACTCGCCTTTCGGTCCGAAGAAGTCGGCGACGACGCGCTCCATGAGAGCGGATTCTTGGCGAGCAACCTCGGTCTTCTTCGCCATGAAGGCTTCGCCGAAGGCATCTTTCGGTGGTGCCTTCCGCAGTTGCCAGATATCGCAGCAGCTCTCGACAATCTCCATCGCGGCGCGACCGTCCTCGATCATCTTCTCCAGAGGTTCAGGTATGCCAGCAGGAAACGACGTTGCCCTTGTATAGTCGACTAAGAGCACAGCTCCGGGCTTGTAGTTCCCTAGGCGGAGTAAGACACCCTCTTTGGTGACGTTTCCGTGAATGATCTTGTGGAAATGCAGGAAGGCGAGGGCTGAGAACAGTCGTCGCAGGAGTTTCGAAGCGATTGTGAAGCGCACGCGCGGATGTTGCTTCTTGATGTCCTCTTCGAGAGCCGCGTATGCCTTGAAGCCCTCATGCGTCTCGGTAATGACAGCGGGGATGTGGTTAATGTCGAGCGACTGCAAGTAACGAACGACAGATACATCGACTTTAGCCTTGCCGAACTTGAGAAACTCAGCATCCCGAAGTTCGCGGCGATTTCCCACATGGCGGAAGAATTTCGCTGTCTCGATCTTGCCTGTGAAGCGTTCGAGAACCCGGCAGGTGTTCGCGGACACTTGTTCAGAGAGCGGCAGATAGCGATTCCGTGCCCAAGCTTCGGGGCGATCAGTGACGTCTTGTAGCTGGGGATGCAGCTCTGAAGGCAAGAATGCATCCTTCGCGTAGAGTTCTCGTACTGCCTTTAACATGAAGATGTCGACTCGCAAGCCATTGACGAAGACGTGGTTGACTAAGTTCTGCCGCAGATAGATCGCTTGCGGAAACTGGTTTTGTGCATGCGGATCGCTGAACTGAATGGGCGCACCGTTAACCTCCGTGATAGTCTCAGAAGCGGACTGCAATCGCCAGCTGTTGTTCTTCCAAACCGGTACGATTCCGAACAGAAGCAGGTCGGCCCCATCGTCAGGGAGGTACACATCGCAAGCCGGAGGCTTCGGGCTCTCGAGGTTGGACAGGCCTATGGTGTAGCAGGGTTGACCTTGGACAAGATGAAGAAACACATGGCAGCCGTCTAAGGACCACTCGCCACCGGCTCGTGGAGACCTCAAACGCGACTTCCTATAGGCTGTGTTGTGGTTTGCGTAGAAAGCTTTGGGGTCGTGAACTGTAATGATTCCGACGACGCTATCTGGAGAGAGCCCGTCCGGGATAGGAGGATGGCGCGCGTCAATAGGCTCGTCTTCTTGCATATCTGACATGTTCGCAATTGGTGTATATAGCCAGAAAGGGCGCCAGGTGTGTGTGGCGGGGGACGGTTGGCGCACGGCTTATAAGGCACAGTGGTTGTCGTGTACGGTGTAGTGAAGCGCCAGAACTGAGTGCTGTAGCTCGTTGAGAGTCCGTTCAGCATTGCCCCTGCGTGCGGGGTCAGCACGAACGGCTACGCCCTCGGGGGAGTCTTCTGATCACCAGATAAAGCCTGCGTCAGGTTTGTTCGACTATACCACTCTGTGCATGCACCAGCGACAGTGACTCACGTCGAGAGTCCGCGGGATATTGCCTAAGTGAGCGGGGTCGGCACGACAACTCAACCCTCGAGTGAGCCTGCTGATCAACAGGCAGGCGTAGGTCGGACTTGTTACCCTATACCACACTGTACGTGCACCAGCGACAGTGACCCTTACCGACAGCGGATCGATCATGAGGTCTATCCCCTCAATGGCCGCGAACGGCCCTGAGCCATGACCAGGTATCTGAGAGCCCAGAACAACGACGTAATTCACCTCTGGAACTTAGTCCCAGCTGCAGTGAAATGGTCAAACCAGTCTCTCCTTTCCGGGAAGCCGTACAGGCCTAGCAGACTGGGTTTGCCTGGCTGGGCTTTGTTGTTGATTGTGATGATGTATCTAGTGATCAGTCAGCTCAGCAACGTCATGGACAGACACCAGACTTACACGACTGAGCCCCTTGCTATCTGGTCGAGCATGGTAGCCTTCTGAAACTGGTATGCGTCTGTGGGAAGGGACAGTTCCATGTCGGCGACCGCGATAGGTGGGTCCGTTATCAGAACCTCATCGCCTTTGCTCTTCTTAGCTTTACCCCATATGAAGTAGTTGTCGAGCAACATGGCGTGTACTGGAACCCAAGGTCCCTGGCTCTTGAACTTCATTGCCATACCGCCTTGGTGAATAACGCGACGGGCCGGCTCATGCAGGCGTAGTTGCGCAAACGTTAGTGCATCTGTGCGGATACGCCTCTGGAGATTCTGTACATCTTCACGAGCCTGAGCTTCATCTAGTAAGGTTGAGATGGATGTTTTCAGCCAAGTCACGGCCTGTAGAGCACGTCGTAAACGTGTAGCCTCCTGGTTTGCTGTCGGGTCATTGAGGGAATCCGCGATGCTGACAAGCCTTTGCAGACTGTCGATATAACTCTGCATCTGTACCTGAGGAAGCTCCAAATAATCTTGCCAGCTCTTGCCAAAATAAGCGATACTCAGACCAAGTGTGTTGACGAAAGGTGTAAACTTCGGGTCCAAGTTCTGTGTCGTTCGTAGTGAGGAGGCCGCATGCGGCATCTTGCGACAGTATTCTCGATACAGTTGTTGACTCTTATCTACCCAGATATCAATCATGTATGGATTACAGAGGGCGTTAGTACTGCCAGCGAGATCACGGTCCATCGCCTGGAGCAGATACTGCTGATGAAGTGTCGCAAGTTGCTCGCCGATAAGGATAGCATCCATATGCTTCTCAAGGACTGGCCATTGCTTTATGATGTTATCGTAGAACATTCGCTTCAGTCTCATTATGCGGTCAATAAACTTCCTCTCGGCTTCGGCCAGCGACATCCAGATACTGTGCATTTCGACATTGTACAAGGGCAACGATGCCCCAGCTGCTGCAACTTCGTCCATACCACGCGTGGTGTTACCTTGAGCGTTGTAAGATGGCTTATGCATTAAGGGCAGGGGCTTTCGCGAAGGTATGCCGGTCGAATTGGGGCTTAACGGTGGAGTTTCGTACACGGTGTAAGACGATCCCGTGGACGCTTTTGATAAAATCGATGGTGCGATGGAGGAAAACATGCTATCATCAGAAGATACTGAGCGCATCTGGGGCGTTGCGACATGCTGCTCACTTGGGCGGCGAGGAGGCAACGGAGGCGCAGCTTCTGGAACTTCCGTTCCGCTGTCTCCACTAAACGATCGCAGTGGCGCCGGAGTCAATGAGCCATAAGGATCATTCGGTAGCGAAGAGGAGTTCTTAGGCCCTGTGTGGTTGGGAGTCAAGCAAAGTGTCGTGGATGAGGTTTGCGGCATAAAGGAGAGTATGTCGCGCTCAAGGGTATCGAACAAATCTGCGTGTTCATTTGTCGTTGTGGCCTGAGGGGATGGTCCTCTCTCTGTTTCCGACTTCAGTACACTGGGAGGCGTCGTCTCGAGAGCGATCGAACTGTCTTCTGGTACCCCAGTTCCTGTTTCCTCAGACGCATCGATCTCGTGGCGTGAAGTAGACATGGCCATTGCCATAGCCCTACGATACGCTTTCGAGTTGACGACCTCATCATCGAACGTGAACTCCGTAGCTTTCGCGATGGACTCTACATCGGCCTCGCTGTCGTTCAGACTCTTCTGATCAAACAACGACTCCGGTACCTTCAGTCTCGGGTGCGACTGCCGTAGAGTCCTCGACCGCTTTACAACCTGATCGAGTGTCACACTATTATCCTCAACCAGCTTCTTGATATCCGCAATTGACTCCATCTGCAATCCTTGTATCAGCAAACTGAGCGCTGACTGCTGGCCACGGATCTGGGTGAGCAGCTCTTTGAAGGTCTCTTCCTTGAACACAAACTTCGCTTTGTCTTTGAACTTCAGGTTATCGTTCTCCGCCTTCACTCTCAAGTCCCGTACCTCCTCTTCTAGGCACCCGTATACAACTCGACACCCCGTAAGCGCACGATCGAAGGTCTCGAGCAGCTGGGGCTTCTCCCGTAGCGCGTCATGTTGTAGGAGGCTTTGGACTTGGGACAATGACGCTGCAATGACCATGGACTCGGAGTATATCGCGGTAATGAGAACCGAGGCATCTTTGTACTTGAGGCGCAAGTCGTAAAGTTCTTTTGCAGACTGGATGCTCTGGGGCAGCGCGACGAGCTATGGTGGTAGTAGGTGCATTAGCTTGGTACCATAAACCTGGGAAGTTTCCCGGAGCCTGTTGACGCGCTTAGAAATGGCAGGAACATACAGCACCGATTATACCAGACATGTCCACGCGTGTCTAATGACACCAGGGTAAACAATCAACGCGCGCGAAAGAGAAGACGCAGCATTCCAAGCGATCGCAAATGGTGGGGGTCGAAAGAAGCGTGCTTCAGCTCAGAACTCAGCTTAGGCATCCATGTTCGCGCCTGCCCAGAATACGGGGGCCCTCTGTGCACAGATCCCCCGCGGCCAGGACATCAATACGTCACGGCTGCATGCCAATGTATACCTACCTAGGTAGGTATTGAACTCAGGTCATTTGTTCAGGCAAAACGCACATAATCACGCTGCCAGATATTAGAGAAAGTCGATTACTGACTTGCTGGCTCTTGCGTATCTCCCGCTGAGCTCGATCATCCCAATTGTATAATACAAGGCAGCGGAGTCAACATAACACACGGCGCCAGCGAATGCCTGTCTACCAAAGGCGCGTTGAGAAGTAACGAAAAATTACCATCCCACCATCAGAATACCCATCAATCATGCTTTCCCTTTCCCATTTCGATCAAAATCCAGGGGTATGTCCAGCTAAAAATGCCAATAGTTCATGCGAAACGGAGGCTCAGAAATGCGAGGAGAAGTCGTAGTTGGTGGCTCTGCAGGATACTACCTTGCAAATACCTTCACTATGCCGTCGCCACCTGCTGAGACGACAAGGCGACCGTCCTGACTCCAAACTACGCTGCACACACCTTCGCCACGCATGATACGATGCGCGGTGATCTCCTGTGTGCAGATGCGCTTGTCAAGGGACCAAAAACGAATGGAAGCGTCGTGGCCAGCGGAGACGGCTTCCCGGCCGTCTTTGCTGAGCGACAACGAAGAAATAGCTGCAGGGTGTGCAAGCATACTGTATGTACATTGTCCTGTTCTTGATTAGCGAGGATGTATTTCTTGATATTGCAAAACGTACCTGAGTTGGCATCGAAGAACCGGATGAGATGGTCTTCGTGCCCACTGATTACAACCCCTTCGAGACCGCCATTGGCAGATCCCGTCGGGCCGTGTATACCTTCCTCGTCAGGACCACCGCGACCCGCCTCTTGTGACGAGCCTTCAAGGTATTGGGAACTTGTCACGACTGATGTAATACCAGTCGCTGGAGTGCCGTCATATGACTCATTGCTAGCCATACCAATCAATTCCTCACCGGTCCTCGTGTCGTACACCAATATAGATGCGTCCGAGAATGAGACAACAAAGTTCTCTCCAGTGGGTGACAGCGGGCTGATACAAGTAGGTGAAGGATGCGTGTCGCGCTCGATAGTATGTATCAACGTGTGATGGAATGGTGTCGTAGTAGCAATGCTGGGCTGCGGTGAGGATGGGTGATGCGAGCCAGATGTGACGGAATGTCTTCGGCTACCACCAACACCACGTCGAGATCCCGTCTGCGGTGAGACCAGCTGAGGCGGTGCACTTACAGCCCAGATTTTGATAGTGCCGTCAGCAGACCCAGAAGCAAGTATGACGCGGTCCGGTCCTCCATACTTGCTACTATCCGCGCCAAAGAGATTAGCACAGTTGGTCGGAAGAACGCATACAGTCCAGACAGCATCTGTGTGCCCTTCCAGGGTGGCCTTGGGATCGACTCGGCCTCGTTCCCATACGCGAATCGTAGCGTCTTGACCACCAGAGAATATCCAGCCATCGCCAGAGACTCTTCCGCCCGTAGCGAAATGAGCAGAAGCGGGGCAGGCTGCCAATGATGTCACAGTGCCTTCATGTCCTCGATGTGACCAGAACGGCTGGATGTCGAGATCATTGTTCATGCTGTGCTGGTTTGCGTAACTTGCGGGGATCATCCATCTCTTGATCATGCCATCGTCTCCTGCGGTACAGATCTCGGGTTCACTAGGACTGCCGCCCCCGGTGAAAATGACGGACCGCACTACATCAAGGTGACCGCGGAGTGCGAATCGAACTTTGAAACTTTGCGGGTCGTTCTTTGCTGCTGACTGAGCTACGGCTTGCTGTGCTTTCTGGTCGTTGCTCAATCGCCTAACATGGTCTTTGCTGGCCCTCTTGACTGGTCGTGGTGGTGATTTTGCTGGGATGCTATCCGCTGATGGAAACTCCTCGGTGTCAGGCCGCCTTGGTGGGCCATCCTGAGCTGTTTCCGATGCCGGGTCGAAGATCCAGTCATCTGTATCCTTGTCTTGGTTGGCAGCCTGGCTTGCATCCGAGGCGTCATCTCCACGTATCGGTATTTGACGGCCTTCGTTGTCGAAAGCATGAGTGACCTTTTCAACCTGCTCTTCGGGCACCGAGGAGAAGTGCTGCTGGTTCTGGACCTGGCGTTGATGTCCAGCGAGAAGCTCCTGAGCCATGGCAGCGTTGGACGGAAGTGGTTGTTGCTGTGAAGGCTCTCGTGCCATCTGCGGTGCGTGGTGGATTTGGTGCTGGTTGGCCAAGCTCTGTAGTTCGGAGGGGACTGGTACGTTGGGAGGCTGGTGGGTAGGCATCGATGTGCCTGGCATGGTTGGGAGTTGCGACTGCAGCCTCTGGCGATGTTGTTGGAGGTAGATATCTTCCATCGAGGCCTCGCCATGGTTCATGTAGCCGTTGCCGTTTGCGAGCGGCTGCATGTTCTGCTGTTGTTGCGGGGCTTGCGGGGGTGGTGTAAGGAGGTACGTGATCTCTTCGACGCATTTCGTGAGGTAGAGCTTCGACTTCTCTCGTAGATTCTCGCGGTCGGCCTCTGCACGGTCGAGGAACTCCGAGTCAACGTCGAGGAAGGAGTTGTGTTTCTTGTTTTGAGCTTCACCAGGTTAGTAAGCGCCCGAAATGTAATCTAGCAGTAACGTATACGCACGCTTCGTCGAGTTCCTGCCACTCTTCTTGCCCTTGGGGTCATTCTTGTCGTCTGTTGTGGCCTCGGCGTCACCTCCTGCTGCCTCGCTCTTCTTCTTCCTCTCGTTGGTGAGGGCCTGTTCCAGCATGCGAATGTGCTTGTTCAGCTGGTCGTTGAGCTTCTTCGCACTCCGCACCTCGCCCTCCTGTTTTGCAATCTTGGCCTTCATCTCGGCGCGCTCGATGTCCCAGGCATTCCGTGCACGCTCGTGGTTGTGCCATTCCAGCTGTAGAAATCGCATCACACCTGTGAGGGGGTCAGCCTGCCAGTCTCCCCGCCAGCTCTACGGCATGTCCAGGGGAAGCGCATACCCTGCAATGTGTACTCTGTGCCGGCGGGCGCATTGCCGTCACCCCCTCCGTTGGCACCGCCGCCGTTCATGGCCGAGGGCGACTGCCAGGCCATGACAGAGGTATGTTAGAGCGTCGTCGCGGCGATCGTGGGTGCGTAGAGAGCGTCCAGTGCGGGTTGGCATGCGGCGTCGGGGGTCGGCAACAGCGCGGTCGACGTGTCGGAATCTGGCTCCAGAGCTCGGACCCTGGGGCACCGGACACAGGCAGAGACGCGGATAGTGATTGAGGCTGTAAAAAGACGGGCAGTGGGGATTATGCGCACGCGCAGTAGCTGGTCTCGTCACGGCTGCGGCAGCATCTACACATGTTGTCGCACAGGGGAGGGAGCCATGCAGACGTAGCGCTAGGGCGGGACCTTGACGCACGGGCCATCACGACTGGATGCGGGAGCAGTGAGCAACTGTCCATCACTTTGCTACTCCAACCACTTTTGCGGTGCACACTTGAAACTATCTCAAGCTTACCCGTACCGACCACAGTATCTTGGGATCGGACTCAGACCTACAGCCTTCGCGCGGAGGTGGGCTGAGATTTCATATCGCTTCCAACCTTGGAAGCCATACGTACAAGCGATGAGCTTATATTCCCATCAAACTTACCATCAGTACTGACGAGCAGCCACTGGGTAGTGATCTGGCTTATGATACCTCCACTGTAAGTAATTCCCCCGTCTTGTCTTCTCAACCGTCATCTTCTCCGTCTTCACTCTTGCTACGTCACTGTCTCCCAATCCTGTCTGCAATACCACTTGCTGCCAGTCGACCGAGCCCGTATCGCCTGACAGATCACCCTTTTCAAGTATTCGAGCGAATCGTGTACACTCTTGTCAGGTCGTTGGATGGTTATCTCAGAGCCGTAATCGATCACTGCCGCCCCTCATCGCGCCGTGCTTCCTAATCACACTTCAGGTTCTCCAACATTTTACTGACCATTATCACAGATTCAATATCTTCTGGGTAGTTCTTCAGATCTGGAATAATCCTATGTACTGTCACTTCCAGATCTTGTGGTCGAAAAGCCGCCGCTTTGCCTGAGCGCACGACCATTGACTAGGCGGCCAAGAACGGTAGTATGTTCAATTTCCATCATGTCTTACTCTTAGGTTCAAGCATCAGTCACTCAGACATCATACTCGGCAACTATTCCTCGGCACCCTCGTTGGGTGGCAACGACACAGCTACGTCTGGTGCACCCGCCCCCACCACCTTACCGTCCAGCATTCCATGAGGCATCGAAAATGCGACAAAATCATTAGATCAGAGTAACTAGTATCTCACAGTATTACCGACGATCTTCATGCATGCCGTCGCACGGTCGGGGACTGGAATGGTGCCTTACCTTGTACATGCCAAGTGGAGCCTTCCCGATTGGTACAAGAACGTAACCTTGTCACAACAGTAGAACCTCTTCCCAGCAAGACCTGACCACATTCACCCCACCTCTCGCCAAACACCACCACCTCGAATCCGCTTCGAACCCCCGGCATCACGGTCGCGCATCTTTATTGATTCCATCGACACCGACATTTAGCCCAAATAAATCACCCGAGATGGCTGGCGGTGGTAAAGGTACGCGCTGACTTTGCGTCGCGCTCCGAAGGGCCTCGAGAGCTAACAGGATGCGCAGGAAAGACAGGTGGCAAGACAGGAGGAAAGGGCGATGCGCAAGTCAAGACTCCCAAGTCGCACTCCGCCAAAGCCGGCCTTCAAGTGAGTAGCTGCCCAATACGCGTCATCACCATTGCACCCCGCGCAATGCTTCGCGTGCAGCACAAAGAAACCACGCGCTAACGTGCCATCTTCACTACAGTTCCCTTGCGGTCGCATAAAGCGCCATCTCCGAAACCTCACGCGACAGAAGACGCGCATCGGCGCCAAAGCCAGCATCTACCTGACCGCCGTTCTCGAATACTTGACCGCCGAAGTTCTCGAACTCGCAGGCAACGCTGCCAAGGACTTGAAGGTCAAGCGCATCACGCCACGCCATCTCCAGCTCGCCATCAGAGGTGACGAGGAACTCGACACACTCATCCGCGCTACCATTGCTTTCGGAGGTGTCTTGCCGCACATCAACCGCGCATTGCTACTCAAGGTGGAGCAAAAGAAGAAGGGCGGTGCCGCAAAGGCTGGCGAGGTATAGGTGGCTGGTTCTCTGGGCAGTACGCGCACGCGCCATCATCGTGGCAAGACGGACCATTTCGCAAGCCAACTATGGCCTAACAAGCGGTCAAACGTCTGTCACATGTATGGATAAGCACGCTCTTTGTTTGGCTTTACTACACATTCTGCCGTCCTCTTGACGGGGACAGCTCATCTTTCTGCTGAAGTACAGGATGTTAGGATACGGTGTTAACTCTCTTTAGTCAGGCGCGAGAGGATCGGTGTTGAGGTCATGGATTTCATTTGTCCTTTGCGGTATGTAGCAACACTCAATTGATGCCAGTGAGCGACAAGAAAAGCCCATCGCATTCTCCGATCGAACGGTACACGATGTGCATCCAAGACGCGTTGGTGCATATCGCATAGCTACGTCCTCTGGTTCAACAGAAGCGAAAGCGCAATGCTCAAACGCGCATAGCACGTGTGTATGTGTGTTGAATTGATGCTCAGACACGCGCTGTGGTGTTTGCGGATTCGGCTTGCGCGACAATCACGAGTATCTCGATTCCGAGTTTGGTCACACGAATGTATACTCCCGTCTCTCAAACCACACATGACGCGAAAGGAAGCTGTATGCTTGCAAGCCAACTACAGGGTATACCAATGTCAGCATAACATTTCTCCCATTAAAACATTCAATCTTTCTTCATCTCCAAACTATCACTATCTATCATTCACCATCCCTCCAACAACTACCCATCGTCAACATGTTTGGATCTCCCTTCAGCCGCGACTACTCTCGCCGCACCCCCATGCCCTCTGCATACGTCTACCCAAGCTATGCAGCCCCAAACCAGACTGCTTACCACCCTCAACATACATACGACGCGCCTCGCCAGCACCGCCATACGCCGCGTCAACATCCCCAACCACAGTACCGCTCCCCACCCCCTCAACATCACCGCCGTCTCCCTCGCCGCCCCTCACACTACTCCGACATCTCGCCCAGCCCCTCCGAACATGACACCCCAGACGAAATACGCCCATACTACATGATGCCATCCGGCGACCCCCACGCAAATATCCCACCCCAGTTTCGCCCAGGGAGAAACCAAGGCCAACCTCCTCCTTCCCCCTCCCCACCACCCCCCTCAACAAACACAACCTCATTATTCCGCCCTTTCCACGCCAAAGTCACGCCCAGGGCGGCGCAGAAATTGGGTAAAGACGAGATACTCATCTTACCGCCCTTGCTTACGCGTCTGCGCGTGCAGATGAGAAGTAGGGATGGGAATGAAACCCTAAGGGTGAATGTAGCAGGAGATATGCCGTTTCGCGATGTTGTTGAGCAGCTTTTGCCGGAGTCGAATTGGAGTGACGGGACTATGGTGTATGTCAAGATGAGGGGCGCGTGGCTGGAAGCCGGTTGCGTTCTTGTTAGTCAGATTATGGAGCAAGGGAGGTTTGTGTTGAATGAGAGGGGGGAGGTGGATGTTAAGATTGAGATTGGGGGTGGAGGGAGAGTACGAGATGTGTAACAACAACAGTTTGTTTCCGGTTGAAATGACCTTGGATGAAGAAAGAACAACACGCAATGATTAAGGACAACTCGAAAATATAAAAGGTAGTTGAACAAAATGCTAGTACATCCATTCGCTCCACATACTCCACCACCCCAGCCGGACCGCAGGATCCGCACTGCTTCGATCCGAAAACGCCAAACATCGTTCTAAGACTCTGAATAGTATGGGTAAGATGCTCCAAGGCATGAGAGGTACAAAAAAGTTGACCTTGAGAAAGAGAACCTCCCTAGGGACCCAAAGGCGAAGTGAAAAAAAGGGACATTCGTTCGTATACAATACAATGCGACAATGCCATGGAGAAACACAGGAACGAGAGTCATTTGCCTTCATGCCCGTTGTTGTCGTTGAAAAATTTGGCCTACGACTACTCTCCTATGACTTCAGGCTGTCCTGCATGCTGCGGCTGCTAGCGCTGAGCGGGATGTTGGTTGTAGGAAGGACGGTCTTGGGCTTGCTGTTTTGGCGGACCTTGGCAAGGGCGTAAACGAGACCACTGACGAAGCCGACGAAGATGGCGGAGCAGCTGCCGAAGGTGACGGGCGCATCGAAGAATACGAGACCGCTGAGCGCGATGGGCAGCTTGTTCAGAGCACCGACCATGGAGTAGGTTGTCGAAGAGGTGACACGGACGGCCCAGGCGGATGTGTAGGAGATGAAGACTGTGGAAAGACCGGAGATGATCATGACCATGATGACGGTGTTGCGCTGTTCGACGGGGAAGTTCTTTGCGACGTTGGCGGAGGACCAGTCTTCGACGAGGATGGAGGCGACGAGCAGGATCGGGATGGTGAGGAGGTTGTTGTAGTACATGGCTGTTCGAAATTAGCAATTGCTCCATTTGGTTTCGGTGTTGGATAAACTTACTGTCAAAGTCCTTGAAGTTGGTGAGCTTGATGCGCTTGCGCATGCACAGAACATAGGTTGCCGAGCAAAAGCAGTTGAACATCATCCAGAGGTATCCGGCGTGCAGAGTCGACATGGCCTCAGTGGTCTTCTCTGCAGCGTGACCCATGCTCGACAAAGCGTGCTGGATGTCTGCCCAGGCCGCAATGACGGAACTGAGGACCATCAGTCCGAAAGAGAAGAGCGCCATTGGTGTAACTGCACCGCCGAACCAGAGCACCTCTCCGTATGCGATCAGGATGATGGTCAAGTTCTTGAAGATGGTGTAGACGGGAATCGAAAGGTACTTGAGCGCCCAGGTACTGGTGTAGATCATGCCGATGAGGAGGACGGAGATGGGGAACCCTGACGATGTTAGCATGTTGCCGTATGGTCGATGGTAGATTGGACCTACACTTCTTTGCCTCGTCGCTGTTAAAGTCGCGGTAGTTGATGATACCAAGGGCTTTACATATCGAAATGGCTGCTACACAGACGACAGACTGCAATGCGTTAGAATGGCGGTCTGTAGCATTCTGGGACGATCATACCTGTACGCAGAGTAGGAAAAAGTTGAGGTTGAAGTCGACGCCAGAAAGGACGTATTTGTTCGTTACGGTCATCATAATAGAAGATCCACAGTATGCCAGAACCGCAGCAATTGGGTTCTCTGTGATGGCTACACCTCCCGCGCGGCTTGAGCCCGCGGATCGAGTAGGCGGCGACGCCGCGCGGAACTCCTTGCCGGAGGGCATATCGACCCTGTAGTCGTCGCTCTTCTTGTCGTCGGACATGGTGGTGGAGAGGGGGTCTATACGCTCGCGTGTGGAGAGTTGTGGTATGCGGCAGCGAGACGGGAATGTCCGGGGAGAGGACAGGTGTGTGGCGGCGGGTGTGCGACGTGGAAGGAGGGGCGGTCGAGTGAAGAAGAAAAGACAGGAGTGTGGGACCAGAAGGAAGGAGACGGGCGTCGCAAGAGAGATGCGCAGGGACGCGAAGTGGGTGGGTCTCAGCGCTGCCTCTCCCCTGGCCTGGAGTTGCTCTGCTGTTGGTAGTGGTAATTTCACACGCCGCTAGGCCGCCTTCGAATACGAGCAACTTCCTGTCAGCACCACCCTGCCGCCTTTACGAGCTGTGTTCTATTTTTCACTGCTAGCCCTCACTGCAGCGCGTAGCGTAAGCTCTAGACGGTCAGGCCAATTCACGCACGCTACCGAGCAGCGTATGTAAACGCGCGTTGTTCGTTCCGGCAGCCTATCGCCACGTGACTTTCCTTATCGAGTCCTGTACTCTTTCCCCTGATCCTTCGACAAGCCACCCCAGACAAAACCAGAAAAATGTCCGCCTTAGATCCCAAAGTCGCCTCCCTCGTTGATCGTGCTGCGCGCGACGACGACTCAGACGAAGATGCGCTTATTGCGTCTCTGGAAGACGACGAGGAATTAGATGCTTTCCGCGAGCAACGACTCCAGCAATTACATCACGAGTATGACAAGGCACGGCGGCTGAAAGAGAACGAGCATGGCAGATACACAGAAATCAAGGACGAGAAGGCGTTGATGGATATCACCACAAGCACGCAATTGTGTGTTGTTCACTTTTTCAAGCCCGACTTCAACCGGTGTCGTATCATGGACACACATCTCGAGGTAAGAACGAACACTGCTACAAAAGGCATTGTCTAACAACGATCCAGTCACTTGCATTATCTCACTACGAGGCCCGCTTCCTCAAGATCAACGTGGAGAACTGCCCTTTCCTAGTCACACGCCTAGGAGTCCAAGTTCTGCCCTGCGTCATTGCTTTCATCGATGGTATCGGAGCTGATCGCATTATTGGCTTTGAGGGACTCGGCCACACTGAGCAAAGCTTCACCACTCGCGATCTGGAGGCGCGTTTGATTCGTGCCAACGTTCTTGCGAGAAACAAGGTCAACGAAGAGGATGAGAGGCGGAGATTGCAGAACGCCAGGGCTCAGCAGCAAGAAGACGAGGATCTGGACTGGGACTGATAATCCCCGCATGTTAGCTCGGCTGAAGTGTAAGCGACGCCGAATACCTGGAAGAGGCATTGAGCTGAGATGACGGGGATGCGCGTGGAAGCACGAAGATTGTATGTATGCTTGCAAAGCTGCAATAATCTGGCAGTGCAGCAGGCGCGTCGTCAATTGCTTGGAATGCTCAACATGCAAACGAACTACTTGGAAGAGAAGGATTGTGTCCAAACGAACTGCGTATG
This sequence comes from Alternaria viburni, assembly GCF_023758015.1. Classification (NCBI taxonomy): domain Eukaryota; kingdom Fungi; phylum Ascomycota; class Dothideomycetes; order Pleosporales; family Pleosporaceae; genus Alternaria; species Alternaria viburni. The sequence goes on from NW_026055803.1 coordinate 192,490, forward strand.
CCCAGCTAGCACGAGAATCAAAACGCTGCGAGACATCATTCGTTCAATCAATCAGACCGATAGCGCAAGGAGCATCTGTTCGCTTTCTGGTGCGATGTGTTATTGATCTGTTGCGAAAAGGCGTGCTGTACTATGCCTCTCACAAGAGCCGTAGCAATTTTGAAAGATGAGTCTACATGTACAAACAGCACTACGAGTACGAATTCATCGCCAGCAGCTAACTCTACAGGTTCCATGCTTGTGGCGGTTGTGGTGAATGTCGCGCTCAGGCGGTTGACTAGCTTACCCCCGCTGGGTAATCCCGATGACGCCATTCGCCACGTGCTTTTGGGCATGTCAAATTATTTCCTTCATACCCAACGGCAAAGTCAACCTCCACAACACGTTGCTGTGATACCTTACTCGCGAAACCTACAGCCAAAAGATACTATATACTGCAAAATGAAGGCATACTGGTTTGACAACCTCCCTGTAAGTGTTCGATTTGCAGTCTCCACATCCACATGGCCTAACCTCCACAGGGCGACCAACGCCAACCCCATGACTCCGGCCGCTCAGTCGACCCAGACTACCTAGAAAAGCTCGGTGTCATCTACCACAGCGTACCGGAAGTCTCGGGCGTGGAACCTATTGCTACATCGCGTAACTACAAGAACCGGGATGAGATCATCGTCAGCCCAGAAAAGATGGGCGACATCTACGAAGAAAAGGTCAAGTCATTCTTCTCCGAGCACCTACACGAAGATGAGGAGATCCGTTACATCCTTGATGGCGCGGGCTACTTTGATGTCAGGAGCGAGGGCGATGACTGGGTGCGGATCTGGCTTGAGAAGGGTGATTTGATTATTCTGCCGCCGGGGATTTACCATCGGTTCACTACTGATGAGCAGAATGTGAGTGAATTAGAAAATTCGGAAAACATGGAAGTTGATAGTGCTAACATGCGTTTTCAGTACATCAAGGCTATGCGACTGTTCAAGGAGGACCCGAAGTGGACGCCGCTGAACAGGGGGAAGGAGACGGACGAGAACCAGTACCGGAAGCAGTACTTGACAGAGTACTTGAAGGCTAAGCAGGGAGTTACAGCTTAGACTTTAGCTGCTTGCGAACCTGATATTCATTCTCCAGTATTGACAACATGATATCTAGACATTCTTTTCAACCTTGTTCAACCACGCCCTGGTGAGCGCTTACTTTTCCCTCAAGTCTGTTGAGCCCCCATAGTCTCACTCTCACCTCGATTTCGTTCAGCTACGCCGTCGTGGGCCCCGGTAGTCTCTCTCACCTCGATTTCGTTCAGCTACGCCATCGTGAAGATTTAAATCGCTCTCAAGTCTATTGAACCACGCGAGTTCTCTCTGACTTCGATTTTGCCTCCATGTCTCTGTCCAATCATCGCGACAGCTTTCCGATCGATGAAAATAGCATTGTTTCACCGACTGCTGCCGATTGTTACAGCGACGCGCGACCGCCTAAAGTGAAGGTGAAACCGAGTCAGGCCCGTCAATACAACTTGACTCTACAATGGTATTGTCTCAATGCGCCGGACCCCCGCCTTGTGCACAGGTTCACTTATACGCCTCTTCACCTTCTTATTGTTGTGCGCTCCGCAGCTCGAGTCGTTCTTAGCCGCGCCATGTACACCACCTAGCTTAACCTGTACACCATCCATATTTTCAACATCGCACAAGCCAACTGTCTGGCACATCGCAAAATACATACCCGCTATAACACACATCGTCTCGCCAAGATGCCAAAAACATCTAATGGTCAGCACCTCTACATCACAGGCATGAGGAATCTTCAAGAGCTAGCGTACGAATATGAGGATGAGGATGAAAAGCCTATCGTTCGGGAGACTCGTCCCAAGACTTCATTTCAAAATATTATGGCTCAGGCTAGGACCTGTCGCGATATGGTCACGGAAGACAGGAAGAGGTCAAACACAGCAGAAGGGAAAAGATCAGAAGGATCAGATGTACGGGCGGATACTCCAAGGTCACGGATGCAGGCCAGTATACCTGGTGCGATCGGATCGAGTCGTGCTCAGAAGGCCCCACGAGAGAACGACCAGTACCACCCGGAGGACCCCCTCCTCGAGCGCCATCCATTCGCAGTCAATAATACCAACCATCTGCAATCCAAACGGGACCAATACTCTTCAGTACCATTGTGTAAACACTTGGAGTTATTTCTAGACTGGAACATGGACGACCCCGACAATCGAAAAGGCTCATGGATTCTGAACATTGAAAAATACGAGGAGCCCTCACCTTGGGCAGAGCATCAACATTGCGCTGGCGTAGATGTCACTAAGATGGCTGATGCCTTGGCGATGAGGATAATCAAGAAATTCACTCGACTAGACAATGAGCGAGTGAGCCGAGACTTCGACCGCGGAATATCGTGTCGACGACCTCCGGCGAAGCAGCGCTTGACACGCGAGCTATGCAACATGTACTCTCAGATTCACCGTGGCAAGGAGAGCAAGTTTGTCGATGAAAAAGAAGCGCTTCGCGAGAGCCTTAATGCGGCTGAGCGGCGCAGAGAGCTGGCTGAGAAATCGTTGCTGCGAGCTCAGAAGCCCCGTCAAAGCAGCGGCGCCGCAAAGCCTGTCAACAACGATGTATCGGAAGGTCGCAACAAGTCTTCTTCAGCTTCAGTCTCAGGCTCATCTCCTTCTACAAGGAAGCGTAAAACCCCGAAGCAGATTGCAGAAGAGAAGGTAGCTCGGAACCGGAAGCGCAAGGGGTTGAGCGAGATTGCTAGAATTTCCCCTGAGCCTGTCGACCGTTTCAAGCCGACCACGGTAGATGAACGAGACGCCCGATTGACTGGTGTTGCTCAGCAGGTTCGACATGGACGCGCACAGCTCGTAGTTCAGAAGCGGAAGTTGAGTGAAACGGAGGATGATACACCGTCTCATGTCTTGCCTTCTTCACGACTGATTAAGAAGGCAAAGAAGAACAGCGTTACGAAAGAAGTTGTATAGGCTAAGAAAGGAGAAGACGATAGGCTGGATGATCTGTCTGAGGAGTAAGAAAGTACAGGCTGCTGGATATCGGGGGTTTATTCGAACTTGAGGCTACAAGTAGAATGGGATAGTTCGCGACGAACCATCGTGTCGCTTTCAGGGTATCATGCCATTGTACGCCGTAGCTATCTGAGAGTCATATGAGGCAGCAGTTGACTTATCCAGACGCTTTCGTATTCATCTAGCCCGTCTATACCATTTCCTTCTTCAGGACGTGACATCAACATCTGCGTGTTTGGCTCAAGTAGAGCCTTGCTAGTGTCGCTATGTTGCCAATGACGTTTCCTCAGCGTCTTGTGTAAGAACAATGACATAATAGGTCAACGAGATCGCAGTTTGACTCGAGAAGCTTTGCATTTCGGGTGCAGAAATGACACGATAGGCTTAAACATCTCCTGGTTTCATTGATCACATCCACACACAGTGTCACCGCCCGCCTACGCCTTGTCCTATATCAAATAAGCTTAAATACACGAAGCTCGCTCTGTTGGTCCTCGATATCATCCCAGCCAAGATGCATATAGCTGCAATCATCATAGCCAAATCCCACTCTCTTGAACGTACCCTCGACCTTGAGAGTGATACCATCAACTTCCCAAGTACTCGGCCCTCCCTCATCTTCTGGGCCAGCTATTTTTTCCAGAAACAAGCCCTGGCAACGCAACATTGGATTGTCGCCGAACACTTGCGGGATGCCTACTAAAGGCGCGAAATGTGTGACGCGGGACAACACGGTTGTGTCCGTCGGGTCGTCTGGTATCATGTCGATGACTGCGGGGCCGATGGCATCAGAGGATGCATAGCGTTCGGGGATGAGGAAAGGGTTATACGAGCCCAACTCCATTTCATCTTCGTGACCTGATAACGGTGACCGGACCGGGAGGCAAAAGCCAAGGAGCGTCAACTCACACTTGCCCGCTCCAAATACCTCTGTCTCAGAGCTATCAGGCTCCTTGTGCTTCCAGTTCACGACTCGTGTGTAAGTTACGACTTCCGGATCAAAGATAAACTCATAGTACATGATATTTCCAATAGTCGTCGTCCAGGACCAAGATGGCGCCATCTTCCTCAGTGTAGCAACTGCCTCTGAGTCGCCAGGCTGCTTCCGATGGGGACGAAGCCACAACAGCCACTTTTCTAGCTGCAATTTCCAGAGCCCGAAGAGGTAATCTTCCTCCGGGAACTTGTCAGGTATGGCTTGCTGCAACGCTCCCACTACGCCTTGTATTGCGGCTAAGCGATCAGTCCATTTGGTCAGTCTTTTTTCCGAGTACCGCTTTACAATCTCGGCCCATAGTTTCGAATGGTTGAAATTGGGTTGGTCGGTCGCGCGGGAGTCTTCTACACGGAGTAGTTGACCAAGAGTACGCACGTTGAAGAAATGGTCGTCTTCGCCGATATATCGAACGGCGTTTTCATTTGCCTCCTTCCGACACTCGCATCTCTCGTGCTGGCTACACTGCCAGGCTAGTTCAGATGGTGTAGCATATAGTATTCTGCGCGCTAGGAAGCTCTCTTGAAACACCCATGCGCGGGTAGCGAGGGGCGTGAGAAGTTCGTCGATGTCGACATCTTCTATATTGGGGCGCGACGAATGATGTGCTGGGTTGCTCCAGTATTGTTCCTCTCGCTCGCGAATGGAGAGTTGAACTGTACGAGACGTGCCGTCTGGCATGTGAAAGGGTACCTCAATACGTTTGAGGGGTGCATTCGCGGCAGGGCTGAGGGACAGAAATCCTTCCTGGACGCTGGATGCACTCTGTGCTGAGATGACCAGCTCGGCTCCTGGGTAGATGGACTTCATGCGTGGAATTTGGTCCGTCCAGTCTTGTATATCATCTTGTACTATGCATAGCGCATCAATCTGTTGTATGAGGTCAGCTTCTGGGATAGATACAGTTCATGCATTGGTTGCTTTACCCATAGGTATCGCAAGCCAAAAGCCTTGCACACGTGGATGGCATCGGCGAGGGTGCGAGGGAGTGTCGAAATATCGATGCCTTGCATATGGGTCTCGAGATTACTTTTCAGCGTCTTGAGGGAGCCGGTCGTGCCCCATGCGTAACTGAGACAAGCATAACCTTCCTGCTGTTGTGCTGAGGCTGATGCAATCGATGCGCTATCCACAAGGCGGATAGGATCAGTTGCGAGATCGAGGACACGACGTGGCCATTCACCCTTGTCTGGTGCACACAGCGAATGATCAGCCTTGCATTGCTCGAACCAGCTGCGCGCTTGACTCAAACGATCTTCGAGATTGCTTAATAGCTCTCGGTACTTGTCGTTTTCACTATTGCGTATACCGAGCCATGGAATAGCAGAGTCTTCTCCAGCATCTGTTAGGCTGTTAGCCTCATTTTCAAACACTCCCTCATTCCTCATTCCTTTAAAGGTGACTTAGGCTGATAGAAAGAAGCTTGACTAGCTGTAAAGAACTTACCAACCGGAGTGTAGATCTGGTAATCATTCGGCCTGTTATCAACATACTTCCGGCCAAACAGCACCCCACCGCCATATGATTCACCCTCCTGCTTGCAGGCCACATTTAAGACATTCTGGGGGTCAAAAAGGTGCCAATGGTCAACCGCCTCTTTGCGCCTAATATCGATAGTCGTGAATTCCGGCCGTCGAATATCGGTGACGGCATCAAGAGCCTGCAAGATGATTGAACATCCCTGACATTCGCCAGCAGAAACAAGGAAGTCTGCCGTTGGCGTGCTGGTTTCCACGCCGTTGGCGAAATGGTGGCATATGATGCATGATGGGGTTTCCTGGTCTCCTCCGTTTGTGGGAGGCTGTTTTGTGTCGTTTGTGTCGGATTCGACGCGGTATCGCTCATCAGGAGAAGCTTGGAGATGATCCGAGATCACACCCGCACGCGCCGGCGATGATGCAGCCCGAGATTCCTCTACCCCTCGGGCAAAAGCTTCTACCATGTGCTCTATGAGCTCAGACCAGTCTGACGTCATCGTCACTTGCCCAAGATGCTAACGAATCGAGTCGCCTGCGATAGCACCTGATCGTTGCAGTAGTACCGACCTATTTTACAGAAATCGGGAAAGATAGAACTCTTGTATGTTTTAAGGCACGTCGCTTTCGTAAACGCATGCCTCAGCTGACTTGGCAATCCTTCCAAGGTCCTAAAGCATGCTTCAGCCGCACAGAATTAGGCAGGTTCGAACAGCGAAGGGCCGAAACCTCAACATACTTACCGCAAAGATCAGCCGATTCTAGGCTTCCGTATGGAGAACACAAAGTCCCAGGGCTTGCATCCATATGCATCCGCTTCAAGATTCACAGACAATGCAGGCGATTCACAAAGACAAATCCAAACTTATGAACATCGCATACGTAAATTGCACACCAAGACATATCCAAAAAGTTCATGATTTATAGGGATTTCATCTAAAGCCATCCAAACCCAACAATACACCCGCCCAAAACCCTCAAATGGTATATCCAAAACGCCAATCCCTATCCCCTTCAATCCCCTTCAATCCCCTAGCAACCTCCACCACCACCACCGCCTCCATCACCTCCTCCACTTCCACCACCGCCGCCATCTCCACCGCTGCAACCTCCACCATCTCCTCCACTAAAGAAGCCACCTCCGCCTCCGTATCCTGCTGTGTATGCGTATGCGCCTCCCGTGTCGCTACCACCGCCGTAATGCCGCTTGTTGCGCTTCGAGACCTTTGTTTGCCGCATCGGGGGCGGGTATTCGGAGGGTGATTTGGACATTCCGCAGCCCATTTTGGTGAGTGTTGGTTTGTGTTGGTTTGTGTTGTCGGTGGGAAGGTTTGTAGATTGCGGGATGTGAATATGTGATCGTATGACTTTGTCAAGCGTGGCCTTGGGTGGTGTTGATATCCAAAGGTATGTGTGTTCGAAGCTAAGTGAAGTACGAAGATGCGTGTGGGTTCTCTGTTAGAGAAGATAGCGTGGATATGTCGAAAGTTTGTTCGTGATGATGATATGCCCTTATCCTCCCACGGAACCCTCGACCCTATATACCACCCACAGTACCCATCATGCTCACCTTACCACACTACCAGCCACAGAATCTGCCTTACCCGTACACAGCACTGTCATCAGGCCCCCCATACACAGCAACAACAGCACCCACTACCGTCACAACACCTACCCTCATTCCGTTCTAACCAAGCGAGACATCCAGTCGCATCCTTAAGCGCACAACACTAATCCCACAAACGTGACCGCCCCAGCCCCAACCCATCAGCAACCAGGCGTCCAGCGTCCGACCACTACCCAATCTAGTTCGTCGTGTTCGTTTACTCGGATAAGGCATCCCCCACCTTTGGATCAACAAAACGACCAACACGCATTAGGAAGTAATCGAGCGCATACATACTGCGCACAGGATCTCGCAATGCCACAAATTGTGCACATCATTTACCACATGAGCTTCGCAGGGCTGAGTCTACAGTAGTAGTAGGTGGAGGGAAGGACGCTAGAAGCGAGGCTGTGCCCCGTTCTGCCGATCACGTGGAACGTCAAGCCCACACGTGGACGCTTGTCTAGCTGGAATACACGGAGAAGATGGCCTGCAGCATACATCACTATCAGCACGAAAGCTTGCAATATCTTAACACAACCTTAGAGCTTAGGCTTCTGGTGCTTCGACTTCCATCCTCCTGTCCCGGTCGCTGTTCAAATCTTCCCTAGAACGCGGTGATCCAACGACCCAAAGCCTACGTCGGCCCGAAACCAGCAGTTCGGTGTCCTTTATCGGGTTTAGACCAATCTCTGATGGAAGCAGCGAAGAACATTACTATGGAGTTAGCATGCGCATCTGGCAACCTGTCAGGCAGAGTCAAGATAGCGAGCTGTGGCTGTGTATCATTGCCGATCGATCGCTTGGTGCGAGGAATGAATTTGGTAAACTTGTGATGCAGCACGTACGTATACTGTGGGGTCCAATGAAGGGGGACCTGCGTAGTGATGTACATACAATGCGATGCTGTCATGTCTGCTATAGAGAAAGTCACCTCGCCTGCGATGCGTGTATTGCGCCGAAATCAGGGTAAGGCGCCCCCGGTTTGCCCTTAGTCTTCATCCGTCAATCTGGCTACTATGTACCACCTCACAACCTCCCATCTCACGTGTTCCGAAAACCCGCATATTGAACTTTCAAAATTATGTCATTGGAGTATATAGCGCCGTGTCGATCGATAACATTCACAGAGACCCGAATATATAAAAGGAAAAAGAGAAGCAAGGGAAAAAGATGCTAGAAGCATACACACAAGAAAGATGGGGTCTCCAAACTCCCGGCCGAACCGCCCCTAGAAAGAAAGGTCTCAAGAAAGCGCCCGTGGTCTCCGAACCGTTCAGCCAATCTAGTCGTCGTAAAGTTTTCTTTTTCGCGGGGGTAGAAAAGGCGTAAAAAAAGTCTTGATCAAAGAAGAAGGCTGCAACTCCCCCATTCTAACACGTCTGCCGTGAAATCTCGATCCAGAAATGCGAAAAAAAGCGTGGAAGTAGCCAAAGAAGTGATAACCTCTCGTATCCGCCCCAAGACGCTCGTTGTACGACGTAATCAAGTCTGCCCCAAGCACGCGCGTGTGTGACTCCAATGATGTCGTTTCGCGTCTCACTTTCCGCCCTGCTTCTTCGCCTTGAGCGCAAGATGCGAGTACACCCATCCACCGCCAAGCGCGAGAAGTACACCGAACCATTCCCTTCCGCTCAATATCTTGCCCTCGCTGTACCACCCTATACTCAGGATCATGATGGTCTTGAGGTGGCTGACAATGTTGAATGTGAGGGCGCTGGTGCGACCGATGATCAAGAACTGACTCAGGTTGTACATCGAGGCCATGATGCCGGAGGCGCATACGCTCCAGAGGATGTCGGTGGGTACGGTTGATAGGTTCGGGATGGTGTCGAAGAAGGGCACGAAGGGGATGAGGAGGCAGACGGAGATTGGCGCTTGGTTGAGGAGGAGTTGGGGTGGCGAGACGGCGAAGTCTTCGATCTTCTTGCCGATCCAGATCTGGTACAGAGCGGTACTGCAGAATGCCAGGGTCGCGACGATGACACCGAATAGCTGGGTCTTGGCCGCCTCGTTGATGGTGAAGGAGACGCCAATGCATGTTGCGAGAATGGCAGCCAGCATGTATCGTGTAACCTGCTTTCGGAAGAGGACGAAGTTGATGAGGACGACGGTCGGCGTAGTCATGACCTTGGAGAGCTGGTAGAAACCGATCGAGTTGAAGGTCAAGCTAAGGTTGCCAAGCACAACGTAGCCGGCGAAGAAGCCGCAGACGGGCAGCATGTTCCAGACATTCAGCCGTACGGCCTTGAAGGCATGGAAGGGTCGGAGTGTCGAGATGAAGAGGACGAGACCGGTGGCTGTGAAATGCCACATGACGACCATGAGCTGGCATCCTTTGAGCTGCTTGTCGCTGAACACTCTATCCGACTGTCAGCGGGTCCCCCACTAGCTCTACTGCATGTTGCATACCGCTTGCTCAGGAAGATCAGGCCCAGTGTTGACAGCGTATTCAGAGCGATCCAAAAACACGTTATCAGCTTCTCCTTGAGCGGCACTGGCGTAGGCTCGGCTACGGGCTTCTCGAAAGTGGGCAGCTCTTCGAGCTCGTGGGACTCTCGGGGGTCAACATTGTCGACGAGACCCTCGATTGAAGGGCGCTTCTCAACTGCGTGTTCAGTTAGTCCCTGGTGTGTCTTATTTCTGGAAGGTGGTATGCCGACGCCCATGTGTCAAGGGTCTAGGCGGTGTCCGGGGTTCGACGTACCCATGGTATGTGATATTGAGTTGAGAATGTAGCGAGCGACGGTGGAGGGCTCGTGTGGGCTATGCCTTCATGCCAGTGCCAGTGGGAAGGCGCGAGCTGGCAATGGGAGGGAAGGCGTAGGACGAGGCAGGCGCGGGCTGACTTGGTTGTCGCACGGTAGCGGGTGGGCCGGGGAGGGTTGCGGCGGTGCAGCAGATCGTCCGGTGTGGCTTCAGACGCGGACGATGCAGTTGCAACGACCAGAGACAACAACAGAGAGGCAGAAGAGGATGAGGCGGTTCGGGAGGGCTGCCGGAGAAAAGAGACAGGCGAGGCGGGGAGGGCCAAGGGGGTACACGACAAAAGGCCCAAGTAAGATGCTATCCGAAAGGGATCCTCAGACGCCAAGGCGACTGCTGAAGGGGGCGAAGACGATGCAGGGTTCGTTGTTCAGGCACGTGCCCGTAAGCCACAAGCCTCATCTCCACGGCCAATCAATCCCACCTTAGCGCCACGCTGTCCAGCCAAATCTACGAGGTTAATTTTAGGCCTCGATGCGGTAGCGCTACTGCTTTTGGTTCCGTCCACTGTCTATACGGGCTTGCAGCATCGTGAAGAGCTTCAATCGCCTCGAACTCGCAGTGTGATATACAGTGGTGATCAGCTTGGCACTCTCCCTTACCCACTTCCCAAGACACATTGGTCGTTTGGGCGTTGCTTCTGGAGTGCCGACACATCCGGCTCCGCTCCGCCCATCTCGGGCAGAATATCTCCCTCGTAGCACCTGTGTTGCTCCGATTACGAATCTTGGTGCCCTAACACGGCGGACGCAGCGTTTGGTGTCCCTTCCGGATCCGCTGGGTGGTGCCACCTACGACTACCCGTACCGGTAATCTGCATGTTTGCGCGTCCTGATGCATAGTCGCAACTCTGCAACTTGTTGGCATTGTGAAGGTTTTGGGGGTATGCTTGTACGGTTGCCAGCGGAGATTTCGTTGCGGACTCCAAGATTTAGTTGCACCGAGCGCCGAATCTTATGTCAGGTTGGTCTTCTCATAGACTCGATTCAGATAAGGAAGGTACGATCATGATACAGTCCACCAATCCTGTGCGACATGGGAGTAACGTGTTCTCTTGAATTTTTAACTCCTAGTTCTATGCAGAAGGCGTAATTAACAGCCCTCAAGTGATCGACCCTAGCGCATAGAGAAAGACGGATAATGTACACTCGCAAGAACCCACACCGTACAAAGAAAATCAACATGATCAGTGTCCCATCGGCAGCTCCATTGACTACCGCATCCGCATCGAATTATAGACATGTAATGTGTTATGTCGTCGTGGTGTTACAGAAAATTATACCTCGCCATCGGCCACAGCAAGACGCTGCTTGGCTGTCTTTGCCTTCTTGCTCAGTCCGCCCTTCTTGCGCTTGCCGCCGGCGGGAGCTTCAGTAGGTGGGATAGGTGTGGCTGCACCACTTGCCTTTGCGCTCTCGTCAAAGTGTCCTTCGCCTGGGAATAGTCAGTACAAACATTATTCAGCATGAAGCGATCCACTCACCCTCGTGGTACATGTCGTCGAGGTTGGCCTCCGCACGTTGCTTCTTCTTGCCACGCTTCTTGCCTGGTGGAGCATTCTTCTCTTGCTCCGCCAGCTCCGCCTCCTTCTTCTCGATCTCCGCGGCCTGGTCATCATCGACGAGCCACATAGCCATGTCTTTGGTCCTGTTCTCCCTGGAGCGGGTGTTGAAGTCGACTCCAGCGCCGCCACCTCCGGAAATGACGACACGCTGCACTTCTTCCTTCTGAAGCGCACGCTTGCGGATACGTTCTTCGATGGTACCGCGCGTGATGAGTCTGTAAACAGTGACCTGTCGTGTTTGTCCGAGACGATGGGCACGGTCCATAGCTTGCGAATCGATGGTGGGATTCCAATCCGAGTCGTAGAAGATGACTGTGTCCGCGGATGTAAGGTTGATACCGAGACCACCTGCACGAGTTGACAGGAGGAAGACGAAGATGGATCGGTCGCTCTGGAAGTCGGCGACTGTATCACGACGATCTTCGAGCTTGGTCGAACCATCAAGACGGCAGTACTTGTAATTCCTGTAAGTGAGGTATTCTTCCATCAGGTCCATCATCCTGGTCATCTGGAAGTACAGCAACACGCGATGATCGTTTGCCTTCAGTTCCTTCAGGAGTGCATCCAACTGAGCCAGCTTGCCGGAATCAGTAACGAAGCGCGACATTGACGGTGCCTCGATGTGAGTGAATCGTGTGCGCTCGTTGGTGGGCGGCGGGAGCCTGTTGCTGACAGTCAAAGCAGTCGACTCCTTCTGGGCTTCTAGAAGAGCTTGCTCAGTAGCCTCTGATACACCATAGAGCGCGGAGCGGATCGGAGCGTTGAAGAAGAGGTTATGTGTCTCTGCAATGACACCCTGACTAGCGCAGTACAGCTCGACTGGAGGCGCAGAGGCCTTTGGCTTTGCACAGGGCTCGATGACGTTCAAGCCTGTATTTTCAAAAGCTGTTCGGGCAACATTGAAGAGGTTGCGCATATGTCCATCGGCAGTGATCTCGGTCAAAGGTGCACGGTCCTGACGATCGACAATGTTGAACATGGAGTGCTTTGGTTCCCACTCGCCGTTGTCGTTGTCGTAGAACACGTTGAAACGGCCAACCTTATTCGGCTTCTGCTCTGCAGCGAGAGCTCGCTGGAAGAGACCGCTCTTGGCAATTCGGGAGGCCTCGGTGGCCGACAGATCAGAGAAGCGGAGCCATGAAAATGCTCCGGCCTCTCTGGCCGACTGCGCAATGTTGTCTGGGCTCCACACATTCATCAGGTTGTCGAGATAGCGTCCCTTGAAGCCAGCCTTCTGGTTGTCCGGACCAGCAAGCTCCAGTCGACCACCCTCACGACCCACGAGTCTTGGTAGAGGATACTCGATCAAGTTGCGTGTAGAGTATCCGACCCTGACATTCTGACCTTCGCGTAGGAATGAGGCGGTCTCAGCGAAGGAGGCGAAAGAGAATGGCGACCAAGTGTCGGCTCGCTCGAATAGATCAGGGTGGTTGCAAACCTTCCTGAACTGCATAACCAAGTTCATAAGGGTTGCGCTGTCCTGCTCGTCACCAACAGCCTTTTCGACCAAATCCATAATGTTGATCTTCGCTCGGAGGTTGGCGTAGTAAGCCCGTTGTCGGTATGTCAAGTCGCAATAGACGTCCAGCTCGATCTTGTCTCCAAGCTCCTTCTGGACATGCTTCTTCACACGACGCAACATGAACGGCTTCAAAATCATATGTAGTCGTCGCAGTTGGTCTTCGTTGAGCTTCGTGTTACTCTGTGCGTGACTCTCGATATCCTTGGAGAACCATTCGCTGAACTCGTCGTGAGAGTCAAACAAGCTAGGCATGATGAAATGGAGCAGAGCCCAAAGTTCCTGCATGTTGTTTTGAATGGGTGTACCCGTGAGGAGTAGCCGGTTACGAGAGTGGAAGCCGAGAAGACTCTTCCATCGAGAACTCTGAGACGACTTGATGGCTTGCGCTTCGTCGAGAATCATGTACTGCCAACGCATTTTCTGGAAGTATTGGGCATCCTGAACGACCAGTTGGTACGAAGAGACCACAACGTGGAAGGGCGAATCGCGGGTGTACGTAACGTGCTTCCTATCCCAGAGCTTACGGAGGATCTTTCGGTCCTTGGCCGTACCCCAGTATGGAATGACGTTAAGATCCGGGACGAACCTGGTGATTTCCTGTTGCCAGTTGTGCAGTGTTGATGCGGGGGCAATGACAAGGAAAGGTCCCCAGATGTTGTACCTCTCGGCCAGGTAAGCCATGACCGATATCGATTGGACCGTTTTACCGAGACCCATCTCATCAGCAAGAATACCGTTGATACCCTGCTCGTACAAGTTGACCAACCAGTTGAGACCCTTCAGTTGGTACTCCTTGAGCGTACAGTTGAGAAGGCCAGGTTGAGGAATCCAGTCTTCTTTGTTCTGCAGACCAGAGGGGTTCTGGAAGTTCATCTCGCCATCCTCTTCGTCATCACCAGACTTGTTGAAGGCACGGGCACGGTCTTGAGCCTGCTGGATAGCATGCTGGGCGTTCGCCATGGCGGCCGCGTTGAGCGCACTTTCGTCTTCGTTGTCGAAGTCAAGATCCTCGAAGTTGGTGACCTTGGCGCCTCCTTCCGCCGACATCTCCCCAACGTCGATACTAGGCTTAGCTGCTGCCTGAGGGTCAGCTGCGGCGGCGTCGGCGTCGTCGGTGGAACGCTCGATCTCATCTGTCCTAGCCTTCTTGCCGATGAAATGCGAGTAGAGCTCAGTCTGGGAAATAAGGAAGTTGAGCTTCCGCTTCTGTCGGTTTGCTTCCCGATCAGCTTCAGCTTTCTTCGCATTTTCCAACTCCTGACGCTCAGCGTTCTTTCGGGACTCGCGCTCATCGCGTTCGTTCCTCTTCCAGAATGCAAGCATCTCACGCATACCACGCTTGGCCCTAGCTTGTGTGTCCTTCTGGTTCTTGTTGGTGCGCATCTGCCATCGACGGGCCTCCTTTGCAGCCAGCTGGGCAGTCTTACGAAGGTTGGACTGCTTTGTCGAGAGCGAGTTCTCCTTGATGCGGACAACTTTAGGAACATCCTTGCGAGCGAGATCCTTGACAATCTGCTGGTACAGGTTTCGGTATACGGACGAGTCGTAGGAAGTCAGGACGACGGGGCCCAAATCCTCTGTGTAGCTACGGCCGCGTAGGGAGTCAAGGCGTGCCTCCTCGCGCGGCGCGATCATGGGGAGATCGTCTCCGCGGTCGATAGCAGCCTGACCGGCGGCGGCAGCGTCCTTCTCAGCCTGCTTTTGCTCCTTGCTCTTCTTAAGACGCCCGGTGCCGCGGTTGCCCTTGCGCTTTCCGCCAGCGAGGTCGTCGGACGCCTGGAAGGAGCTCATGGTACCTCCTTCCATATTCGGTCCGTGTGGAGTGACTTCGCGGATGTCCTTGCTAGGGGCATTGCCTTGCAGAAGCTGAGTAGTAGTCTTCGCTTTCCGCTCGGCTTTCTGTGCAGCCAGCAAATGACGCTCCTTTTCTTCCTCGTTCTCGGCTTGACCTGCCTTTGCGAGGGCCTCGGCGCGTTTAGCTTCCTCGTTCTGGATAGTCTTTTCACGCCTTCGCTTGCGCTGCATGTCCTTCTTGCGCTCCTTCTCTTCGGCAATTTCCTGGCTCTGGACCTGCTGCCATGCATCGCCCTCGTGCTCGACGTTGTATGAGTGCTTCGCGTAGTCGCGGTTGGCAGCGGACACGTCCTGGTAACGTGTAAGGAAAGCAGTCCGCCGCTTCTTGCGCTTGTTCGCCTCGGCGGCTCCAACTTCTAGGACGCGCTTCTGGCTCCTTTGCTTGTAGTCTTCGAGATCGTGTGGGGTGGCCGACTCGTCAATGTCGCTCATCTGCTTGGTTTCGATGTGTGCGAGAGCAGCCTCGATCTCTGCTTCGTCTGGCGCAGGCAACTCGCGAGTCGCAGACTGTGAAGGGGCCTGGAGGCTGCCGACCGGCGGCATAGCATCGTACACGCGGGGGGCATAGCCATTTTCCTGATGGGGAAGGTCAGCGGGCGCCGGAGACGCCATTGCTTCTTGTTTCACGAAGTGAGAATTGTGCAGAGGTTTTGAGGTTTGGTAAGGTTCGGCGGCGAGGTTCGGCAGTGGCTGAGGCTTTGGCGGAGGCTCGTTGTCGGCTCCGGAGGACATTATACTGGAGAGCGACATGGGATCGGCACGCGTTGGTGGCGGCGCCTGTTGCAGTGGTGAGCAGAGTGAGAGTGGAAGTCGCGAGTTCACTTACCTCTTCCTTGTAGGATGGCCTCCTAGGGTAGTCGATGGGCGGCTGCACGGCGCCTCGGTTCATCGACTGATAAACCGATGGCGACACGGGCGAGTGAGACATGGCCTCCATCGTGCCGGTGTGCTGGTGCTGGGAATGGGGGCGCTGCAGCGGCGAGTGATGCGCGTACGAGGTCGTGACGGGTGATTGATAGACCTTGTCGTAGGGGCTGTGTGCCGCCCGAGTCTGCGTCTGGGGTGTGGGTTAGCCGCGTGTCCCTGAATGTTGAGGATGGCGATGGCGTGAAGTGTGAAGTCTGAGGCATGAGGTAGATGAAACATATGATGGAAGACGCACCTGTGCAGGAGGATACTGGGTATTGATGTCGTAACGCGCCGGGTCCCGTGCTACGCCGCGGTCTCCATTGTCTGAAGTCGGGTCGTAGTATCTGGACGTGTCGCGCGAATAGAGGGCCGTGCTGATGGGCGGCAGCTCGGTGGTGCTGGGCGACGGCGGAGGGCGAGGGTGTTGATGGGATGGGGGGTGGTGAAGGCTGGCGTGGTGGAGAGGCAAGGGCGCTGGAGTGTTTGGCGAATGGTGTTGGTATGGTTGGCCTGCCTGTGTCGGCGATCTGTGGTAAGCTGCTGGCACTGGCGTAGGTTCCCCTTGGTGCCCTGGCGGCTTTCTTTCTCCTCGCGAGTGCTCCTCCCCATCATCGACGGACCGCCGCAGGACCGGATCGCGAAACATGACGGCAGCGCGTGAGGGCTTGTTAACGGCGGAGAGGCTGCTCCATGGGCCGCACGCAACAGGCACTGGCGGTGGGGCGCGCAGGGAGCGCGGCGACGACAGCAGAGGGAATGCGCCGTGGGCGAGGGCTGCCGGCGATGGTCGTCGGGCAGTTGGCGATGTGGATGCGACGACGACGAGATGGAAGAGGGAAGATGGGATGGGGGCTGGTGTGGAGCTGCTTGAGCGCCGTCTAGATCACACACGAACGGTTGGCAAGTCAGCTTCTGCTTAGTGCGGCTGCGGCAACTCTGTCCTGGAGCAGCTCCGGGCGTGATGCAGAGCCGCGATGAGGTTTGATGGAGAGCCTGCGACGCCCTACACGCTCGCAACATGTGACACGGCGGGCTGCGGACTGCGTCGAGCATGTCTGGCATGGCCGCATTACGCGTGGGGACCTTCATTGCGACGCTGCTCCGCTGCTGGGCGTGCCTCTTAACAAAGCACCTGAACCCCATCTCTCGTAGGAGCATACACGCCCAGATGGGTGCATCGACCAATAATTGCGTGCATGCAAACGGCGCCATGCAGCGTGCAGCCGCTTCTCGTCTGTGCCGGTCTGCCTGAGTGTCCTCGACTCCGGCACTCTGCTGCTACTCGCTGCCGCAGCCTGAGCATTTCTTATTTCCCTTCTCAGCACCTACAACTCGTCGCTGCTCCGCGTGCCGGGTTGAGGCGTTGCCAGCTTCGGCTAATCTACCACGAGCCTCTGGACCACGGCGGACGTGCGCATCTCATTTCCTCGCCATCCGATGGCTGACTCTGTATACATTGCCATCTCCATCGAGTCTCTCGTGCACGCGACAATGCCAACACGCAGGCACAAAAGCGAGCAGGGCAGAATGTTGGGGCTGCAAACGCCCATTGGATGAAGCCTCACCACGACGGTGACGGAAGGCGCGACCATGCCGCGAAGACTCCATCCGCTCTAGCTCCTTCGGTCGTAGCGCGGCCCGAGCGTAGATCGCGCTAAAACTCTGGGCGGCATCAATTCTCGAACTTTTTTGCAGAGGCGCATCCACCCCGACGAGCGCAGCAACAACCGCCTGAAATCACCATGGCTTCCGTATACAAGACCCTGTCCGGCGCGGAGAAAGAGGAGAAGGAAACGGGCGTGCAGAGAAACAAGCAGCGTGTCCTTATTCTGGTACGAATCCACGCGCGGCGCAAACCGAGACCCATGCTGATGATTGCTAGAGTTCAAGAGGTGTTACTTTCCGTCACCGACATTTGCTACAGGACTTGTACTCGTTGATGTGAGTGGTTTGCGCGATCAGAGAACTTCATTTACTGATCTTTTCAAAGGCCCCATAGCCGGAAAGAAGCCAAACTTGACACCAAGACGAAGCTTTACCAACTCAACGAACTAGCAGAACTCTACAACTGCAACAATGTCCTCTTCTTCGAAGCTCGTAAGGGCAAGGATCTTTACTGCTGGATGTCCAAGCCGCCAAACGGTCCTACTGTAAAGATGCACCTGCAAAACTTGCACACCATGGAAGAGCTCAACTTCATTGGCAACTGCCTGAAAGGATCACGACCGGTACTCTCTTTCGACGCCGCCTTCGACAAGCAGGCTCATCTTCGCGTGATCAAGGAGCTCTTCACCCAGATTTTCGGCGTCCCCAAGACGAGCCGAAAAGTCAAGCCTTTCGTAGACCACGTGATGGGTTTCACAGTCGCAGACGGCAAGATCTGGATCCGCGTGTTCCAAATCAACGAGAGCGAGACCAGCAAGAAGAAGCCTGCCGATGGCGAGGAGATGGACGTTGACGAGGCACCCAAGAAGAAGAAGGGAAGCGAATTCGATGTCAACCTAGTCGAAATCGGCCCCCGTTTCGTCCTCACCCCCATCGTTATTCAGGAGTCCAGCTTCGGAGGTCCGATCATCTACGAAAACAAGGAGTTCGTCTCGCCCAACCAGATCCGTTCCGACTTGAGGAAATCAAAGGCCGGCAGGTTCAACAAGAGGACCGACGCCCAGAGGGATACCCTGCTCAAGCACCAGGATCTGGGATTGACATCGCACGGTGGAGTCAGGAAAGAGAAGGACCCGCTCAGCGACAATGTGCTGTTCGCGTAAAACTGTTTGCCATGTTTCGAGGGAAGGAAAAGTGGCGTTTATGGAATGCATCGTCTTATTTAGATTGGCGTCGATTCTGGGCTGGGTACAGGCCCGTATGTATGTATAGCGATATACCCAAAAGCTATCGTTTAATGGGTAGCTCATTGCGAGCGACCGTTAACCCAAGTACTCCTTATCCTTTGGCGATATCAGTGTGTCCTGTCAGCAGTCATGCTCTTCTCCAAGACTTCTTTATACTCATCATCAACACCACTAACAACCGCCTGTCTGACTCCATATACAGCCCTAAAAGGATCAAGCACTAGCTGTGTCTGCGCATAGTTACTCTCGTCCTGCACACGATGTACCCGTCCACTAGGAAACCTCACGCGACTAATCGCGCCATCTATAAGATGCACCTGCAGCCGATATAACTGCGGCGCAACAGCCAACAGATCGACCAGCTCCCGTACTTTACTCTTTATGCCAGCCGGCAAGCCTCTGCCTCCACAATTATACTTGATCATCCCCGTATAATCATCCACAGACTCAACATTAACAACATAATTCCTAATCCGCAGCAAGTTCCTCTGCGAGAAGTGATCCAAAAACAGATACGTCCGGTTCGGCGTAAGATTATTCGCCGTGCGCCATCGATACCGAAAGTTGATCGCGTCGAACGTCACGTCAATCACAAAGGTATTGTCTCCGTATAGCATGTCTGCAGCTTCCTCGTGGACGTATCGCGACACGGCGAGGAGGCTCGTGTGCCCGCGCCGCCAGACTATGTCGTTGCCTGTCTCGCGCTCTGTGCGTGGTAGTGTGCGTTGCATGCGCCAGCCCCCGTCGCCGTTCTTCTGCCGCACAAAGGTCAGATTGTATTCGGACTTTGGGGGTGGGTCGGAAGGGTGCTGGAAACGCACTTCGAAGGTGGTGGTGTGGGGGAGGACGTGGCTGTAGATTAGGCGGCGGAGCTCGATTGGGAGGCGGAGGAGCGGGGACAGCTGGGAGGGTACGGTGTCTGTGGAGTACTGCATTGTGCGCTCGTTATCCTGTGGCGTTGGACCTGCAATTGCATGTTGTGAAGACAGGCGCATCTTCGTGCGGCATGCCTGGCGCTGCTCATTGACGCCATCGGTGCTCTCCCGTCTCCACGCCGATTGGCCCCCACAATCCGGGTTAGCCCCCCTTGGCGGCATCCATCACGTCCACGGTCGTCGTCACGACTGATGACTCCTTTCCCTTTCCCCAACCACTAACGATGAACTTCCATTCCAGAGACAGCTCGCCAGAGCTTGCATTGACTTGCACCATGTCTTTTCAGAATGTCGTCGCGTTTTCTACCTATAGCCCCAACGGAGGGGTCCGATTTGTTTGAACCACGCGATACGTGTCGGTGTAGAGGCGAGATAGCTACGCACCGATTAGATCGATAGATCGATATACGAAACTGAGGTCGAAGAATAGTGAAAAGAGGACGAGATTGAATCGAATTTCGCATCACTATCACGAAAGACAGTTCAGCATCTAACGCGGACTGAAGACACGCGTAAACTTGAAAGATCACAGGTGAGTTCCATCATACATATCGTGCTGTATGTCTTCTATCATATCAATTCATTACTGACTGGAGATCTAGCCACCAAATCGCCCCCCTACCCTATAACCACCGTCAAGATGCTGTTCGAAGATCTCGCAACGGAGCTTGTTGTGCAGGTGTACCTATCATGCCGTTCAGTCAATGACGTGACAGCGCTATCTGCCACCTGTCGTCGTTTCCGCAACATCTATTCTTCCTCCCAGAAACTACCCATACTCGAGAAAGCCGCCGAGACGCAGTTCGGTCCGCTAGAAGACCTCACGCAACTCCTCACCCACAACAAAAGCCAGCCTGCACATATCGTTCGTTCCGTTCCGTTCTCCCTCGCATTACTCAAGCAGATCGTACAGCACGGGCGCACGGCTGAGAAATGGTGCGACATCTACCCGTTCAAGAAGTGGAAGCACAACTTCGAAAGCCGGCGTCTCTTGACAACAGACGAGCGCTATCTCGTGAGACGAGCCATCTATAGAATCTGGCTCTACTCCCGCGCCTTCCACAACAGCGACCACCCACGCGAAGCCCGCGCGTCCCGCCTCGTCCTACTCAAGCGCGCAGCCCTCCTCCACAACTGGAGCACCTGGGAACTCGCCGAAATCGCCGACGTGCACGCCGTCATCCGCGAAGTCGTCCAAAGCAACGTCTGCCCCTCCAACGGCACCATTGCCCGAAAGTTCAAAAAGCGACACCCGGGCAACGAGCACTCGCTCCTCTTCAACATCCACCTCAACTACCCGCCCACGGCGCCCCAAGCCTTCAACCCTTTCACGCCAAACCCCCTCTCCACCCACTTCAACAACACACCCACATACACCTCCCGCTACGCCGCGTCCAAATACTCGCTTCACCCCTCCCACGAAGTCGGGGCTGAAGGCTGGGGCGACGATATCCCGCATTACTACGTCATCGAAGACTATATGAAGCTTGATCCGGCTCAGATACTTTACTTGAAAGAGCATGCGCCGCTGAAGGGCATGGTAGAAGGTTACGTGCGCAGCTTGTGTCCCGAGTATGATTGGTTCACGAATAATGGGGAGACGTGGGTTGCGACTTTGGAGTTTGTGCTTGGGGAGCGGGGAGAGGATGTGGGCGATTTTATGGGGGCTATTGCGGAGGGGGAGGCGGGTGTTGCTGTGTGTGAGGAGTGATGCTGAGGATTGACCGGTATGGTTGGTAGATACACTACATAGGATGGGCTGTTTGTCGAATCCACACCACGTCTGCGAGGATCCAGTTCTCCTGTGCACTGATATAAAATGGTATACTGTCATTGTCCAGACTATCCCCAATCGCGCTCTCGCGATATACCTTCCTCTAGCCAGTCACGTCACGTTTCCGCTTTTCGCTTCTAATCTGCACCCTCATCGTCCTCATAGTCCTCCTCCTGTCCGTCGGACAACTCCGACTTGAGGGGGGCCTTTCCGCTCATCTGGCGCACCGAGTTGCGCACCGAGTTGAGACTATTGTATTTTTCATTCCTGACTCTCTTCCCGATACCTGGCATGCCTGCCCGATTCTCACTGCCTTCTTCCACATCCTCCGCTGGTACCTGGCGGGATTTGGCAGCCTGCGTTACTATTGCTACCCGATCTCTCCACCTGCCAGCTCGGCGCATTCTGGAAGGTTCCCATGATGGTGGTTCCCATGATGGTGGTTCCCATGATGGTGGGTGTGGGAGTGGCGTAGGCTCCCGCTCCGAAGTCATTTCGCCCTGCTCCCTCCTAAGTCCTCTTGTTTTCTCTGCCCATACTCTAATCTCATGGCGTCTGGGAACGCGAGGTAGGAAAAGACTATCCCCTCTGATCTCAAAAGCTTCGCCTTCTTCCTCTAGAACTCTCGCATCTACGAGACGCTGACGTATGCGTATCCGGCCAGGCTTTTCCGGAGTTTCGTACGGGGCTCTTACTTTCTTCGTATTGCTTTCAATCTCAGCGTCCGTTATCGTGAGTTCTGAAGCATCTCTTTGACTCTGACTTGCTAGGAAATCATCGGTGAACACATCTGCCGGTTCCAACATGGGGGTACTTTGTGGTGAGGTATCATGCACAACCAGATCTTCCGATTCCGTCAAAGTACGTGTAGGAACCTGGGAGTCCTTTGCTCTTAGCTCTTTCGTCCGCTTGACCCATTCTTCAACTTCTTCGGGTCGGGCTCCGCGTTGGGCTCCGCGTTCCAAGATGTATTCGCCGGGATGTGTCGGATCAGAAAGGAACCCTGCCTCAGTGAGGACGCGTTCGTCCACTAGGCTTGTCTTAATTGTCGTTCGAGTCCTGGTTATGAACTCTCCTAAGCCTTGCCAACTAGTTCCCGTGGAGATCACAATTTCTCCGCGTTCAATTGCAGCGTCCATAATCGAAGACCCTGAGCCAGTCGGCTGGACGTGGGTTGTCGAAGTGTTATCATCATGTGTAGCGGTCTCCACGCTTGCATCTTCCCATTTCGGATTTTGAATGCAATGAGCGCACAGTATATCCATTCTGTCGAGGAAGTCGTAGTTTGAAGGATGACTTTTCCTTTGCCAGTTTGGGCATGGGTATTGCATGTAGCCACTACCAGGACGCGGTAAAAGATTCGCAGACCAAGTCGACTTATCCTCCGCGTTCTCCACCAACCCATCAGATTCCAACTGTTTAAGCACCGGCTGAAGTTCACTCCGTTGAGTATCGAGCGTAGTCGCGAGGTCTGAGATGTTCTCGCTCACGCCATGCAGACTTCTCAGGTACTTCAAAGCACGATGAGAGAGACTGTTTGATGCATCTTCATCATGATTGGAATCGTTCTCTGGATGAGATTCGGCATCGAAAAGCTCTTCCACGATAGTGTTGCTCTCATCCGATGGATGCTGCTTCGTGGACTCGAGGGACTCCATAGCAAGTTCTTGAGAGATGGGAGAGGTACCAACGTGGGGAGACGATCCAGTGTCTTGACCGATCTCTGGTTCAGCTTCGTCGAATCTCTTTTGCAACTCGAGTAGCGAGTTTCTGCCCAAATCGGTCAAATACCACACCCTTCCACTACCCTCACTATAGATGAACCCGACGGCTGCTAGACCCCTGAGTGCAGGCCATAATACATCGGTGTTAGTTTGGAGCTCATCCATGAGGGCCAAGAACAGTTGTCTCCCGCCTGCATTCTTGATGTTTCCCAAGACTAGACCAGCCAAAACATCCGTGTTAGTGCTGCTGAGACTTTTTGTTTGGTCCTCTCGGTTCGACAAAGGAAACTCGGTGCCTGGCTGTGAGATAACCCATGTCTCGCTATCGACAGTGTTGTGGACTTTTCCTTCTGTAGCGAGACATTGCAAAGTATAAGCGATGAGCCTACGGTAGTAGAGTCCGAACTCAGTAGCGATGTTCTCGAACTTCTGACCGATGTACGAGCCAGGTCGCGTCTTGAAATCATTGTCGAGGTAAGCAAGGATACGTGTGTCGAGTGAAGCGTCCCTTATCTTTTGATCCATACTAAAGTAACGGACGTCATCCATTTGGTTTTTGGTTTCGCCCAGACTCTGATTCTCTCCAGGAAAGGCTGCTGCATCGAGAGCTTCTCCAGTGTCCTCTGGCTGTGTAACTGGCGCTTCTATTGGTTCTGGGCTTGTTGTTTCTTCGACCTCCGTAGACGCTGGTCTCTTCTCCGCTTGGCTATTGCGATTGACAGCCTGTTGAAGCACATCGAACAAGGCGTCTGCTTCTGCCTTTCCGTCGGTGCGAAAAAACCATGCGTCCTTCGGCTTAACTGCTCCTCTTTCCCGTTCTCCAAACTTTTCCACCCATAGACATGCCACATTATTGTAGGTCAATGTATCGTCATCGCTACTACGATCCAATTCCAGAATAGCATTCGTGAGGTGTATTGTATTATGGTATTGGTCTGGACGGTCGTCTTTCTCAAATTCCACGAAGATCTTGCTCTCGTAGACGTGTAGAATGGTATCAAAACGGATGTGAGTTCCCCCCGGATCGAGAGCCGTAGCACGTATGACAGCACGTGGCGCGGTGGTGTCTAGTGTAGTGGAACCCGCACCTTCCTTGTCCTCGACAGCAGAGCGACCGGTCAATCTGCTCATCATGCCACCGGAGGATTGCCGGACTTGGTCGTCGAGTTTTGCGGCATCGGGATTGTTGACGCTGGCAAATGGATCTTCAAGAACATCTCGTCCGCTTTCCGAGGCAATCGTCGCTTCCGGGCCCGTTGTCTTCTCAGCCTCCGCCGTTCTCTTCTTCTCCTGATCCTGGCGCCCGATATCAATAAGTCTTTTGAAAAGCTCGATAAGCGCGATTGTATCACCAACGTTTGAGCTACGAAAATGCCACATTTCTCCCTGGTCTGATCCTGGCGGTACTCTCCACAAAGACGCTGTCGTTTCTTTGCTGCGGTGCACATCTATGGCAGTATCAGTGAAATCTATCGACGCATACGGAGTATGGCCAGTAGATTCTCCGTATAGATTAGGATCATAATCCCCAGAGTACATCTCGATCTTGGTCCTGAAGATCTGAACCCATGAGTAGAACCAGTCTCCAGTATCGGTACGTGGGGATAAGACTTCCACTCGAACTACATGGGGTCGCTCAGTAGCCTGCGCAATATTGTCCGGGTCTTTTGGTACCGAAGGGTGCTCCGAGACAGGTGTATCAAGGTCCGCCGTGTCAGGCTTTTCGACTTGAGCATATGCATTCTCAGACATATAAAGTCCACCTTTTGCAACGGTGGAAAGTAACAGCATGGAGCTAGGCAGTCGTTCAACCGGTATCTCCAGCTGTTCATCTGAATCCAGCCCGTCCGCTTTGCTCCACACAAGCGCATTTTCTGACATCTCCATCCGCTGCAGAACCGCTTCGGCGAAATGGAAGCCGGGCTCGCAGAGTTTGTGGGTTCTCTCATAGAGACCGGTTTCGCACACTTTGCAAGTTCCGACATGTAGTTCAAAGTCCATGAAAGTCTTGGCTTCGTCGTCATTCCAGGCCCGCGACTTTACCGGTTGTTCGCCAAATCGCGCCCTGCGCCAGTTCTTTTGTCCATAGGTCGTTAGAGAAGGCAGACCCGTGGGAAGCATTAATGACGAAAAAGAGCTTTCCTCGACCTGCGCAGGCTGTTCCGCCAAGATAGTAGGCGAAGCATTGCCCTTCGTTGGCGGGAAGTACACCGGTAAAAGGCTCTTATAGATGAACTCGTCATTCGAAGAGAAGACCACGAAGATGATCTTATCAAGCCCATTACCCGGTTCAGAGGATTCCAGAAAACGTTTCACTTCCTCCATGGCCAATGATGCGCAGTCGCGCCGCGGGTAGTTTCGCATACCAGTTCCAATACTGGGTATCGCAATGGAAGTCGCCCTCATGAGTACGGCATCATGCAAAACTGCCCGGTAGATGTTCCTCAAGATGTTCTTGGTATCGCTTCTGAACACCCCAGGAGGGACAACATGCAGGATGTGTTTGGCTGGGAGAAGGTATCCGGCAGTCGCTTTGACATCGCCCTCTTCACATTTCCCGAAAGTCGAAACTTCCGAGCGCAACTCATCTCCTCCTTTCCTGAAGATGCTGCGATCTAGAGTACCCATTCCGGAGAAGCTTGGATCAGTTGAGTTTACCACGATGTCGACCTCCAGTTTCGTGATGTCATCTCTCAGTAGGCAAACAGTGTGGTTGAAGCGATTCGAGGGTTTCGCCATCGTTGGTTTCGCTTCCAGCTGTCCCAGTATGTAAAGTCTCGCTACGGGGGGTATTTGATGAACTTGGACGAGTCCACGGATCCTTGGAGTGGGCTGTTCAGCCTCACGCACATACAGCACCTCATCCAGATGGTCGCGGATACCTTCAGCATCTTGTCCCTTCTGCTTGACACCATAGGTCTCCAGGATATGACGCGCTCGTCCCATCGCATCTGGTTCAGCTTTGCCAAGTATCAGCACCTCTTCTAAGCTGTTGGCGAATATCCAGCTGTAGTCAAAGACGCTCGTAAGCTCGAATCCATGCTTGGCTCGTATATCGGTGTTGGCTTCGGTCCAAATAGACTGCGTATTCCCAGCAGGCCCCTGTTTACGTGCTCGCTCGGCCATATCCAAAATGTCAGCACATGCCGTAAATATGACAGAGCATAGTAGGTTGAGGTCGCCCAGACTCCGCTTGAGCTCTTTCGACCCCAAGAGGTATTTGCGGATCGAACTCAGCGTAGAGTCGATCCTACGCATGTCGTGAGCACAGACCGTACTTTGCGTGCCAAAGTCGTAGGTAACAGTGATTGCAGTCAATGCATTTTGGAGTTGCGTACGCGCCTCTAGAACCTGAGCTGCTAGCGCAGCACGATTTGCGGACCAGTCAGAAGTTCTGGCTCTGTCCAAGTCTCCATGCGTGGGTGGAAAGAATACCGGTAAGAAGTCGGTATACGCCTTCTCATCGATTGCTGCTCGCACACAGAAGATGATCCGCTCAGGTCGATGTCTAGGATGTGAATCCAGGTACTCTCTCATCTCTTGCAGCGCTATACGTGCAGCAACACGTGCAGGAAACATGCAACCTCCAGTACCCAGACAAGGAAAGGCGATCGTTTTGAACTCGTGGTTGGCCGCCATTTTCATAGCACTCCGATAGCACTCGGAAAGAACATTGAATTGGCCAACGCCTTTGCGACCTGTATATCCTGGCGCAGCTGCATGAATCACCCATGAGCTCGGAAGCTTGTGTCCGTGTGTAAGTTCGACTTGGCCGACTTTGACCTTGGGTTTTGATTTCGCCTCTTCCCTGAGACCTGAGCCACCGGCTTTGTAGATAGCGTGGTGCAGAGAATCTGGATCTGGATCGGCCTGGAAATTGGCTGAAGCATTGTTGACGATAGCATCCACTTGCAACCTGGTCAGATCATAATGACAAAACGAAATCATTTGATTGTAGGTATCGTTTGGCGCAAAGCTCTGATCGCGCTGCAACAGTCGCCGGGACTGGTAAAGCGAGCGTAGCGTAGGTATTTCGGCCGTCGTAATAATCGCTTGTTTGTTCGATGCTTCATCTTCTTCATCGTAGGTTTCAGATCCGGACGGAAGTAAATCGGCTTCTTCGGTGGCCTGTGTGTCCGCCGTTGGCTGGCGGTTGAACGAGTTTTTTCCTAAAGTGAAGATGTGGTCAGTATGACGATCCTACAGCAAGCTTTCGTGGCTCTCAGCTAGACATCAACTTACTGTCCGTACCAGTGACTCTGGTAAACTTCCACTTGCTTTTGTTCTTTTTACTCTGGAATTGAACATCGGGAAAGCGCTCAGTATCAAAGAGTGTTGTTGCTGCTTCACCGACCAGATCATCCGCAAACGTGATCAGGCCAGTCCATGAGCCGTAACCTCGATAAAACCGAACCGACAGAACTCCTGGCAACGATGAGACGTGTTGTCTGAACGCCTCCCGTTCTTCGAGATGTTTTTGGTGCTCAGGCAGTATATTCTCGTCCAGCTGTCCATCATCGGGTGGCTCGTCTTCCGAATCGTCTGGGTCTTCCACCTGATTTGAGATCATCGCTATTCGGTTGTTACTCTCATCGGGAAGCTGCTGCAGCATCTCTGCGGACAACAAACTTCGACTGGAATCGGCTACATAATCTGGCTCGAATGACTGCTGAGACTCCAGGTCTCTATGGAGCGCAAGCGACTCATTGCTTTCATCGGAATGTATCGACTCGGATAAAGCCTGGGTGTTGAAGCTACCACGACTCGCAGTACCACTCGCACCGTCTTCGTCGTCTGCTCTGCCATGCGGTAGAGCGAAGGTAGCGAAGCGCTCCAAATGATTCGCAAGGTGGTTTTGTAGGTCACCTACACCTTTGGTATCTTTGGGAACATGGCATATCGGACACTTTGTGCGTGTGTCAATTCCTGTTGTCTCTCCAATACCAGCGACGATCGCTACCTGGTTCTCCGGAAGGGTTCCGACGTGCGTTTGCAGGAGATGGGCTTCGAGACCGGATCTAGAGTTGTAAATTGCCGTTGGATGCTCCGGGCACCGCCACAATGCACGATGAGTCGCTTCGTGTTCCGCCCATTCTCGACGGCTACGGAAGAGCTGTCCTGGACTCTCACACTCTTGATATGTGCAGATGTATGGCTGAAGATCATGTAACAAATGTGTCTTCCACGCTCGTCCCTTACCATATCTTGCAGGACAGACTACCCAACAGTACGGGCACTCAAAGTCCTTGTCGCCACTAGCAGCTTTCGGAGGTGGAGGTAATTCGATTCCCTTGCCGTCCATGTCTTTCACTGTTGGAGCGAAACTTGTGACAGATTTGCTGTCTACAATGTCATCTAGTGACTGATAGTGCTGTGTCGCTTCCGTGCCCGATAGTAAAGTCCTGCCAGTCTTTTGGCTGGGCGTCGGTTGCATAATGGCGGGCAGGGTAACAATCTAGTACTGATGTTAGAAGAGAGAGGAATCGGTGGCTCAGTAGCGGCGATGCAATTATCGTAGCGAGTCTTGCAACTCAAAGTATTGCAGCATTATGATTGTGATTACGAGAGTAATGAAAAAAGCACAAGGAACGCACGTACCGGATGAGCTCCGGGGGTGTCATCAGGGACTGGGTCTGATGTCTGATGCGAAGCGAACATGTCAGGTTTTGGTGTCTCATCAGGAACTGCAGTAGCACCCAATTTATCACGATCTACAATGGTCAGATCGAATAATTGCACTGTTGTAGCATCCGAGACTTACGCCGCTTCCAATACTTGAAATGCCGCCTGCGCAAAGTGATAGCTGAACTTAGCCGCTCAGCCAAAAAGTCTTGTACTTCATCAGGATGCGAATCTCGCAGCTCCGAGAGTAGCTCGCAAACGTGCCTTTTGTCCTGGTGGGCATATTCCTCGAGGACGTCAACGCCGGTCTCGAGATCTTTCATGGTATACGAGGAGGCTTTGAGCGACCTCAAGCGTACGCTAGGCGTTCTGATGCGAACGCTAAGTTTGTAGAGATTGTCGATTATGTCGATTATCTCTTCGAGACGCATCTTCAGTTCAATCCTCTCCTCATCACTGTCACTTTCGTCCTCGTCCTCCTCTTCGACAAAGAAGTCATCATCGCTTTCCTCGTCCTCAGCTTCGTTAGGCGGTGGTTGCGCTTCATATGGTAGACGCACTTCTGACACGACGGCATGGGTTTCGATGAGGTTGTGTTCGAGCTCGTTCAGAAGTTTGAGCGCACTGCTAGACAGATTCGGGGAGTCGCGCAATCTGTAGTCGAGCGAGCTGTGGCCTTTTTGCAACGCACCTAGGTTACCAGCCCATACTCGAAATCTTCCAATCTCGTCATTGAGTGCGTCGTCATCTATCCATTGCGCCCACTTGCCTTGGCTCGTCGCGAGAGCGTCGGTAAGGATTCGGAAGGCGCGCACATTAGAAGCTGTCGCGAGCCTGAGAGTCGACATGACTACGCAGGCTGCCCCACGGCGCAAGCGGGCCGGATCGTGTTCGCCCTACCCGGAGTCAAGCATCGAAGTAAATGCGGTCAGACTGACGCGTCGTTGATGCGCGGAGTCAAGCCGTTAAGACTAGTGAGGTTCAACAGGCCGCGGTGTATAAAGCTGTCGTCAATCTCAATGAGGGTGTAGTCGTTTAGTCAGCAACTGTGCCACCACTGTGCTGCCTGATGAGTGTGGGAAGAGGCTAGGTTCTTTCCAGATTGGCGGGGCGCAGTTTGGGCGCCTTGCGGGCAGTCACACTTTCGTCCTACCTCGTATCGCTTGAAAATCCGGAGGTTCTTCCGACTCTTACGGCTTGCGCAAGGAAATGACTGTGTCGTAATTTGTCGCTGTGTTCAGCCGTGGTCCTGCAGGTGCTGCCTGCCTCGAGATCCAGCCGCGAACCCCGCTCGGTCCTTCCGTCGCGCGTCAATGACACGCACCATCCACGTCCATCCACAATCCACTGGCAGTCGCTACAATGAGCGGAATAGAGATAGCTGGCCTCGTACTTGGCTGTTTACCGCTCATCATACAAGGTGCGATGCGGTTTAACGAAAAGATACTAGCCGTCATCTGCTTACTGTGGGCTAGGGATTGAAAGCTACCAGGAAGGTGCCAGCGCCTTTAAGAGTTTCATGGGCAGAGACCATGAGCTTCTCGCGTTTGTCAGGAAGCTCAGAGCCCAGTATGATCACTTCAATCAAACGATCCAAATCCTCTTTGGGTCCATCTCGTCAGACACCGAGCTTGCGACGATGATGGCTGATCCACAGCTGTCTAAGGAGCTGTGGAAGAGCAAGGAGATGGCGCTCCGAGACCGGCTCCAGGATGCTTATACCTCATATCAAACCATCATGGAAGAAGTGGAGAGTATAACAAAAAAGATCGCGATCAGATTGAATCTAGATCGTGCAACCGAGGTCAGCAAGCTGCGTACATTGTCATTTTCATCTTGTTAACTTGGCTGGCAGCTCAACCGAAATGACCTTGAAGCGTTAATTGCCGCAAATCCAAAAACGACTAACGACAGGTTTGAGTTCAGGAAACGCGTCAAATTCGTGTGGAACAAAAACAAAGTCAAGATACTACTAGACGATCTGGACGAGTGCAATCGACAACTCGAGCGATTCACAGAAAAGAGCAAAATGATTGAGACGTGTCATAAACCGATGAAGCCTGTCTATGCCACGCGCTTACACAAGTTGCAACGGTACGCCAAGGCTCTGCACGAGTCGCTCGCCGTGTGCTGGTCATGCTCTTGCAAGTCTTCGCACATGGCGCGTCTTCAACTTGAAGCTCGCGATAACGTTTTTGCGCCGACGCATCAAAAGATGTTCCCGTCTTCTAAGAATTCTTCTAAAACGAGCTTCAATGTTACGTTCTCAACTGTCTCGTCGGATGAAAATGGTGTCCCCTGGTCGTTCCAAGCGGCCGAGATCTGTGTCGATGATGAGGAAGACGCCTACCTGAAACCAATGGGCTCCCCCAAACCAAACAAGATGGGAAGAAACGCAAGCTTTCAGTCGCTTCCTCCGTACACAGAAGCAGACCCTGCGAATAATATACTGCCGACTTACGAAGAAGTCAAGGACCTCTGCGCATCTATCCAGCAGGTGCACAAGAGTTCTTCAACGATCGGATTCTCGCTGGACAGCAAACAGAAATTGCGAGGTGCGTATACCCTCGACACTAGAGAAGCACACATTCCCAGTGCAGAACTGGTATCTCTCGAGACTCTACTTGAGCGACCCCCACTCGTCAATGGAAGACGCTCCAAATTTAGCAGGAAAGACAGATTCAGTCTAGCCTTAACCTTGGCGTCTAGCGCATTGTATCTCAACTCCACCCCATGGCTTCATCATGACTGGACAGCGCGAGATGTCCTTTTCCACCGAACAACAGATGCTACGCGCCCAGTCGATCTCAGCCGCCCATATCTGTCTCCGACCGTAATCGATGGTCCAAACAACGGATTGAAAGGTCCCAAGAAAATGGATTTCCAGAACAGCTTCCTGCTCGCGCTGGCTGTAGCATTGCTTGAGCTTCACTGCGGAACTACTGCGGAGAAATATGAAGAGCTCGAACTTGGGAGTGATACTACAGATGCACCAAATCACCAGAGTATGAGACGTCTTTTATTGGTACATTCTTGGATGCAGAACGAGGCGGAGGATCTGTCTGCTGCGTACCAGGGTGCCATCACTCATTGCATGAAAGAGTATGTCAACCCTAACGCCAGTCTGCAGAACGCCGACTGCCTCCAAGCTGCAGTTGAAAACATCGTGATACCTTTGCAAGAAGAGCTCGATCAATTCCTGGGTAAAAAGCTCTAGCGCAACGCATTTTCAGTATGGGATTAGAGCGGCGATAGCGTTTGAGCATGCGTCTAAGATGCTGGCACTCGCCCAATTACCAGCACAAAGCAATTCAAGAATTGAGCACAGCGATACGAAAGCGCGCAAGCAGACGGAGCCGCGCCTCCCAACTACATGCCGGGTCGGGACGAAGGCCGCTTACCCAACGCGCATCAGCTCGTATCCGACCCACGCGGCGGGCAATACGACTCTGGGGTAGATCAGGCCAACTAGTGCGGCAAATCCCCGAAGCCAAACTGAACGTCGCAGGACGAGCGGCGAGGTCAGAGGTTGTCATGGATGAAGAACAGTGTATCCACAATAGCCACATCGGTTACCATGCGATGTGGCGAGAGAGGGCGGGGCCTAAAAATAGGAGTATGAGCAAACAGCCTCACAGGACCCCCGCACCCCGCTGCTGCTCACGGCGAATTTCGCACAAACGCATGTTCCCGGTTGCGCGGCAAGAATGTGATTCGAAGGGGTGTCATACGAAGCTTTACTAGTGGAGGAGGAGGTACTTGGCGGGGTACAAAGTTCAAGGACGGGCTCTGGTAGTACATGACGGATGCTAAGGCTGCGACGCAATCAGGGCTACATATCACAGTGTAGCGGAATTCGCCGGCATGTTAATCTGAAACGCAATCCAAGGCTACACTTGATCACTCGCATTCGCTCGACACAGTGCATGGCCGTCAATCTTACATGTGCAATACGTGCTTGCCGACTATCGGTCTACGTCATGAACTCTGCTGACCGCATCATGGACCGACATTAGCTGGACCCTTTGGGAGATTATGGCGGAAATTGAAGATCTTAGCGGGGGGAGCGCATTATCTGCGTCGAAGGATGCGGTAGCTGGTGAGTGAAGACGGAATAGCAAGGCGCGCACCAAGCCACGCCGGTCAGCCTTATCTACAGCTTTGGAACTTGCCAGAAATTGCTTG
This sequence comes from Alternaria viburni, assembly GCF_023758015.1. Taxonomy (NCBI): domain Eukaryota; kingdom Fungi; phylum Ascomycota; class Dothideomycetes; order Pleosporales; family Pleosporaceae; genus Alternaria; species Alternaria viburni. The sequence goes on from NW_026055803.1 coordinate 225,306, forward strand.
TTGTACGTGGCCGAAGCGTTTGACCGAGCTGGCGCGTTTGAGCATAGTGTCTGAGCATAGTGTCGGAGGTGGGATTGTTTTTCCCAAGACACGGCGAGAGCATAAAAGTGGCTCTGTTTCGTTTTACACCGCCTGGCACGACGCCAGAGATGCAGCTGCACCTCCTAACGGGGAAGGGAGCGATAACAAGCTAAGCAAGCGAAGCCACCCGGCAAAGCCTCTAGTTGGCGCGCACGACGCCGCCCAAGTCTGAAACAGGCCCACGGTTGGACGAACGGCGCCGACGTGAGGCGGCCAAAATGGGCCGCATGGGGGTTAGGGGAGGGAGTGAATTGGCCACGGCAAGCTGTTGGTTGTGTAAAAGGAAGTGATGTCTGGTGGTGGTGATACTGGGTGGCAACGGCGATACCTAGGGGTGTTAAGCGCTATTAATAACTTAATGACCGCAAAGCCGGGGGTAATTCAAGTTGGCTACGGGGAGGGGAGTGGAGTGAGGAGAGGAGGGAGCGGCGGCGTTGAGTGGTTGCAGGGCTTTGTTATGCAGGCGACGAACCATAACAACAACACAACCAGCGTCCTCACGACCGCACCACGACACTACTGTTGTAGACTTGTAATCATTCACCCTACGGTTTGGCGTGCTCCTGTCCTGAAGCAGTCCTGCAGTGGGCCAGCAGTGCGCATTCAACGCTCGTCAATCGGTCCAGGGCCATCCCGGTCGAGCTTTGTCTTGGCGTGTCGGCACCCCTTAACGTCACCTGCAATCCGTTTTCTCGATTCCAATTCAAGCTCCTGCCACGCCGACGCAGCTCAAGTTACTTCAATCCCCCAGCGCTCCAAGCCGCCCGACACTCGCTGAGCCCCGGAACACTCACAGCCCGCCAGCGCAGAGCGCACCCTCACGCTCTTTTCGCTGTTCCGCGCTCCCTCGCCCACCACCACCGCCATGGCACAACAGTACGAGCCCCCGGACTTGCTGGCGCCGCTCCCCCGCGCAGCACCTGGCAGCACCTGGACATGGCTAACAGCAGCGCAGAATCACGGCGTCCTTGAAGGACTTCTGGCACACGATGACGTCGTACGACCGCCACGCCTCGCACGACTCGCCCTACCGCACCGGCCGGCACATCCCCATCCCCCAGAGCCGCCACGCCGCCCTCACCTCCATCACGGCCAGCGGCGCCGAGTCCCGCACCGACCTGCACTCGCCCTACCAGCACGACGAGCTCGCGACGAGCAATGGCTTCATCGGCTCCCCCAAGGGCCCCATGTCCCCCAGCTCCCCCTACTCGCCCGGCATGCGCGGCTCCCTCAGCCGCCAGGCCACCATGGACTCGGACTCGTTCCCCCAGGGCGCCAACGGCCAGATCCCCATGCAGGACTTCAACGAGGGCCTGCCCCCGCCGCCGCCCGTCAGCCACTCGTGGCGGCGCATCGACCGCTGGGTCGAGGACCACTACCAAGAGCTCTTCGACAACATGTGCGAGGGCTGCACATCCAACGACGTCAACGAGCTGGAGCACGAGCTTGACGCGACCCTGCCCATGGACATCCGCGAGTCGCTGCAGGTCCACGATGGCCAGGAGCGTGGCGGACTGCCGACTGGTGTCCTCTTCGGTCTCATGCTGCTCGACTGCGAGGAGATTGTCATGGAGTGGAAGAACTGGCGGAAGGTCGCCGAGGAGTACCTCACCACAAAGGTCGACTACCGCACACCGCAGATCCCAGTAAAGGCCTTTGCTGGCTCCTCGACCGCTCCCCCCGTTGCCACAGTCCAGAGCACAGGCAACCCGCTCTGGCGACAGGACCTCCTCGCGCGCCAGGACTCACAGCCCCAGGGCGCCGTACAAAAGGCATACGCCCACCCCGCATGGATCCCTCTCGCTCGCGACTGGGGAGGCAACTACCTCGCTGTTGATCTTGCCCCTGGTCCCAACGGCCAATGGGGCCAGATCATCATTTTCGGCCGCGACTACGACACCAAATACGTTGTCGCGCGCTCATGGGGCGCTCTATTGGCCATGGTCGCAGATGACTTTGCCTCGAAAGACGTATCCATGGACGAGGAGACGGGCGAACTGAAGCTGCTAGCTTTCAAGCGCCAGAACGTAGAGCCGCCCTACCTAGAAGTCCTCCGCTGGCGGTGTGACCAGAAGCACGGCCGCCGGCCACCCAAGAGACGCCCGAACAGCGGTCTGCGCGTCAACCCCAATGCGCCGGGTATGGTCGTCCCCAGTAGCACTGCGAGCAGCCCCTACCACAGCCCTGTAATGGGCCCCGAAGACCGCGGCCGAAGCCCCCACCGCCTATCCAAACCGCCCAAGGGCGTCAGCCCACGAGGCAAGCTCTCCAGCCCGCTAGCCCGGGTCGCAGAAGAGAACCCAGCACCCATCCGCGTGCACACCAACCTCGACTCCAAGACCGCGACTCCCCAGGAGAACCTCATCTCCATGGACACCCCGCGACCAAGCGACGAGTTCCCTGCCGCCCGCCTGCCCACACCGCGTGATAGCCTCAGCAGCGACAAGGAGAACAAAGATGACAAGGAGAACAAGGACACGAAACCAGCTGCCCCCGCCGCAGCCGCTCCTGCGCGCTCGTCGCTGAAGAGCCCCGTCACTGCCACCGAGGCGGAAGACCTCAAGACCGTCGAGATATAGGAATCGAGGCGTAATCATTTGCCCTTCTACCACAACCATCACCATCACAATAACAACGCTTCTTCCCAGCATTGATGAATCTACTACTTTTTTAGAAAGAGAGCGAGCGAGACAGAAAGAAACGGCTGGATACCTAAGGGACAGAACCAATATACACGTTTACGGAGTAAGCAACGGCGTAGCAAGGGAAACTTGGGTGGCGGGAATCAGTGGGGCGCGGATTGGGGATCAAAGCATGTGCAAACATTAATACTTTCTACGGTCTTGACTGAAGTGTGTGTGTATTGATGCGAGCATTTTCCCATCCTTCATTCCCGATTTTCAAGGTTTCTTTGCGAAAGGACAAGGCTGAGGAGAGGCCGATTCTGTGCAATAGGCGTTTCTCTTCTTCGATTCTTCGATTCTGGCTGATTGAATGCAACTGTTTACTACTTGTTCTTCTTCTTTTCTTGCTTTCACATGTAACAACTTTCAGCGGATGCGCTATCTAGTACGCACGTTATTATGTGGGAGATGTAACAACACAGTACAATGTCAATCTGATTTCCTCATCTGCTACGAAGATCATTAAACTTGAGCTCGTTACCTGTACGACACACTGTACCAGAGTGTTTTCGCATGTTCACCATGATTACCATGACTACCATACTTGCTTTCTTTTTCCTCACACCTGGGCACCTTTCCATGCTTCTTTCGGTGTTTTACGCTTGGCCCCCGACAACCCACTTGGGGCATATTTGCTTCTTCCCGTTCTGCATACCATGACTCGGCTATTCATATCCACCTAGCATCCATTTGCTTCTTCCCGCGCCCCCCTCTTTCCGCTTCGACCTTCCGGGAGAGTTCTGTGCTGAACCCATTTGTTTCCGATATTACTATTCTGGGTGGAAGTTTTGGATGCGCGTTTGGGATCATGTTTCTTCCTCGGAGGAGGGTCAGTGAAACGTGTTCTCACGATGATGGAAAGGAGAGTGGATTGGTAGTATCCAGGTGTTGTTGCAAGATAGACATGGCATGGATTCTGGTCGTCATGTCCGCGGATACTGGTCATGTGCGTACTTGGGCCTTGGGACTTGGCTGTGCTGGTGGATTATGCAGCGGGGAAAGGTGAACATTAGGTTTGTACCGAACTTGGTTCCTTGGTCCCATGGCATGGGAGTAAGGATGCCGTTTGCTGACTTGGAAAAGGGCGGGGGTTTACTGTGCCTCCTCGTGACACGGCCTCTCTCTGCTTTGTTCGCATGGCGAACAGCAAGGTCTGTTGCGAACAGCATGTGAGTCAACGAAACGGCGTGCATCAACTGCTATGCCTGACAGCAGTCGCCTCGGTGCTTTCTTTCCTCCACGAAGATACCTAGGTGTGCTTTTTTTACTAGTGACCGACCAGTGTCGCTGTGCTATTTTCCCCTCCCGCCAAGATGACCACATCCCTTGGGATAACTGCATCCAAGCGATGTAAGCTAGAAACCCTCCTAGCTAAGTCCACGACACTCCGCGGTCGTACGTTAGTCGTTTTCGTCACCACAGTCGTTACACAGTCATTACACAGTCATTACCTAGCTCGCGAACCTTAAGACATTTCCAACCAGCACTTTTAACACAGTCACTTCAGTCTAACCCGGCGACTCAGTTCTTGCCCTTGGCCCAAACACGATAATTACGAAAATTACTCCTCACGGAACTAGTCACTGGACAACTTGTTTCCGCGTCGACACCGTTTTTACACCCCTTCGACCAAGTACCGTTCCTCGCACCGTAAGGGGATTAACAGGACTAGGATACATACGCGGCAATGGCACCCGGGATGACAATGCTCCGTCTCAGCATGAGAGTAGTGGAAATCCAAATGAGAAGAATGAGAAAAGACTTGAAGATGAACAAGACACAGAAAGACCAGGAAAGAGTTACCTTGTCAAGATAGCGCAGGGCGGGAATGGGAAGAGTATGTTGGAGGGAGAGTTTCGATCCGCCGCTGATATGCAAAATGTGTCACCGCGATTCTGTACTAGATGGGTTGCCCAGGGCCCTTTCTCAAAAGCACAAGAAGAAGCTCTCGACGACGAGTACAAATATGGGGATCAGAACACGAGAGAAGACAAGGCGCACTATTACTATGTCTCAGAGTTCGCAACTATGCGCCCGCCAACCCCTTCCGACATGCAACTCCTAGCCCATCAACTCGCCCTCTTCCACGCCAAAAGCGCGGAAAAATGCGACGTTCTCAATTACTGCGGTCGGCCGCAAGGAAGGTTCTTCGGGTACCACACCACGACGCACAACGGCAAACTCGCACAGGATAATACGTGGACGACTACCTGGGAAGAATACTTCACGCGCAACATGAGAAGGATGCTGGATTACGACGAGAAAGAAGGCGGCAAGCGCTCGAAAGAAGCAGAATACCTACTCGACGCTTTATTCGACAAGGTCATGCCTAGGCTTTTACGTCCTATGGAGATGGGCGGAAGGAAGATTAGTCCGTCACTGTGTCATGGAGATGTGTGGGAGGGGAATGTAGGCGTGGGGGAGGAAGGGGAGGTGGTGGTGTTTGATCCGGGCTGTTTTTGGGGGCATGCGGAATGTATGATGTTCGTTCTAGGGCGGTACATTAGGGGAAGAAGCTGATCTTCAAATCGCAGATGATCTCAGGACTCTCAACAAGGAACAGCGGGACGAGTATCTACGGCATGTACCTGCTACCTACCCGGAAGACGACTTTGAGGCGAGGATTATGTTGTACCATTTGTGCGTCCCTTTCCCCCCCCTTTCTTGCTTGACGGTTCAAGTATGCTGGAGGCTTTGGTGCTGATGTGTGTAGGAGGAGTTTTTTGCATGATTGTGCGCTTTTTCCTAAGGAGCCTGGGAATAGACGGAGGTTAGTTGAGAAACTTGGTGGTTTGAGTAGATGGAGTACGAAGAGACTGACGGAAGAACAGGTTCACGGAAGAGACTGCGGTGTTGGTGCGGATGTTTCCGGAAGAGTTGGAGGGGTGGGCGGAGGAAAGGAAGCGTGATGAGGATGCGATGGTGATGGAGTGATGGAGTGGAGAAGATATTTCGAGCCGCTTGAGTATCCATGGCAGTATTTCTTCAATCAAGCTAGCTTTTCATGCTACTATTACACTTCCTCGATGTGAACGCCAACCCCCACCCCACCCTCCCAAAATGCCACAGTCCTCTCCGCAATCGTCTTCGGATTCAACACCTTATTCTCCGGTGCTACAACTCCCTCGACATAGATAAGCCCGATGTGCACACCGCTATCACTGAACGCACGACTGAAGCTCTCCACCATATTCTTCTGCGAAGCCCTCACCAGACTCAGCGAAAGGAGTTGCGGCACAGGATCCCACGGCAGATGGCTGTTTGTAACGAGAAGAGCGGGCTTAAGCGACGAGTTTGACTTGGCCAGGCTCTGGAGTCTGGGTATGTAGTGCTGTGCTATGACGTAGAGGGCGAGGTTCGTGGTCTGCATATCGCTGTTAGCGTCTATTCCCATATAATGTTGTCGAAGAGGGAGTTGTTACCTTAAAGTCTTCCTCAATCTCCTCCACGCTGACACCCAGGACATCGCTTGGCTTTACGCGAGCAGCGTTGAAGAAGACGACTTCTACGTCCTCGCCTTCGGTCATGCTGTCTAGCTGCTTTAGTACATCCGGGATAGCCTTTGTATCCGCAAGATCGATGCGCAGGGTGTCGACTCTGACGGAGGAGTTGCTTTTGCTGACAAAAGGCGCATCTTCCTTCTCGAGACGTTCTGTGTTGCGCGACAGAAGGATGACATGCTCAATGCCTTTAGACGCGAATTCAGAAGCCACGTGATTACCGATTCCTGGCCCCGCGCCGAAGATGATGAGGGTACGTGTCATGTTGAAGTACTCAGGGTGTGATGCCGTCGATGTGGTATGCGGGAAGTGATTCTGCCGATGGGGCTGGCGCCTCATAATTTATACCCCGAAGCTCCTAAGAACTACATTTCAAATCATAATGTCGTCAAAGGTCTCGCTCGCGTATCTTACTATTGCCTAGCTGCATCCGAATTATGCTTACGGATGGCTTTCGTCCCGAGGTCGTCCACAGGGCGTACTTGGGCTTATAAATTGAAGCTGGCTGCTGCAGCACATACTGGTACATGATGTTACCGGAGCTTGCAGAGTGGTGGGATGGAGTGTTGGCGGTCAAGTCTGCTCGAAAGAGGAGTATCCATCGTGGTTCCAGACGCGTCAAGGGCTGGGCCCACATGCCCATCGCGCTAGGTACATTAGCGCCTCGCGTCATATGCCCATCTACGCTTTCGAAGGCGTCACTAACGTTGTTAGAAAGAATAGAGTACGCCTTTAACTTAGACTATAGTCTAGTTCTAAAGTAAGCTTAGTCTTTAAAATTATACTTTAGTATATAGTATAATTATAATAGCTTTAATATTATTTACTAAAGTATTTAGTATATTACTATAGTACTATAAGTATATATAAAGGCTTTTAATAATTTAAAAAGATACTATTAGTTAAAAAAAATACTAGTAACTTTAAAAATAGTATTTTTTAGTTTTAAGTAAATATAATAAGTTAAAGATTTTTAAGTATAATAGTATATAAAGTAGCGTACTAGTAATATTTTTTTTTTTTTATATAATACTATAATAGCTATAACTTTTAAAATACTAGCTTTAATAACTTTATTAAGTATTAACTTTAATATAATTATACTTAAGCTAGTACTCTTAAGACTAAAAGCTAATAATACTAAACTTAAAATAATAATAGTTATAAATACTACTATAAAAACTTTAATAAAGAAAAAACTTTAGTAATATAACTATAAAATTTAGTACTAAAAAAGTATTTATAGTATATAAAGAATACTTTAGTTATTATATAATAAATACTAATAGCTAAAGTTTAAAAGCTAAGTTAAAAAATAAAAAAAAATACTAAAATTATAGTAATTATAATACTATATAATAAAATCTATATATTATTAGTATTTTTATTTTTATAAAAATATAAGTATTTTACTACTTTTTTATTATAGTAAATAAAAATCTTATTAGCTTTATATAAGCTATATAGTATTAAATAGAATTAGTAAATTATTATTAAAAATAAATTATATAATATAAGTTAAGTAGCGTAGCTAGAAGTAGTAAAGTAGTAACTACTAAACTAGCTTCTAGCAAAATTAATAAGGTGCATTAAAATATTCTTAAAGACTTTGTGTAGTCTACTAACGTTGTTAGTGATTCTGGAGGCTAAATTACTAACAGCATCGTGTTGTTAGGGTGAGAGTGCGCGTTACTTAGGTATTGTCAAGCTTTGGGAAGCTTCTTGTGCTGAGTAAGATGCGATGTCGGCGGGGTCGCTGCCAGATCTACGACCGTACCAAGATCTCATCTCATGTCACGCGGATTCCCAGTTCGCTACTTCATCGCCATCTTGATGCATAATGTGAACGCGAGAAACATTGAAGATAGGCAAAGGCTGGAATGTATCGTGTCTGCTCAGAATGACTCATTTCGACCAAGCCTCTTTAGGCCAGATAAGGCGTACCTTTATATCGGGGACGAGTTGCACTGCTTCCCACAATGTCCTTTCCTTGACCCGCTCAGCATCACACCATGTCGCAACGGACAAGGGATACCACGCTCGCCAGCGGCTTCACAAAGACTATACATAAGAAACCGACCGCCGCCCTAGACCCAGCCTCGAACAAGTTGCCAAAGCCGCTCAACGTCCTCATAATCGGCGCATCTCGCGGCATCGGAGCCGGAATCGCATACGCATATGCACAAGCGGGTGCCGCATCTCTCATCTTAACAGCAAGGCCATCTTCAGCACAAGAGCTAGCAGCAGTCACCAAACAAGCTCAAATCCTTAACTCTTCGACAACCATCAAGAGCCTGGAAGTCGATATAATATCCAACGAAAGCGTTGCGCGACTTGCGAGGAACGTGAAAGAAGAAGTGGAAAGGCTGGACGTTGTGATCGTCAATTCGGGGTACTCAGGACCGGTAGTGTTGAAAGTCGACCAAGGCAATCCGCAAGATTTCCAAGATGTATTCGACGTAAATGTACAAGGCACATATCTTGTTGCGCATCATTTTGTTCCGCTGCTAAAGGAGAGTGATGGCGCGAAGACGTTTATCGCCATCAATTCCTTTGCAGCATGCATCACCAACGGCCACATTGCGAATACAGCGTATTGCATCTCGAAATTTGCGCAGGCACGTCTTGTCGAATTCTTGTCGGAACAGTATGGTGCGGATGGTATACTAGCGGTTGCTGTGCATCCTGGGGCTGTGAATACTGAGATGGCGGATAAGACTACGCCTGACAGCTTCCGTTCTTGTGAGTGCATCGCTGCATGATTGTGGTATTCTTTTGCTGACTTTGTAGATCTCACAGATGATGTTGGTCTTGGTGGCGCGTTTTGCGTGTGGTTAAGCAGTGAGAAGCGGATGTGGTTGAATGGCCGGTTACTGGGTGCGACGTGGGATGTTGACGAGTTACTCGAGAAGAAAGCCCAGATTGAAGAGCAGGACTCGCTGAAATTTGGCTATAGGGTTGGCGATGCTGCGGCCATTGGAAAGCGAATATGAAACTGGTCGTACGACAGGCTATATCGTGTCTTCGGGCGTTGCCTCCATGTCTTTTTCCCAATCTACTAATCTAATGACGTTGCCTCGATCATACATACACGATCCCCTGTAAGCAGCAGAAAGCACGTCTCGCAAGTGCTGAGAACTGTAGTTACCCAAGTCTGGGCCGAGCGAAGCCTTCCGTAGACTGGTGCCGACAAGACATAGATCCAGCGTGAGATTGGGGTAGTTGACGGAGAATTGTGTTTACAGAATCAGTGGAAGAATGTGGCGCAGAGGAACGTGTATATGAATACAAGATTCTCACATCTTTGATCAGACGACTCCCAGGAGCGGTTTTGGAGTTTTCATCGCGTAAGCTTCAGATATTTTCTGTGGGTATATAATACTATCAGAGGGATTATACACTACCAGCATGAGTACCGAAATGGACATCCTCCGGAGTTCTTGCGGATATGTCGCGACTGATAAGAATAATCGCATGAAGATGCGCTTCTCCGCGAGAAAGGCGTGTCTAAATAAGCTCCTCCGTCCCATCATTCACCTACAAAAGGTCACGCCCTCTTCCTCTACGTAAAGCCAGTCGACGCAGCCCCTTCCTTCGCACACCTCCCCGTCCACTCCTTCGCATGCTTCTCAAACTTCCCCCTCTCATTCGCATACTCATTCGCAATCTTCACCTCGACCGCGCTCTCCAACTCCGGATGATCCAACAGCGTCCTTAAACTCATCAGCACCTTCTCCATCGTATTATTGTGATGCCAATCTTCTCCCAAGATCTTCCAACTCACAACACCGGTCCTACCATCAACGTTGGGATGGTAGATCTTGGTCGTGAAGTTGACTTTAGGTGGTGCCTCTGGGTATTCGTCGGTGAATTGGATGTGGAAGGCGAAGGTGCCGCCTTCGTAGGGGGAGTTATCGAGACCGTGGAGGGTGCCTGTCCATTCGAAGATGTCGCCGTGTCTTAGTTCGACGTGGTAGCCGTCCGCGGGGGTTTTGCGCAGGCCGTGGTACTCTTTTTCGAGGCGTTTTTTAGTTGGCGTCATGTTGTGGGGTAATGTTACTCGAACGCTTTTTGATGATAGAGATTGGATCAACAGGCAACAAAACCAATGCCAATGTTATCGTGCGGTTGAAGAAGGAAGATGTTGAGGATGGTCGCTTGGGTTGGCATACGTCATAGCGCGACTGCTGAGGTGCGCGTTGGTCCGACGCGACTTCCTGGTTCTTTTTATTGACGCGCCTCACACATTGCACTATTGGAACGCATATTCGTGAGGCTAGACTGTATCGAATCTCATCGCAGTGCTGGAAGTCATGTCTCCACATAGCGGTATGTGCGAACGCCTGCGCTTAGCAGACGGTCATACGGCTTCTCTACTTCAGTTGTTCTGCATAGCCTCATCAATCGTCTGGACATGTTTTCCTACAAATCGTTTCCAGTCCTTCTGCGCACCATGCGCTTAAAGTCCTGCCATCTCGAACATGCATACCCTCATTCTCACCAATCCCGTTGTCGCGTCGTGATCTCGCCAAACTCCACTCTTGCATCGAACCCGAGGGCTCCACCATTCGCTTGTCGCATGACTTTTCTTCTCGCTATGACTAGCGACGTACAACTCGATCCATTCCTCTCCTCCTCGCGCCATCCTACCCTTCCGCCTGGGTAACAGGTCTGCCTTAAAGTTTGCGGCACTGGCGCTATCTCCGTAGCGTGCCGCGCATCCGAAGAGACTCTGCACCCTACGTCTCCATCCGGTCGAGAAACTTCGCAGCCTTGCTTGCAAACTCCATAAGACCTATGGCATCGGTTCCCGGACGGTACCTCGCCGTCAATCGAATGTACGCATTTTCATGGGAAACCTCGGCTTTCCCACTTCGCACGTCCATTAGCAGGCGGCGAAAAGCATCGTCTTCGATTTGCTTCGTTAGCCTCATCAGCTCCTGAGTATCAAGCGGTAGGTAATCGGTCCAGAACGGCGCTATGCCCGTTCTTTGGTAGACTTCAATAAGCGCATGCTGAAGGTCTTCGTCGTACTTGAGGCGAGATACCAAGCTGTTGGCCTCCACGAGCTTGTCGTAGAACTCAACGAGAGTACCGCCGCGAAGTTCATTGGCGAGCTTGATATTGTATGGCTTGGCCGACGTGGGCTCTTTGAGGAGGGCCAAATCAGCCTCCATAAGCATATCGCTATACGCCACGAGCGAACCAGGTGTCATCGAGAAGGAAACTCGTGTAGGAGCGCTCGGGAAGGAGAAGTCGCTGTTACTTGTCGCCGGCTGGTTCACGCCCTGATCCAAACCAGTCACTGGTGCCTGACCGCCATAATCCGCGCTCGCAGACCTCGACGCGGATCGATAGCGGTATCCAGCCCGGCCACGAGGAACGGTGACGAAAGCTCCTATCTGCTGAGGAGACTGCGACCGAGTGACTCGTCTACTCTGCCTCAGAATATCACGCACGGACCGCTGATATCTATGGATCAGCGCGGAGAAGTTGCTGCTATATATGAAGCTGCTCCACATCATCTGCCGACCAGTTGAGTACTCATTGAGTATAAGAGATGGGACCGAGGCCAATTGCCTCCTTATGAGCCTTCGATCTATGGCTCGAAGAATGTCGAATTCTGCATAGCGCGCCATGCTGATCAGCTGGCTCTCGGGGAGGCGGGTCCGGGATGACGATTGAGCTGGGTTCCTCGACTTGAGAGCGTAGTATAAGCCGACCAGAGTCTTAAAGCGAAAATCTTCACTGATGCAGAGAAGACGTGTTGATTGTTGACGAAGCGGCCGAAGTGCCCTCAACTCCTCATCCGACAGTGCGTCTTCTTCAGCTTGAGCAGCGGCCTGGGCGGAGACCGTCTCTTCGTTAAGCGTAGGCGCGCTTGGTTCCGCTGGTCTTGCTGACGGTGTAGATGCGTTTGGAGGAGAGTTTTCGTTAGTTGCCTGGGCTGCTGGCTCGGCGAAAGTTGCAGCATACGCAGACTGGTAGGAAGACTTGGACCTGTTAGAACGAAGCGAAAGGATTGGGATCACGAACTTACCGGTACGTCTTGCTCTTCGGACACGGAGGCTACAGGCGCCGCACGCACATCTTCCACATCTCTTTGAGGTGTGACAAACTAGATCTAATTAGCAAGAAGTCTTACAAGCTGTAGCGATTGGAGTGATCTTCGTTGGTCTGCGTCTCAGATGGAACGTTTGTTGCAGAATCTTCACTGACTTTGAGACCACACGTAGGGACCGTTGGAGCTGCGCGATCTGGTACAGCGCGTGGCGCAGCAGTTCCAGCTTGCAGTATTTGGATGAGCAGGGACTTCATCACTTGTTGCTCGGCCTTGAGCTGATCGATGCTCGTTTTGACCTCGTCAAGATCAGCCTTGGTAGCGAGTCCTCCAGTTTCATGGGAGACCGTGTCGCCGACCCTCCGTAGAGGCACAGAAGCAGTCGTAGTTGAGCAGTCGGGTGAAGAAGACATTGTGAAGCTCTTTGATGTCTTCTGGTGGTGCGAGTAGGTGATCGTGTGATCGGAGTGAAAGATCGTGCCGAGCGCGCTCCGCTGGTAAAGACTTTGAGAAGAAGGTTGAAAGCTACAGAAGTCTGATTACAAGACTTGAGCTCCTCGGTGGGTATTAAGGTCTTCCATCGGGCGGCTGGCCTGCGTTTATATACTCCTAGGGAGCCGCTGAGCCCACCATGTGATGACTCCCTTCGCTTGGTGAATGACCGTGGCGCTGCTCATTGTCGTGGTCCGTGGAGACGCAGCCATGACATCTGTTGCAGATGAAGTGAATGCTGTATAGGCGGAGGGTCTTGTACGTTCTGGTGTGTATTGGAGGCGTAGACCTGCGTAAGGTCATACGGTTTGCGAAAGGGGAACTTAGGAAAAGTCACAGTTGTCTACTAGTGTTAGTAGTAGAGTGTTTAATGTAGTATGTAGAATACTATCTAGCAAGCGCTTAAAATAATAAACAAGCTAATACTAATAAAGACTCCTCTACGCGGGATAAGGCACATACTAATAGTTATAGCGCTAGGCAACTATAAGGAGGTACGCGTTAATAATAATAGAATACTGTAAAATTAGGAAGAAAGATACATTACATTATATACCCACGGTTGATTTGCGGGTTCATCAGTGGCCTTTACTTAACCTTTTCTGCCTTACTGGCACACCACAGAGCTGATAGCTTTCATTCGGATACATTACCACGTTGTCACAATGGTGGAGCGGAACGCGCCGATGACTACCACTGCGCAGCGGCAACATAGTGACTGAACAATGCATTCATCTGTAGTCATTCCACAGCAACAAGGTACCACCGTTCATAAGGCGAAGAAACCCCATTCCAGTAATCACCCCACCAATTCACCCCTTCTCTTCTTCACCAAGGAAGCAAAACAAATACAAGGTTTTGCCTTCACACCCAAACTTACAGAGCCTCCACACCCCATCAAATCCGCTCACCATGGACCAAACCCGCGCAGAGACAATCACCGACTTCTTCCAAACCCTCATGGACCTCAACGTCAAGATCCCCAAGCTAGCTCGTGGCATGGAAGTAAAGCTACTAGCTGCATGTATGGATGCAGGTGTAGCTCCTTTTTGGGATGACTTCACTGAACTTTCCCTACCGCAACTCCTCACTCTGGCTAGGAAAATGGAGCACGAGGCGGCGGATATGGTCAACGCTAGAATGCAGGGCAATAATTGGGATAATGAGGATATGAGGGAGCAGAAAATGGAGTACCTCAAGGCTGTAGCAAAGGTTGGGCCTAATGCGACACCGAAGGGGTTGGAGAATTTTGCGGAAAGGGCGAAGATGGTGGTGGAGATGGGGAAGATGGAGAGGGATATTGAGAAGGGTATGTCGGGATTGAAGGTGTGAGGGGACGGGATAGTGATGGTGTAGGGAGGGGACGAGGTGCTGAGCTGCCGCTTTTGCGATGTAGTTGCGTAATACGAGATCGACGGGTTTTCCACCGTAATTGCAACATTGCTAAACATCCCCTCAAGATTTCAACTGACGATACTCCATGACCGTCTCACGAAAGCAGTCGGTATTCTGTATCAACTGTAAAAAGTGGTTGGCAGCCTGAACATATCGAGTCTCTTGCTCCTGATACGTCAAAGGCGTGTCGATGTACTTTTGCTCAAGGTCGCTCCGCATGCGAGCTTCCAGTCTGGACACGAGATCGGCTACCTCGGCTGGCTGGAGAAGGAGCTGGTCAAGGTTGTGTGTGGCGCTCGGGCTGGAGTTCATGGCGTTGACAGCATCTGTAAGGGCGGAGATGAATGAGCCCTTGATGTCTTGGACTGGTGAAGGAGGGTGAGAGTGATACTCTGCATCAGCAGTACTAGCAGCACCGCTATCGCCACGCAACCCGAAGGCGTCGACGAAATGGCCCTTCGCCGACGAGATGAAGTTCCTCAGACGCCGATGGTAGCCCTTCACTTTGTTTACGAAAGAGTTCAGTTTGCCGCAATCACGGAGCTCAGACTCAGACTGGCTATCGTACGCTCTTTCTATTGCCGCATCATCTCGCTTGAAGATTGAGCCCTGCATTGCGGAGTCGATGCGGTGAAGGGCTGCGAGTTCGTCTTGATGCACCATGTCCATCATTTCTGAAGGCTGTAAGCGCTCTTTCTGCGCTGACCGTGCTTTGGCGTTCATGCGCTTCGCTTTGCGTAGCATACGGCAGAGAAAGTGTCGACGCTTTTCGACTGATAAGCCTTGAAGCGAAGGCGGGGCTTTCAGAGGGTTGAGAGCGTCGAACTCTTCCTGGTTGAGCGTCGGATCGGCCCAGCTATCGTGAGCGGATACGTCGGCCATCTCGACGTCTCTGGAGTACAAGACCTCTTTCACTCTTGCTAGGAAGTTGCTTGTATCGCTCAAAGCTATGAGCTCCATTTGTACACCGTCTTTGTACTTCTCATCAAGCCACGTGTCTGACGGCGGAGTAGAACGAGATGATACTTCCATGTGTATGTCATGGAGGACCTTGGCATCCAGACTATGCATCAGCTCGTAAAGCCCATTCTGATCGAGGAGCATGCCCTGAAAAGGGCTCAATTTGCAGTGCATTCTGTCCACTTCGTCATGGAAGAACTCCAGCCCTTTTTGGCGGAGCTCGTAAGAGATTCCGTCGAGGTAGCCGTGATCCCCTTGCCTTGGCGCTAACTTCGTGTGTGCCGGTGAAGTCGACTCCTGGGATGCATTAACAGGCTGGAATGTGAATACAGCGCCAAGAAAAGGCGAGGTTCCGGATCCTGGAGCAGGATTGGTGTGTACGTCCGGAGCACCATCGAAGTCATAGTCCATGTCGTCTGATTCAGCTGCAGTGGTTGCATTGCCCTCATGGCTGTCATTCCAGTTGGAGCCAGTTTTCATCGGAAGTGTGGTGGTCGGCATGTGCCCAGCGACCGAGCTCGAAGTCACATTCCGCTTGGCAGCGAGGATAGGTGCAGGCACAGGCACCCCCGAGCAATCACTGACCTTGGAGACGAAACGGCCGATCAGAGCGAAGAAAGCCTGCTTGTCTGATATATGTTCAAGCTCGAACTTGATAGCAGCGGTTAACTCCTTGTACCGATCGTCGGTGATCGCGATGTCCGTGGCGGTGATGTGGTAGTCAATGGCTTTGCTTAGTATGCCCTCAAGCGAATCCAAAGCCTCCTTGTCGTTGTGGAAAATCTTCTCCCTGCGGAAGATGCTGTTCAGGGATGAACCAATGTCTTTTACGCCCAGCTTGCGGACTCGCTTGGGCAGAGTAGAGCCGACGACGTATATGACGGTGGTGCGCTCAATGTTCTTGTCAATGGCGAGGTCGGTGAAGCCGCTGAGCGCTGCCTTGAGGTGGGTGAGATCATGGCTCGCTGGGGGTTGTGCAGGCTATGAGATGTTAATCACGAGTCTAGCGGTCAGGACACGATACCAACCATAGACGAGCCATACGATGCGCCGCTGGCGAACATGGTGGCAGAGTCCATGGCCTCTATGATGTTAGATCTTGACCCATTGAGTTAATTTTAACGCCTTACAAGACTGCGGTCGACTAGGCTGTGCTCGGAGGTGACAATAGTAGTCTGTATATGCGTGTGTGATAAGGAGTGGCAAAGCAGGACCAGTGAGGATCGATGTGTCTAGCAAGGACTGTGAAGTGCACAGCGGATGAAAGTCTGTGATGGAGGAAATCAACCGATGGAAGTGCTGACGGTTCAGGGAGCGTGGGTGCAAGAAGTGTGTCTGTGCCAGTGGTGTTGAGCTGGGTAGCAGAGGGGCGATGGTAGTTCACAGCGTCAGAGGCGGTGCGGGTTAAAGCATTGTTCGACTCGCCAAGACTGCCAGCAAATCGCGTTACGGATCAGGTGCTATTGTAGCTATTGTGGCAGGTCTTCATGGTAGTGAAAGGGCAAATCGGCCGAGCCCGGCGCAGAGTGAGCTCCAGAGCGTGGAATGCTTCTCCCAATCTTCAATTTGCTGAACCATTTCCATATGCTCATCCACAAAGTCACCAGTATGAGCACTTATCCATGGCAGTGGTACGATTGGCATGATCTTCTTGGAGTTCGAATTTCTTGGCGCTGTCTGCGCGGGATATCACAGTTACCGGTCTTGGTTTCCGCATCCTGCGTCATCCATAGTATGTACATCCGCCATGCCCAATATGGACCCCAATTGCTTGTCATATATTTCACACCCCTCCTGATGCTCATCAAGAGCTCAGTGATCCCAAGGATGCTTCCAGCCGAGAAGCGCGGGTCCGTCCTTCTTCGCGCGGTACATCAACTGCCATTGTTAGCGCTATGCCACCTTTAATCTATGCGTTCGACATACGAAGAACCACATGGAGGCGCCGAGGCCAGTAGCCATGAATCGGTATAGCGGTCGGACTGGGTGGATGTGGATGGGGTGGTTTGGGTGCGGCGCATATTTGGGCGGGCCCATGCGGGCTCGTGTGGGTTGCATGATGACTGGGAGCCTATTGGGTTCTCAGTATCGTGAGATGTCTTCGGAGGGTAGTAAGGTATCGTACCTGGTTGCTATGGGGTGCAATGGCCTGTTGACGTCTTCGTGATGGACGTGTGGTTAAGGTCGATCGGAGGCTACGCTAGCGTGCGGCGCCAAGGCTGTGCCATCAACCGTGGATCGCGTTCTTTGCTCCTTCACCAACGATGATGTCCAGGCCTATTATCATGCCCGCACAATAGCTTCTGCTTTGCAACTCCCATCCACGGCAGCGCATGCCATCGCGACCACGTAAATCTCGCTACATCACGCCACCGGGTTCGAGAAATAGCCCGACTCCCCTGCGGACATCTGCGCCGAGGACCACTAGCAGCCGGTACAAAGCGTAGCCGCGAACATTCCATCGCGAATCCAAGCCACCACCACCGCCGCCGACATGGCGAACTCGGCAGGCGCGACGCCATCGCAGACCCTGCAGCGACGATTCAAAGGATGCAGCAAGATTGGCGAATACGAAATGATGAAGAAGCTTGGAGAGGGCACTTTTGGTGAAGTCCACATGGCGCGACAAAAGGCTACCGGCAGCATCTTTGCACTGAAGAAGATCCTGATGCACAACGAAAAAGATGGCTTCCCTATTACGGCGCTACGAGAAATCAAGCTGCTCAAGATGCTATCGCACGACAACGTCCTCAAGTTGGAAGAGATGGCCGTAGAACGACCAAAGACCGAGGGCAGGAAACGCGCCATCTTGTACATGGTCACCCCATACGCAGACCACGATCTATCGGGTCTCCTCGACAACCCCGAAGTCCAGTTCAAGGAGGCGCAAATCAAATGCTACATGCTGCAGCTGTTCAAAGGCCTGCGATACCTCCACGATAACCACATCCTACATCGAGACATGAAGGCCGCCAATCTTCTCATCAACAACCGCGGACGCCTACAAATAGCAGATTTCGGTCTCGCGCGACACTACGACGAAGCGGTACCACAACGAGGCAGAGGCAACGGCGAAGCGAAGCGCGAATACACTACATTGGTTGTGACTAGATGGTATCGGCCTCCGGAGCTTCTTCTGCAGCTCAGGAAGTACACCCCGGCTATCGACATGTGGGGTGCGGGCTGTGTCTTTGGCGAGATGTTCAAGCGCAAGCCCATCCTCGCAGGACAGAGCGACATCCACCAGGCCCAGATAATTTTCGAGCTTGTCGGATCGCCAAACGACGACAGCATGCCGGGGTGGCGCGATCTCCCTGGCGCCGAACCCATACGCGCATTCCCCGTCCATACCGGTACTATCGCTCAACGGTTCCGCGAGCTCTCGCCCGTAGGACTATCGCTCATCAAAGACCTCATGAGGCTCGACTGGCGGAAACGAATCAATGCCATCGACGCCATCGATCACCCATACTTCCGAGAACAGCCACTTCCTATGCGCGAGGAAGACATCCCTACCTTTGCCGACTCACACGAGCTAGATCGACGGAACGCGCGAGGCCAGAAGCAAGCACTACCACCAGCACCACAAGGCGGAACAGTCGGCGGCGGTCCAAACGGCGAATGGACCGGCCAAGGCCCACCACCGCAATCATGGCAGAATGGCGACCGAAGATACGGCGGCCCACAAGATCGCGGTCCACCAGGCGTCGACAGAGGCCAAAGAGGAGGCTACGACCGCCGCTACGAACACCGCCCTCCACCCCCACCACCAGGTGGTGACCGCCGACCGAACTGGGGCAACGGCGCAGACAGAGGCCACAACGGTCTCCCACCACCTCCCGCCGACGGCCGTCACCCCCTCCCACCCGTCCCCCGCTACGGCCCCGATGGCGCAGACCGCAGGAGACAACCGCCAGCTACCGCCGGCGGCGACACCTACATACCCAGCTACGGCGCAGAAGGCCCCCGCCGTTCCCGCGAACCAGACGATCGACCTCGCCGCGGCTCCCGCGATTCGGGTAATTCACGAGAAGGATACACAGATGACCGCTCGGACCGGAACCGCGCGTACAGAGATCGACCCGATCGGAATGACGCGAGAGGTTTCGCGAGGGAACGAAGAGACGGACGGACACGGTCACGCAGTCCAGACCGTAGAGATCAAAGACGTGATAACAGGGATAACAGGGAAAGAGACGCGGATATCTACCGTAGACGATAGGTCTGCTACGGTTGCAATAACCGAAAAGCGCACGACGGGATCTACGCCATCGGGACATGTACTGGTACAAGGTTCCAACAGACACTCGATGAGCGGAGTAAGACGTGGCAGTTCGAGAGCTTCGCTGTCAAGATGCGTGTAAGTGAGAGGTGGGGTGTTGCGGCTGAACCTGTGGTTTATTAGGATGAAGAACGGGTGGCTGCTGAGATGGGCAGGGGCGTTTCTGGGTGATTGGTCGGCTGGTTAGGGGGTGTTTGAGCATTTTTATGGCGTTGTTGACTTCTTGGCTGAGGGTTTGAGGAGGGTTTTATTGATTCGTTATGGGTATGGATACCAAGTTCTAGTGTATGATAGGATGGACAGACAGACAGGTAGCATAGCGTGGTATAGGTAGTTTTGGGGAAGTAGTGGTAAAGAAACAGATCACATCATCTTCATTGTTGCATTGCTTATGATCATGATGTATCGCGCACATTTAAAGATATCATAAGTTCACTTGGCTCGATTGAAGCCTTCCGCGTGTGTTTCTTGGCGGGGCTGCTGGACAGGCGACAAGCGGGAAGCCGCGCCTCAACTTCACTTTGCCTCCACCACCTGCATCATCACGCACAACAGCTAACCACAGGCCGCAGCCAAACACACAGCGATGCGGTGCCGGCATTGACATCGATACTGATACTGCTTTGGCATCACAGCATACGGCAAAACTGACGGGGCGCCTGAAGATGCAGGCGCAGCGAAGGAAGCTTGGCGGACTCAGCCTCAGTGTCTCGGTGGTGCACCCCGACCGGTGAAGATGGTTGAGCCTTGTCTCTTCACTTCTCTTGTCAGGTCTAAACCTATACTTACCGTCCTGCACCTTCGAAACCTCTTACGCTGCCGCCGACATGGCCACTTCCTGATTTATCGTTGCCAGCCTCCGCTTCTCGAACCGGCGGTCACAACTCAGACGCAAACGCTCATGCTCAGCTCTTAAAAGTGATATAGCCGTCTTACAGCCTTTTCGATTCGACCGTAGTTTCTCCCAGAACATCGGATCTTTCGGTTCATTCGAGTTGCGAAACCGGCAGGATCAGGGCCAGGATCTGGGAGCATGCCTCGTTGCTACGAGTGTAGCAAGGTCGTATATTCGACATCGCGTTCATATGGCATCGTCGACCTTCGCACATGGTCCTCTGGACCTGAACTAATCAAATCTGCCGACAGCGGATGCGATATGTGCTCCTTCATCCGGAAAGATATAGAGAAGGTTTCTGCGGCAAACATTCGACGCATCAACGGCCGATCTCCGATTGTGCTCCGAGACCTCAACGGCCGTATCAAACTCGACGAGATCGGCGTGTGTTTCGAAGATCCCGGGTGTTCCGATCACCATAGTCTCTATATGTGTCAGAGCTTGAGCTATTCCTTCATCGAGGCTCGGGCATTAGAAGCTCTTCACGACCCGGTCCTGCGTGCCCGTGAGCTTTTGGATGCCTGCATGCTTTGTGACAAGGGCAATCATGATCTCTGTAAGCCATGCGAAGTGGATCTATCAGTGAAGGTAGCCTCGCTCCCACGTCGTCTGCTCGATCTGTCCCACGAAGATGTCGTTCTCACGCTTGACACGCAAGAATGGATTGCTATGAACCGCGCCACGGTGGATGAACTTGCCAAATACTGTACATTGAGCTATCGTTGGGGTCAACAGCCACCAGCTTGTATGTTGCGTACCCAACCCACTACGGACCGGATTATATTCCTTGTTGCCATGCCACAAACGTTCCAAGATGCGATCACTGTTGCACGAGGCTTAGGGATACGATTTCTCTGGATTGATGCCTTATGCATAATTCAACCTAGAGCACACGACGACTACACTGACTGGAATCTGGAAGGACCACGTATGTGGCTGGTTTACCAGAACGCAATTTGCACTATCTCAGCTACTTGCTCGGAACAACCCAGCGACGGCTTTTTGCATAAAGTTGGGATCGATTACAATCCACCCTGTGTCATTCCTGAGAAAGGGATCACATACGGTACGCTAGAGCCTCTGGTCATGTCTACGGGTATCTCGCCGTGGTACGCTTCGGTCGTCGCTTCCAATCTGAACAGACGCGGCTGGGTTGCACAAGAACGCTTACTTTCGCGGAGAATACTACATTTCACTGAAGAGGGTGTCTTTTGGGAGTGTCAAAAAATCGACGAGGACGATGATGAGATCGATGATGAAGATTACGCCATAGACGGCAAGATCGGAACAAACGTAGGACCGCACCACGCTTCCTTGATGGTCTTTGGAAATTGGCTAGCTTTCATTGAGCTCTATTCACTTTCGAAATTCACATTGCAAACAGACCGTTTGATCGCTTTGTCATCGATTGCAAGGTGTGTACCAACTGAACGGTTTGGACATGAATATTATGCTGGCATATGGGGGTCGCACCTCTTCATGTGCCTCTCCTGGAGCTCCAAGACTCCGTGTTCCGCCACAGCAAGGGAATCGTACCTCACTATTGCGCCATCCTGGAGCTGGGCATCGGTAAACGGCGGAGTTCAGTATCCTTCACGTGAACACAGCGCGCATTCGGAAGAGCTACTAGAGATGATGGACGTGCAAACTTCCTTAGCTGAACCCAGCAACCAATATGGCAACATCAAGAAGGGCGCTTTGAAGCTCCGTGCTCGGCTCTGTTCCCTTTCTCTGCCTACAGACGGTGATGAATATGATCTGGGCTTGGACAACCCATGTTTCTCCGACTTGGACGAGGCTGACGGGGGGCTGGCCTGGGATGAAGACCAAAACCCTTCCACAGCCATGGCGGTATACACTGTTATCCCGCTGGGCATATGTGTTGACGGTAACGAAGCCTTGTACGACGCTTTAGTTATCACCCTAGTACCATCAACTAGTGGTGGAGATACAGGCGATTCGTGTGAAGTATATCGGCGTATTGGACACGTCCACTGGCGGCTCTACCAGAGCTACATACATCCTGGCCATTTACGATCCAAGTTTCAGGTCTGGACCGATGCTCTCTTCTCTAATGCCAGGGAGCAGACTATTGTAATGATATGACTTCGTCCGATATACAAGCAGTGCGTGTCTCACACGTAAGGAGCGATTCCTCAAACCAAAGTACATGTTACACATCCTCTCAAGACCTCATTTTGTGCGCTAAACTACAAGCGTAGTATTTTCGATTATCCAAAGTACTAACCAATAATACGCGACGATCTGGAGTTTCTCAAGTCATGCAGCGAACCGCTCGACTCAAGAATCTTCAACAGCAGAGTCGGATAGTCCCATCCCAAGCCAGCAGCAGCCAGTGCCGTCAGGCTAGCTTGATTCTCTCTACCAGGCCTACCAGGACCGGTCATGTTCTAGTCACAGTTTAGCCATGTCATCAACAGCAACTCTCAATTGACCTACTGGTTTCATATTGACATCAAAAAGAGCGAACGGTGACGATCCATCCTCCGTGAACCGACGAGCGTCAACTCGGATAGGAGCAGTACATTGAAGCAACTTCGCCACTTCAACACACTGTCGCTGTACCTCACCATACTGTGGATCGGCCATGTGTTCGTCTTCGGAAAGACACCGAGAGTTCTGAAGCACAGCGACTGTGCCATTGTACGGTGCCACACCTGTGAGCAGTCAGTGAGCATTACATCCGCTTTCCCAAGTCCACAACGCCAACCCACCTTCAGCGTGATTAAACCGTTCCACAACCGGCATCGCCCAATACCCCTCCCGTCCCGTCGCAGGCGAAGGCGGCATAACAGTAACAGTGACTTCCTGACCCGCAAGAAAGTCTTCGACGATCACATACGCATCCTCTCCCAGTAAATCGCCGCAATGGTCGATCAGTTCGTCTTCGGAGCGACATACTCTCACTCCGTGGCTTCCTCGTCCTCTAACCGGCTTGGCGACAACAGGATAGCGAAGATCCGCCTGGAGCACTGCCGCAAGACTTTCGTGGTCGTGAACGTCGTGTGCATCCGGCAGCGTAAACCCACCACGAGTACGGAGGAGATTGTTGACGAATGCCTTGTCATCGCACAGCTCGACCAGCTTTGGGGGCTGTCCTACAACCCTCAACGTCTCATCCACACTCGTCAGACTCTCTGCCGTCTGAAGCGGATGCTCCGCGAAGAGTATAGTGTTAGCCGAAAAGTGCGTCACCCCCTTCTCCAGCGCACGCGTAACTCCGGCCTCGGAATCGCCAAAGCACCAGTCTGCATCTTTTTGCGGATCTGGAGTTGAGACGGGTGTGACGAAGGAGATTAGGCTGTGGTGTTGGTGGGTTAGTGAGTAGGCGATGTCTGCACTGGAGTCGATGTATCCTTGGTAGAATTGTCAACGTGGCCGCGAAGGGTCTTACTTGCGAGATGCGGATGCGTACCTCCGGGCTTCTTGGGTTTGCGCACCCCGTTGATTAATGGTGGTGAGAGTTCTTGGTATAGGACTGCTACGCGTGGCGCGGTGGTGGAGTACATTTGTCGACGGGTAGTGGGCACATTGAGGCGGCGACCAATATTTGACTTGGACAAGTACTTTGTCGCTTTGATCATGTTATTTGCCCAAGCCAGAAGTTCGAGGGAGTTCTTGGATAGTTGGAAGGCCGATATTGAAGTACACGGTTGCGCTCGGAAAGGTCCGACAAGCGTTCGGAAATGTTTCCGAGCATGCTATGTACCTAAGCAATGGATATGATATCACCCATACCACAATAACTGCGTTGCGCATGGGAGAACGCATTTGCACGGAGCCGAATAGCGAAAGACGTTCTAGTATCTTCTGACGTTCCGGAAGCTAATTCGGTCTTGGTACACGGTGAGATAGCCTCTTCCCCGCTAGAGATTGCAGTGCAGGCGCTGGCGATCCAGACGTTCCCGAGGTCGGGTCACCGCCGCTCTCTGTTTCCTGGGGAGTCAGCTCCTCTACAATTGAGATGCTGGTCTAAGGCAGGGATTCTATATAAGTATTCTGCAGCCTGGCAGACGCATGACGAACTGTGGACGAATGCCGAGCAGTGCGTAATGGGCCTGCGCGAACGCCCTGCATTCATGGCTTCCTTGGCAAGGAAACCTGCTCCTTCGCGCTAAAGATTGCAGTGCAGTCGTCTGCCTCCTTGTGATACACAAAAGGAGGCACACTTTTAGAAGCTCAGAGCCGCATCTACAACGACCAATGAGAGCCCCAGCGACTTGGCAAAGTCGACCCCCGTCTCAGCTTCACCGGTGGGCAAAGCATAGTTGTCCAGCCACGATAACTGCGCGTCCCTCCATACCAGTGGCTCCCGGATCCGATGTGGTATGAACTCACGTGGGTCGTAAGTACAGGCCGCGCTCGGGTAGGGTCGAACGGCTTCTTGAACCGTTCCCAGGCATGTCCTACACCAAAAGGCATCACACCTGCCACATCACGCATCTGAACCGGACTTCCGCACGACCTCGAATAGCACCAACGATTGCATGTCCATCGCGGAGCCAGAGAGCGCTCTCGATTTTAGTACGCACGTGGCTGAGAGGCCTCGTCCAGGCTAGAGATTGCAGTGCATGTCTGTATTTGCTTAAAAGTCGTTGAATTGGTACTACTACCTTTTTCCAGGTACCGTATCGATGGTAACTCCCGAATCTAACCCGCGTGGCTCGTTACATTGCACGACGAGGCTGTGGAAAAGTCACGCATTACTGGCTGTCTTTCAAGGCTTTTTTGTTCTGGCTACATCCTTCCACGGTTGGCATCCATGCCTGCTCCTCCGCGCTAAAGATTGCAGTGCAGTGAGGCAGGCCCCTGTTCTCAGCCTCACCGGTGGGCTGTAATGCATAGTCCTTCAGCCACCATTTCTGCGCGTCCTTCATACCAATGAACTCCGAAGCCGATGTGGTCTGAACTCGTGTGGCTTGCAGCGATGTGTAACAGGGCTGTGCGAAAGACGTGAATTATTGGCTACATATATTCCGCCTACGTGCTCGTCGCCGCTAGAGATTGCAGTGCAGAGTGCCCCAGCCACCGTTCCCCTAGGCCCGCATGACTTGCAGTGATGCGCAACAAGGCTGTGCAAAAGACGTGGATTATTGGCTGCTTCTTCCATGTACATACTCGCTCCTTTGCGCTAGAGATTGCAGTGCAGCTTGGCCTGAAAGAAGGCACGTGTGCTGACTAGTCACTAAGCCAATCTGAACTCAGCGTGCGTATGGCTTGTTGTGATAGCCAATTACGGTGCTTTGAAGAAGCCTCTTGATAGCCTTCGAGTTCTTGGAAAGCTGCATGGTTGGCTGCTTCCCTTACATACCTTCTCTTCCGCGCTAGAGATTGCAGTGCGAACATACATATAACATGCAGCGGGTAGCTGTGCGAACGGTCGTAGATTACTGGCTACCTTTTTCACATACTCGCAGCTCCGCGCTAGAAATTGCAGTGCAAAGAGGTCCATTGGTACTCAAAGCTGCGAGCAGCTGTCGGGATTTCCCGCCCCCACGCCGGTCCCAGCCTCATCTTCACAGCCCCTCCCACTCCGGCCGACACCGACACCCCCTCCTCCTAACATGCAACACGCCCCTCTCAGCCGCCCTTACCATCCACTCCACCCACTCAATCTCATGTTCCACAACGCCCCTCCACTCCCCCGTCTCAATCCTCTCATCCTTACTCTTCACCAACCAATCCCTCAGCCTCCGCACGCAGGCTTCCAAACTCTCCGCTACACTATCTTCCGTCGCACCAGGCTTCTGTTGCTCCAGATACATCATGCGCTCCATGCGTGTTAGCAGGGCGAGTTGAATCGATGAGGACTCCGTGTACTTCGAGAGGAGTAAAGTAGCGGAGGCGCGGAGGGCGAGCGCGTCTTCACGCGTTGCGGTCGTGCATGGGAGGTGGCGTTGTGGGCGGGCGAGGTGGAAGGAGCCTGGGGGGCGGAGAACGACGAGGTCGTCGAAGGAGGTTGTTGGGGTTGGTATTGTTGCTGTGGAGTCTCGTGATGATGGCCTTGTTGAGGACAGTGATTGTTGGGATAGGTGAGATTGTTGCCCGTGTTGTGATTGTTGTGATCCTATCGTACCGTCCCAGTTCAGATACGGATTACTATCCAGTGACCTCGTAGTATGTAGCTCAGAAGATTGATCATCAGCGTCCCCGCACTCCGTGTCGGGGTAGTCGTCCGAATCGTACATGAACGTCTCTGAGTAACTGAACCCATAGCCTTCTCTTTTCTTACCCGGTTTGATCAAGACGGGAGGTTGGTGGTAGATGGACGTTTGTGGTTGGATGGGTTGGACCGGCGATGCCTTGGTGGTAGACTGCGAACTCGAGGAGGAGAAGCTAGCACCGGGGGTCATGGTCAGCTCCGAGAAACTTTGGTTGAAGTTATTCTCGGAATGGACTTGTCGCTCGACATCATCGATGAAGGATTTGGAGAAAGAGAAGCGGAGTTGGATGTTTGATGATGGTGGTGGCTGGCTCTCTTGACTGTTCTTGCGGTCACGTGCTGGTATCGACTCTCTTTGCGATGGCATGGTAGGCGCTGGCCTATGGGATAAAGGATGGTTGTTCTGCTGCTGCGGCGATATGAGCCTGGGTGACTTTGCGCCATGTATATATAATACTTACAGGCCCTCGCCACCTAGGCGGCCGCTTGCTCTTTCCCTCGATTGCTCGACGCTCTTGCAACTTGGTTGTTTCTGTGATCACAGGAAGAGCAAGTGCATCGATGCTTCTACTTCTGCGCAGACTGACTTGTCGCTGCTTTGTTGGACCTTCTCTTCTCTGTTTGATATTAGTGTCTGATCATTCGTCGCGCAAGTTGACTTACCTTTACAGGCATGATCGGAGTATGCATGCGCGTCGCGCGTATTGGGTTGTTCAATATCAAAGGTGGTCGGACGTGTTTCGTATGGGAAACAGGGACGAAAATATCTTCGACTTTGAGGAACGCGACTAAGATAACTGTGTTGATTGTTGATGCGTCGTGTATATATCCCGGGGTACGTCTATCGGAAGGCGCGTCCGAGTCGCGTGGGTGTTGACTAGCGTGGTTAGCGCAAAACACGACTCTCGTCCTATCACCACGGTGATCTTGAGTATCCTGAGACATATTGCCCCACTTTCTTGTAGTGTATCATCACGGCTGCGATCTTTGGGTGGTGCGGATGTAGTCTTGTCGCATTACTTTTGCGCGTTCCAATGGTATCATTTCTAGCAATTCGCTCTTGTCCTCCTTCCACGACTAGTGCCGCGAACGTGCTACTTCTTTCCGGTCTCCAATAGTTCAACACCTGTCCTCACAACGCCGATCGCTGCGCCTGTTTGTATGGCCTCGTTACCACCTCCACTCAACCTGTACTCGATGTCTGCCAGACCTGCCATCCAAGTCACCATAACCTGCGGAGGCACGTCGTTGCTGACTAGCTCCTCACTGATCGCGGTCAGGATATCTGCCAGCGCGAGTCCCTTCATGATCTTCAGGTTGTTGACCGTGCGCAAGCACTCTGTCATGTCGTTCTTCGATAGTAACGTCTCGATGATGTACTTGATATCCGACGGGTGTGGTGCCGCTATGCAGTCGTAGATGGTAGTCTGCGTGATCTCGTCGCGCACGATCGTGGATGGGTCGGGTGAGGGCTTGCCGGGTGTCTGAAGCGGCGTGCTTGATGCGTGGCAGGCCTGTAGTACGTTAAGTGCCCGTCTCATGTCTCCTTTGCTGAGCGTGACGAGCGAGTCGGTCGCGTCTCGCGTGATGTTAACCTTCTCCTCCTCAATGACCTTATCGACCAAATTCCTGATGTCCTGATCCTTCAGCGGGGAGAATCGGAACCTCGTGCATCGTGATAATAACGCGGGCGAGAGCTTGTGTGTGTAGTTGGCGATGATACAGAAGCGAGTGTTCGCAGTGTACTTCTCCATGATTCGTCGCAGGGCCATCTGCGCGGTCGCAGTCATAGCATCGGCTTCGTCGAGGATAATGAGCTTGAACGTTGCCAGCGATGAGTCTCCTGCCTTGGGTGCCGCAGAGAAGATCTGCTTTGTGCTACTGAATGTCTTGATCTGCTCCCTCACAACATCAATACCTCTGTCGTCTGAGGCGTTCAGCTCCAAGACCATCTGTCGCATGTTCTTGTTTCCGTATATGCGGCGTGCGAGTGCGAGGACGGTCGAAGTCTTTCCGGTACCTGGAGGGCCGTAGAGGAGGAGATGGGGTAGTCGCTGTGAATGTTAGCGGTGATCCTTCTGAGTAGGCTTTTGGTCGCACATTCGAGTCTACAAACTTGTTGATGGTGGCTATTATGTCCTTGTGGCCTTCGACGTCATCGAGGGAATTTGGTCGGTACTTCTCTACCCTATCTGACATTCAGCAGGTGTGCAGAAGACGAAAATGGGTCAGACTCACCATGGCAGAGAGTCCTCAGCTTCAACGGGTAGATTTGCAGCGCTCCTCTTGCCCTTCTTCTGGTCTCCGCCGAAAGTGATCGAGTTGTCTACCGCGGGAGCATCCACGTCCATCTCATCTTCGTAGTCGGACATGACGATAGCTGAAATGACGATTCAGAGAGTCTCTGTATGGATTGAGGTCGAATCGAGGTACCTAGAACGTTGATTGGCGGTTTGGAGGCTGTTAGTAAGAAAATCGAGGGAGACGCGCCGCGCGCAGGGACGCGTTGATGGGGCGGCTTAGTCACCCCCCGCTGCTCAGCCCTACCAGCACACCTCACCGAGCGGAGCGGCGCCGTCACCTCCGCCGAGCTCCCAGGACACCCAAACACCACATAAGCCAGGCGACAACACCCAAGATGCCAGTAAGTTAGAGCTCTCTTTCTTTACAACGATGCCTCAGGCTAGTATCGAATATGTTGAGCGACAGCTAACACATCCAGGCCTACCACTCCGTCTTCCTCGATGAGCCCAATCAGCAATTGATTGGTACAGCTATTCCCTCCAGCTTCGTCACGGGCGAAAACGACTGACAGGCGCATCAGGCAACTTCGCTCTCCTCCCACTCCGCACACGCACCCGCGGCCCTGCCATCCAGCTGCCAGCTCTACCTGCCGATGTCACAGAGCTCACCATCGATGCCTCACACGAGTCGTACGATCCGCTAGACGAGATCCTTGCCCTCTTCCGCGCCAACACATTCTTTCGTAACTTCGAGATCAAGGGTCCCGCCGACCGTGTCCTCATCTATGGCATCCTGTACGTTAGCGAGGTACTGGGAAAGATCAAGCCGGGCATGAGTCGGAGAGAAGCCGAGAAGGTATGCTGTCGGGAAGACGGATGAAGAAGGTGGACGCTGGAAGCTGACTATGTGGCAGGCTGTCATGAACATCGCGCTGGATACCAACTTTGCGATTCCGGGCGACGCAGGCTTCCCGCTCAACCAGGCCTTCGAGGCGCCAGCGGACAGGAACGGAGCTGAGGTGCTGCGACAGTACATCATGCAGATGCGACAAGAGCTGGCGACACGGTTACTGAACAGGGTATACGCGGACGAGACAAACACACCCAGCAAGTGGTGGCTCAGCTACACCAAGAGGAAGTTCATGGGCAAGGCTTTGTAGATGAGCATGGACTTTGTTACTGCGTGGTTGAGGTTGTGTGACAGATGTCGCAATCAATGAACTAACAAGACATTCTCTGGTTTGCGACAATGGTGTAGTACTACCTTCTCATCATGTCCATGTGTCTCTTCCGTCAAAACGTTCCGATCGATTTTAACGTCCCGTGATTTCGCACAATTTCCAGGGTCTAGTCACGCGCTGACGTCATAAGCTCTTGCCCTGCACTACCTGCGTTTGGGCAGCAGGCGCGGACGCTGGCGTTCTATTTGCTTGATCGCCGAAGCCTGCACTCCCGCTGCAACATCAACGCGCAACACCCATCTTCTAATTTCTAATTCCTCATCGTGCGCGCAATCGATTCGGCGCGGTCATCTTCAGCTGCCCTTATCATCGCTCGCTACACATGCCCCGGCTGCCCTTTGGACCTAGCCACATGTCAGCTCCACCGACAGGCCAAACAACAGAGATGCAGGGTATGCCAAGACTTCCGGTGGTTTACGCCTGATGTCAAGCGCTAACATATGTCGAAGAAGAAGATGAATGGACCGATGTGTCCGACGACATTGCTGGACTTGGTTTGGACGGCCATGGCAAGCCTGACGATGAGAGCAACAAACCGCTTTCTGAGGAAGAGCTTGCGCTATTACCCAACAGTAGGTCTTTCAACTTCACGAACATCAGTCCCGTGATAGCAAGCCCCGACGCACGCCATTCAAGGTGATTAGCTGACCACGCAGTGCCCATTCTCTTCAGCAACGATCTACCGCCATGCGGTCTACTAGCGCAAGTCGCGTACGAAAACACCGTCCATCGGCTGCGCAAACTCTGGCTCGAGCGCGCCCACCAGGAATCCGCGGACATCCCCCTCCCCAGTCTCTGCCGCCTACTCCTAGATGACCTCAAAGCCGAAGAAGAAGAGCTCCCAGCCGGCAGTCAAGCCGGAACCAAAAACCGCACTCCCTGGCGACGCGAAACTGTTTTCCAGTACGAACTCCGCTGGGCCAAGTACTTTGTTCGGGAAGCCGAGACCGCGGAGAAGAGAGTCACGATGACGGAGAAGCAGCTCGACAAGCAGGATTTCATGGACAAGATGTACCCGATACCTAAGGAGTTGAAGATTTATGTCAACAACAAGAAGAATCAGAAGATGGTGTCGGATATGTGGAAAGAGTGGCATCACAAGAAGAGGGGGACTGTTGAGCAGGAGAGTGCGGGGCTGGGTGTTGGAGGGGCGAAGGATGAGGATGGTGAGCCTGCTGGGGATGATGCAGAGGATGGTGACGAGCAGGATGGGCAGAGACAGTTTGTTGATCCGACGGCTTAGGAGCTGAGTCGGCAGGAACTTCATGAATGGCTGCTGGGTTTGGGATTGTGAAATGCCTTGTAACATTATCTTGTCTTTGAGAGTATTCGGTACATTCAAGTCTTAATTCCGCGCATATAATGACCATAAGTGTGCCAATGCTGATTTCCCCATGTCATCCTCGTTTCTCCAGGGCATTACTGGACAGACAGCGATTTCCTAATCTCTCGTCACGACGTCTCGCGGCCCATGTTTCCGCTTTTTACCCAGACCACTTTGCGTTCGTCAAAGGGACTGGTGAGGGTGAGAGCAGGATGCTTATCTCCTCTTTGGGTGGTAAACTCACCTTCACCTAGGCACCAACAGCCTGCTCTCGTCCTCCCCGCTCCCTCGCCTAGGTATAAGATCAGGCTCTCCCCACAACCTCTTAACCTTTCCTCTTACTCCCCAACCACTGCCAGCATTCACTCAACCGCGTCTTTGATCAGCCTTTCTCTTGCCTTGCCTCGCGCATCTCAGTTCACTTTCCCAAAGCAACAAGCACCGGTAAGTCGAGCAATTCCGCTTGATCACACGCATGCTGACAACCTTGCAGATCCGCTACCACATCTTCATCATGGTGATCAAGTGGACCGCCGAGCTTGACTCGATCGTAAGTGCATCCTCACTGCCATCATCGGCGCATCTCTGTTGTCGCATCCGCTGACCTGAAGCACAGCTCCTCCACGGCGTCTTTGAAGAATGCAACATCTCCTTCAACAAGACCCTCTGCAACAAGATCGCTGAACGCGTCACTGCCGCTGGCTTGGGTACGTAAATTCCTACTCTTGAGTTCCTTTGCAACATTTCCAATCAACATGGCGTCTCACCAACTCCATCCCTCCACCGCATCCCCCATCTGCCACCCACCCACTAACATCGCACCCCCTAGAATGCACCGCCAAAGCCGTAGAAAACCGCCTCTACTCCTGGAAAAAGAAGAACGTCTCCGGCAACACCAACCTCAACTCCGCCACCAACACGCCCTCCAAGTCCACTGCTTCAACGCCCAAGACACCCCGTTCCAAGGCCAAGCCCGTTCCGCGTAAGAAGAAGAACGTCTCCGAAGAGGTCGACAGCGATGGTCCCCAGGGTCTTATGGACGACGACGAGGTCCTTTCCCCGACTGCGGCGCGTGGCAAGCGTGGTCGTAACGGCGGTCAGAAGGTCAAGTATGATGAGTCGAGTGAGAAGGAGGATGAGGAGGCCGAGGTCGAGGACGAGTATGTTCCGATGGCTAAGCGGGTTAAGGAGGAGCCGGTTGATGAGGAGGATGTCGTTGTTGAAGAGCTGGTTGAGGAAGAGGTCTAGGCGCTTTTTTGACAGTCGAGGTTGGTGACGCGGGTTCTGCGACGTTGCGAACTTTGTCCACTGAAGAGTGCGAGGAAGGGTACCACGATTTGCATTTTGGCGTTCGGCGATCTGGGTGCTTTGGATGTATGGACTGGCGAGTACCTTCGCGCTTGAACATCGGGAGTTTGAGCAGCCTTCATCTACGATGAAGTAGTTGCGAGGCTGAGCAGGCCTACATGGGGTGCATCAACGGCACGCGTAGTATATGCGCATCCATGAATGATCAACACTATACTACCATGGAAGATGAACCTCTTGACCTTGTTTCCCGTATGTGCACACGCAGAACTTAAATGTTATGATCGAATTTGTGGATGAGACGTGACGATGAGCACCTCTGGCTGACCGTTAATAGACTCCCGAGGTCTTTGCATATGCAGCCACCACCCGTGCACTGCAATTCCTAGCGCGAACAAGCCGCGTGCCTGGATGTAAGCTAAAAGATGGTGGCCAATCGGGGAGTGAGATCTTTCGTCTGACTGGTGTGCACTGCAATCTCTAGCGTGGACGAAGGCTCAGGCCGTGCTTCTTCTGGTTAGCCACCTAAGAGCAGCGACGGCGGCCTTTTCTGCTATTGAACTCTGCTCAGGCGTTTAGAATGGGTTGCGCTTACTAAACTACTAACTCGTACTACTAGTGAGCGTCGTGAAGAGATTCATATTTCACGATTTCTAACAGGGAAGTCACAAATCTTCAAGATGATCCTACACTACCCTTTGGGTGCATGCCTGTTGAGAACTCAGCCTTCTCGTGCACTGCAATCTTTAGCGCGGACGGGCCTGTAATGGAAGCGATGTAGTGGTCCCCGCTGCGACTGCCTGCACTGCAATCTCTAGCGTGGAAGACATCGCGGCATGCTGTGCCTACCGTTCAGCTAGCGGAAGCCGCAACCTACCTTACAACTTTTGGCATGGACGAGACCGTCGAAGTTACGTCTCTTGTGAGTAGACATCTCAGATCGGTAATCTGGGCTAGTTGTACTGCGATATTCTGCCTGTACATCGAACGAGGGTCGCACCTCACGGGTTGCTAGCTCGCGAGACTGGTAAACGAGCTTTGGAGTTTGAGCCACTACGACCTCCTGCGAGTGTGTCGCGAAAACCGACGAGAAGTCAAGTTCGTGTTCTGAGGGATGCGGCTCCTGCAGCAGTTTTTTTTGACGCAGGCGAACGCGGCGCTCTGACTGGTGTGCACTGCAATCTCTAGTGTTGAAGAGGTCGTAGCCTGGCAAGGCCTAGCAAGCTCGCGATAGGTCCAACACAAGATCTTTGATCTGGCGGGCTACACTGCAGTCCCCAGCGCACACGAGCCCGCATGTGCCCAGGTAAGGAGCAGCCCACAGCCCAATTAACGCTGCACTGCAATCTTTAGCGCGAAAGTGCACTTCAGGGGACGCTAGCAGGTTGTCAAGTGAGAGAACCGTCCTGACTGAAGTGCACTGCAATCTCTAGCCTGGACGAGGGGTCAGGTCACGCCTCTTCTGATTAGCCATTAGCCATCGTGGAGCAGTGACTTCGGTCTGTAAGACTGAAAGACTCTGTGTAGGCTTAAGAAGAGGTTTGCGCTTCATGAGTTGCTGGGCCGTATCGTTGGTGAACGTCCTGTGGAAGTTGCGTTAGTGTTGTCTCCGGCGCGTGGGTTGCGTGAACTCCAGGGCTCTGACTACAGTTCAGCCGCGCGTTTGATCGCATGCGACATCAACAGCCGTTTCAATACCACAGCCAAAGGCGCCTAGTCGCGACCTCACGCACGCGCCCCGCTACGCGATGCCGCTACTCATATGAGATAAGGGGCCGAGTTGGGAACTGCACTGCAATCTTTAGCGCAGAAGAAGAGGCATCCGAAAGTATTCACTAACTAGGTCCAGAATCATTCTGCGAAACGATCTGACTGGTGTGCACTGCAATTTCTAGCGCACACAAGTACTTATGCGAGGGGGTCACCCTGCAGCAATAGTTGAACGCTCACCGGAGGTAACGGGGCGCCTGCACTGCAACTTCTAGTGCGAAAGAGCACTTGACGAGATGGAAGTACAGGGTATGCTACATTGCTCACCCAACGTACTTCGCCACAGCCGTTAGTCGTATAACACCAATCGAACTTCTCTTGCCATGGGTACCTAGGGTGAGAAAGCCTGGGACGCAGCACGATGGAGGACTCTCGCTTCCAGAATGAGGCGCACTCTATTGGTCACAAGTGCTTCAGCCTGCTGTCATCTTGGGCTCCTTCAAGTCAATGTTGGGTAGCTGCACTGCAATTTCTAGCGCGGACGAGTGTACGTAGAAAAGGAAATGGGCTTGATTGGCTGCCAGATCCCATCACCGGTGAACGTCCTGCGGCGTAACGCTCAGCCACCACCGTCTCGGCGCGGAGGACGCGCATCCCACCAATGCCAGCCCCGTAAGTGAAAGTTGTTCGAACAGGCGCCGGACCGACCAGAAACCCCAACCTACTTGACCTGACCAGGGTCGTTGCACTGCAATTCTTAGGGCAGACGAGTCCATGTGCGAAGCATGTCGATGACGAAACGGCTGTCCAAAGTAGCGAGTCCTGCAGACATTACGACCAGGGTGGGAGAGAAGAACATCTGGTTACTGAACGGCTGCGATTGGTCCAGACCTACAAGATGTTCTAGCATATTGGTACTACTGGTAACGGTGGCTTGGGCTTGCACTGCAATCTCTAGCGTAAACGGCCACCCCTCTTGTAGGAGGAAACGATACTTCCCGCGTCAATGCAATCTGCATCACCGTCATTGCGGTTGACTGGTGTGTACTGCAATCCTCAGCGAAAACGTTGGTGTATGCGAAAGAGTGGCCTCCTGAGCATCGCCCAGATATGGACTGAATCGTACGTTCGGCGTAGTCAAGAGCATCTGGGTCCATCAACGGAGCGTGTGAGATGAATGGTACTCGTTCGGCAGTCATTCAGTGCTTGTTTTGGTGTTGCGCTGCAGTCTCTAGTGTGAGAGGGGAGGACGCGGATATGGACTGTTTTACCGCGGTGTCGCTGCACTGCGATTCTTAGCGTCGAAGAGCACATGTAAGTCACGTGAGCGGAGAAGCATGAGCTGGACCTTGGGAGCTGCCGGCTGGCCTGACTGATTTCGTCCGATAGCTACTGCAACGGCACTGCAACCTTGAGCGCGCACAGTACGTCTGCACTGCATTCCATAACGCGCCAGAGCACGTGAATACCTACCTTTGCATTGCGATCCTCCGTGCGGAAGAGCAATGATTGTTTTCCGAGACGCGAGTGCGCGATATTCTGGGTGTCTCGACCAATATGCGGCGACATAGCGACAAGGAGTTCACCCTGCGCGTACCGACGGGCTTTCGCACTGCTTTCCCAATACAGATAGATCACGTCTTCGTTGAGAAAATGACCGACGGGATGCTTGGTGGATTGCGAGGCTGAAAACACCTCGCGCGGAACAGATTTGGTGCGGTAGAGAACACATCTCCTTGGAGGCTGATAACGTTCGTCCTACGTACCGGCTTGGCGTTGGGCACAAGAGATTACGCCGATCGTGGGGTATGTAGAACCGAGCCAAAAGCTTGGCGCGACCGGACGGCTAGCAACGACATCCGTTTGGAAGCACTAGACGAAGAACGTACCTGCTACATCCCAGCTTAACACTCGCACTAAAACCTCCAATACGGTATATACGCGCTCAACGACGCAACGGCGCGTGAATAAGGACGGAAGCCGGAGCAGTCGCGATCCGACCCTAGCGTTTCCCATCGGAGATTTTGGCAGATGTCACGCTTCGAGGCTAGCGCCCGGAAACATTCGAGATCCGACCGTTGTGCCTGGTCGTTCACCACAGGATCATCCTCTCGCGTACGGATGGGGTCCACGCAAGATGTCAAAGCGAAACGTCGGCAGGCATCATACAGTCTGTAGAAGCCATGGTTGAAGAGACAGGGTAAAGAGTCTTGCTACCCAGGGGGTTTTGCCGCAGGGCATATATAATGTCGTCCTCCCGTGCGGAGTGGTATCGCCATCGTTCTACACATATCCGCATCACATCTCACGTCGCGGATTCGAGGACCAGGATTTCTGTCTTCCAAGCCGCCGTCGAAGTCACTCCACATCTGATATCATCTTCAACCTGTCGACAGCGATGTCGTTTCAGAAGGCTGCAGCTGCAGTGCTGCTTCTGGTCGAAATTGTAAGTGTTCTCATCTCGCTGATGCAATCACCCTCTAACGCTTTCTCAGGGTGTCGTCAGTGCAATCGGCGTTGCAATCTATCGTCTCTTCTTCCACCCCCTTCGCAAGATTCCTGGACCGAAGCATTTCGCCGTTTCCGGGATCCCTCTGGCCATCGAGAACAGCATCCAAGGAACTTTCGCCAAAAAGGTCCTGAAGTACCATGAAAAGTACGGTGACATGGTGCGTACTTCGCCCAACTCCATATCCATCAACGGAACTATTGGATGGCCTGAGGTTTTCGGATTAAGTCGCAGTGGCCGACCCGAATTCGGCAGGTGGCATGAATTTTACCAGGGCGGAGACACTTCACGCAAGTCGATCTTTCCTAGCAGCAGAGAGGACCATCGACGTCAACGCCGTGTTATGGCACATGCTTTCTCCGATGCTGCTATCAAGGGTCAGGAGGCGTTGATCATGGAGTACGTCGACAAGCTCTTTGCCCACCTACATAAAGACGCCGCGCAACACACCCCGACGGACGTAGTCAAATGGTTCAACTTCACCACCTTCGACATCATCGGCGATTTGGCCCTGGGTGAATCGTTCCACTGCCTGGACAGCAGCGATTACCATCCATGGGTTTCCATGATATTCGCTGGCATCAGAGCTGGCGCGCAAATTGTTGCGTTGATGAAGATGCCTGGCCTCAGCTGGATCCTACGGCTGATGATCTCTAAAGAGGACATGCAAACGCGTCATAACAACAGGATCATGAGTGACGAGAAGGTAGAGCGAAGGCTGGCACTTGGCGCAGCACCCGGCGGCCGGAAGGACATTATGACATACATCCTTCGCAACAACGACGAGAAGGGCATGAGCCATGCAGAGATCCTGGGCAACTCCGAGGCTTTGATCGTGGCTGGCAGCGAGACGACAGCCACGACACTCTCAGGCTTTACCTACTTCATGTCAACGAACCCGCAGGCTTTCGAACGGCTCCAGCAAGAAGTTCGGACGGCCTTCGCCAACGAGAAAGATATAACGATGTTGTCTACTGCGCAACTCAAGTACCTGCATGCCTGCATTGAGGAGACTTTACGAATGTACCCGCCCGTTGCGGATACGCCTCCACGTGTGTCTCCTGGCGAGTACGTTAACGGCTATTGGATTCCCAAAGGTGTAAGTCATTCCAGATCACTTCGCCTGTCATCCATCAGTCAGAAGAAGTACTTCGAATAAACATGGACAATCACAGCTAACAACACCTCTCAGACTCTTATCACGATCTTCCAGTGGGCCGTCCACCACAACCCCAACAACTTCGTCCAGCCCGACTCCTTCATTCCCGAACGCTGGCTCGGCCCAGACCATCCTTACCACGACCCACAGTTCAACGCAGACAAGAAGTCTGCCTTCCAACCCTTCTCTTTCGGCCCTCGGAATTGCATCGGCAAGAATTTGGCTTATAACGAGCTGCGCATCATTGCTGCTCGCTTCATCTGGAACTTCGACCTTGAATTGCAAGTCGGAAGTCACGGTTGGCCGGACAACCAGCGGGCGTTCTTCGTCTGGGAGAAGGACCCGTTGTGGGTTCAGTTGAAGGAGGTCGAGAGGAATTAGGGGCGTGTGTTCGCAGTTGCTGGAGATGCAGCGTGTGCTGTGAGGTGTTCATAGATTGTGCTTCGTCGGTAGTGTGGCGTTTTTTAGAAGATGTGATAGTTGTTGGGCCGGGCCATTTTGTCTGAGATGCGTCAAGCTTGTCTTCTACTCATCAGGTTCTGTAGTACAATGGAAATGCACAGGTTTTAAGCCACTACTTTGACTCTTGACATGCAACAGAGATCTTCTGAAGGCATGACTTGCTCGCGTGGTGGCAGGAAGCCGGAGCTACCGGGCATGACGATGTGGGGAGTGATGCGCGTGGTGACGCGATGCATCTGTAAAATCAGCTTCGGTGCGGAAGCCGCTATTTCACCAAGACCGGAGCGTGTGCCGAAGACTTCTTACACGGCAGACTCTAGCAGATGAGCATAGATCCTGGACAGGTAGGTACATTGGTCTGTTGTTCCTATCAGATGAACGGCTTTGATCGCTGGGTCGGCGTGATTCTATTTTCCCCGTTGCACTGCAATTGTTAGCGTGAGTAAGATAGTCGGGGGCTGAATTGTGCACTGCGATCTTTAGCGCGGACGAGTGCTTGGTCGGGCAGAGTGACCAATTATGTCGGTGGATCTAACCTGCATCATGCGGCTCTCGACATTATCAACATGCACTGCATTTGCTAGCGTGCAAGATGGAACATACACAAATGTCAGACACTCCATCTCCTGCGCTAGAAATTGCAGTGCAGACCGGGTTGCTCTGCACATTACCAGCCCTTCCTCCTGCAGGAAGCACTGCAGTGCTTGTCCAATTCCGTACAAGCTCTACTGCGGGCGCGCGTCCATGGATAAGAAGCCAGGATCATGGCACTTCCGCACAAGTGCACTGCAATTCCTAGCGCAGAAGAGAGGCAAGATACCTGTGCGAGTGAATTCGCCAGGATGCGAACAGCCTGTCTCGCCTGTCGCACCAAGACAACACCACAAATGGAGTTCGAGATTGAGACTTCTTGATGTATACGACGCTTATGACTAGCGAATGGGACTGATGCGCACGCGCAAGTGGACCATGATGATGAGTCTACTCTGTAAACAGGAGCGTTGAGGATGGCCGAATGTGGGGTGTTATCAGCTGAGGCGGGGCGCGGCACGGCTCGCGGTCGATGGTGAGCGAAGCCTGGAACATCAATTATGTGTGCGACAGGGAGTATGGTGGTACGGCGACTGAGCGTGAATTTGCGCAGGCACTGCAATCTCTAGCGCGGACGCGTACACAGACGGGCCCGGGGCGAAGGTACCAATCATTTCAGAGGCAGCACCAGCTTCCTGGAAAGTAGTAGCCGTGGCCGATTGCACTGCAATTTCTAGCGCGGAAGAGGAGGTAGAGCGCATGTGCGGCATGGAACAGCAAGGGGAAGGGTGCTGCGCGCCGCATTCGACTGCGCCTTGCACTGCAACCTCTAGCGCGGAAGAGTGGTAGTCATGTGGAGCTGATAGTATGACGGTGTACTCGCGACGCTGAGATTAGCATCGCGATCTGTAGCGTGAAGAAACATGTCTACTATCAAATTAGCGTCGCTATTAGTACGTCTGCTGCTTCCCATTGCTAGAGAAGATGCCCATCCATGGCTGCGCGAAGAGCCTTGCGAGCCTGTCACAATCGCGGAATACAGCGAACGCCGCTTTGAATCAGAGTCTCTCGATATGTTTGACGCTTCTGACTGCGCATCGAAACAATACCATGCATGCAGATAGAATGTAGTAGGGTGTGCACTGTGACCATTCGCATTGAAGTGATGGGCGGGTGAGGGCTGTGAAGGCTTAGTCAGCAACGGCGGGGCGGACACGGGGTTGTGAGGGTATGGTGGGGAGGCGCCTGAGCGAAGTTCAGCCCCCAAATTTGCACTACAATTTCTAGCGCGTAGAAGTACTTGCTTGCGCGGCCTCGGTCTTCTCTGTCTTTCGCGCTCGAGCCCGAGGGGTCTTTTCGCGAGGGTACTTTGGTTGTGTACATTGGGGGGGAAATATTCGGTAACGGTGGAATGCGCGGCCTCGGCATGTAGTGCACTGCAATCTTTAGCGCGGACGAGTGACTGATACCCGCACTTCGATGGGTGTCATTCGTCCACCATTGGGTCATTCATTACGTCCATGTGGACGACACACAAGAAGGACGGGTGGCGCAGCAGACACCGGTGAAGGCTAGGTCAGCTCTTGTGATGCGCCATACCCATGCGAGCGGATTGCTCACCGGTTTATCATGCCACACACAGTGGCTTGCAGGCGCACAGGGGTAAACAAGGCATTGTGGAAGGTTGACATGGTCAGAATACAAAGCGCGCATCTGCGGGAAGGAAGCACGCTTCTGTCAATTGTGGGTCACTTCAAAGCCTAGCCCTTCTGCACAGCAGGCTGCAGGAACCATTCGCGGAGAACGTCGTTGCGATCTCAGCTGTGAACGTTGCAGGATCACCCACGGGGTATGCAGCCAAATGATTTGATGGATTTCTCAACAATACATCCACTGCATCCAAGGTATGGGCTTGGAGGTGGTGCCGATGTGATGCAAGAGGCGCGGAAGCGAACGTGGCGACGCGCCTGGCACATATCACTCAGCCACTTTGAATGAGATTGGCTCTTTCCAGTTTGGTGTCCTGCAATGCGCGCATGTCCTGGCAAGGTCAGTAACGAGTGATGTACCCAGTCCCTCGATGTACTCACCTGCTCCACCGTCTGTTCCACAACGTAACGTGTGACCAACACTGCCTGCTTTTGTCCGAGGCGCAGAGCTCGTGCTACAGCTTGGTTCTCGACCGAAGGGTTCCACTGGGGCTCGACAATGAAAACGCGGTTTGCGGTTGCCAGATTGAGCCTGGAAGACGAAGTCAACGAGGGCAGCCAATCAAAGAGTCTGCCTGACTTACCCTACCGCGCCTGTGCCGGTGGTCATGATCAGTACTCGCAAATTGGGGTCCTCCGTAAATTGATGCAAGATACGTTCGCGTTTGGTAGTTGAGCATTCGCCGTCGATGCGCTCATGGGTCCACGTGTTGTTAGACATGTAATGAAGGTAGCTCTGTAGCAAGTTCAGGGTGCGCGTCCAGCAAGTGAATATGATGCTGCGGGGTTGTCAATCTTGCCCTTCATTTGCGTAATCCCATCGCGCATACCTTTTCGTATCCCATATATCGACGGAGACGTCGCTCATTAAGACTTCCATCTTCGAAGACCGTCCGTTTGCTCGAAAGTAGGTATCTTCATGTGATGCGTCCATGAAATGATGTGCTTCGGTGGACATATTCCACAGGGGCTGGCATAACGGGCATTTGCTGGGTATTTCGTCGTGACCACGAGGCGTGCTCTGGATTAGGCATTGAGAGCACAGCACATGTCGGCAATTCTCGGTATAGCGATGGAACATGGAGCCGCTATTGAAGGCGGGCATGGGTTGCCGGCATACTGAGCACGTGATCTCGCCGTCTCGCCCCAGGGAGATCTCCATGGCCTCCCTCTCATCCAGTAAATGCAGTTTGCGGCGATTCCAGGAGAATGGCTGCTGCCAAGTACCATGGTTGCAGAGAATTCGTAGCTGAAGTTGTACCTGGAACATACCCAGCGTACTCTTTTGATCGAACGTGCCATTCTGGTTGCGAACAGCTCGGAACATGATCTCTTTGGTCTGCTCGTATTGCAATCGCTCTTCTTGTGAGAACAGTACATCTCTCACTCGATGTTGCTCAGCGGGCAAATGCAGAACATCCTTGGTTCTGCGTAAGCACATGGAGTCCAGAAGACGAGTAAAGCGCTCAATCGCAGTGGTACGTCTCTTACCGCCCTCATCAAAAGGTATAGCAATAGTCTTCCGAAAGTTCGACAAGCTGTGAAACGGATTCACTCTCAAGAAGGCAAACAAAGAGCCGATGTCCTCCAAGCGGTTTTGTATAGGCGTGCCAGTCAGACACCACCTCGATCGGGCCGCGATGTCAGCTACAGTCCGGTACAAGATCGTGGACTGCCGTCGGATGATGTGGGCTGCGAAATCATCGTCAATGGTGGGCGGTCAACAAGTGGTGGCTTGCTCACCTTCATCGATGACAAGACGATACCATTCAATATGCCTCAACTCGTGCTTGGTCCTGGCAAAATCTGACGCGAGCGTATGATAAGTAGTGATGACAATATCTGCCTCCATGAGCCTCTCCAGTGAAACGTGTCGATGAGGGCCGTGGTACTTGATCGCTTTCAAGGCTTTACGGGTAGGCTCGTCAAAATGCCTTTCAAGGTAAGCAGCTGGAGAGTATGCAACGGTCTATGTGACTTACTTATCTAGTTCCTGAAACCATTCATTGATCATGACTGCGCCGTTAGTACAAGAGCGCTAGCGTGTATCGCAGAGATGGTATACTCACGGTCTGATGATGCAACGATCAGGGTCGCTCCAGAGCGGCGTCTCTTCTTTGGTATTTCCGAACTCGCATCGTTCAGATCATCGATGCGGATAGCCCAATCGTGCGCAGTGTTTAGCGTCCGTAGTACAAGTGCTAGTACAGAGAGAGTCTTTCCCATCCCCATCTCGTCTGCCAGGATACCACCACCGGTTTCCTTAGGCTCAACCATGGCTATCGAATTCTTAGTATGCTTCAAAATTTGAACGTGTAAAGAACGAACTCACAACGTCCTTTCGTCAGAACATGACGATAGCTGTTAGTGGTGTCAGCAGTATCATGCAAGGCCGTTTGCAGGATACATACCATTGGACTCCATCTTCTTCGCTCGGCCGCCAGAGTGTGTACTCCTCTGGTATGGGCCCGTCTTCGCGCTGCATCATGAAAGAAAGTGCTGTCTTCTGGTGCCTGGGCCTATCAGCGGGTGATCGCGAAGCATCGATATTCGGAAGTGAGAGAAAAAGGTAGCCGGAGACGAATTGAAAGGAACTTACAACAAAAGATCGGTATTGAGGCGCTCGTCACCCTCTAACCCGTGCAGGTTGCGATCTCGCGTCAAAGAGGAATACACATTTTGGAGGGTGCTTCTCAATGTCTGCAGACCGACCTTGTCAGGCAAAGGTTCTTCTGTGATGGTTGGTATCTCAGGTGTCGAGCCTTGGAAGCCAGGGAGGGTGAGAATATGGGGATTCTCGTATCGATAACCATCTCGTATGTATACAGGGCGTTGCAGGTAGATCTTTTGCTGCGACAACTCCTTGCCAATGTCGCAAGCGGCTGTAGATGGGCCGTACACATTTATCTGGACCCTTACTACGGCTTCTTTGTCCTTCGTGGCGCGACCTATAGTCTCCTGGATGACAACCGTTGGAGCAAAGACCTCCAGATCGATCTCATAGCCTTGTTCTGCGATGCTCGTTAATGCTCCGTCTAACTGGGCGTTCACATCTCCAATGACACCCCCTTCGGGGAAAGCTACAACGAATTGGGCTTCGGGTTTGATGATCATCATTCGCGCATGGCCTGTGATCGGGGATGATGCGATGTTGTTGAGCTTACGATGAAGCTCCCCCATGTCGCCTCGGAGGCGAACAGCGGCTCTAAAAATCTTGAAACGTATTAGCTCGCCGCGAAAATGTGACAATGTCTACGCAATTGTTGGTTCCCTACTTACCATGCCATAACAGATATGTTCCTGCTCAGCTAGAGTCTGCTCAGTGGACTCATGCTGCGCTTGCCCGGTCGTCCAGTCTTCAATATCGCGACTCGTCTCTTGAAAGGAGCCGTTAATGTCGATTCCATCCAGTAGTGGGTCGCATTGTGCGTCCTGTGACCCAAGCAGTTCGTCCACGTATTGATCCCAGGATTGAGTTGGTAGAGCCGCCGTAAAACTACGATCATCAGCCTCGCGCCCGATCCTAGCGTCTATCGCATACTGATCCAAGGAATCTTGCTGGAACCAGTTGAGATGCGGACTGTGTCTCTCGTGGTGAAAGTTGACGACATCGTCGTCGTTGAGTAGGTGCTTGAGCGCCATGACGCGTGACGTAAGCGCGTTCTGACCTAGCGGCTTGGCAACAATGCCACCCGAGCAGATGATCGGTTCGCGGAAAAGGGTCTACTTCAACCAACTTCTAGACTACACTCGAAATATCTGAATCGACATCCGTGAGACGTGCGAAAGAGGCGCTGCTTGGTGTGCTGCGGATATGTGGTCTTTTCAGCTCGTCGCACCCGGGAGGCTACGTTGCAGCCTCTCGCCGCGTCCTGCATGCCGATAAGCCACACGCACATCTTCAGCCTTGCTCCGCCCCCTCCACAGCAACGCAGCTGGTCAGTCATGGCCTGCGCACATATCTTCGACTTTAGTGCTGCCTGCCATGGCGGCACAACCATCCCATCTTTGACTGGCAAACCCAAACATCCACACCACATTTGATGAGTAAGTTCAATGGCGGGCCCAATACCTTCGCAATCGGCCAGTCGCACTTCGACGGGCGCTCTATCCCAGCAACCGACCCTTGTCGGAGGGATCACCCCACCACGGCATGCGACAGGAACCGCCTTGACCCGTGCTATAACGCAGTTTCGCAACAAACTCACAGGCACGGAACTCACGGAGTTTAGCACGACGACATA
The DNA here is from genome assembly GCF_023758015.1 of Alternaria viburni. Lineage (NCBI taxonomy): Eukaryota > Fungi > Ascomycota > Dothideomycetes > Pleosporales > Pleosporaceae > Alternaria > Alternaria viburni. The sequence continues at coordinate 270,280 of NW_026055803.1, forward strand.
CGATCAGCTCTGCAAAGCATTAATCCAGGTTCAACATGAGCAAGAGCACCGAATGGAAGCGATGAACCTCGCTCGTGTCAAATCATGTCTGGAGGCCATGCACCAATTTGGCCAAGTCATAGAGATCTTTCTCAACGTTTCAGACGCGGTCGCCTTCGTCTGGGGTCCTATGAAGTTCATCTTGTTGGTAGGTACACTGACGGTCAATGAGGAGCGATGCCTCAGCTAACGCATGGCATAGACGGCTAGCACATTTGCCGACTCATTCGAACAACTTCTGGACGCATATGAGAGAATTGGCGAACAGCTACCGTTGCTGGTCGAATACGAATCATTGTTTCACAAATCGCCCCATATGATTGACGCCTTGGAGATGATGTATCTGGACATCTTGGATTTCCATCAACAAACGCTCAAGTTCTTTTCGGGCAGATGTAGGCTAGCCCTGCCGGATTTCCGCGCATGCTTTAGCTAATCTTGATACAGTATGGACTCGGTTCTTCAAATCCATGTCAGTATCCTGCGTGCGGAATCCAGGAGAAAATGGCGCTGATGCTTAATCTTGGGATACAGGTGGAAGAACTTCCATACGAAGTTTGAGGGAGTTTTGAGTAGTCTTCGCCGGCACAAAGACATAGTTGAGTGCCGTGCTAGTCTCGCCCAATACCGACTCTACCAGGACGACGTAGCCGACTTCCGGGCGAAGCTGGAAGAGAATGTCAAACGAGAAGAGACCAAGAAGCTGATGCTCGTCAAAGACTGGCTGGCTGTTGGAGACTTACCTCGATTCGATCATGACAGCTTCTGCAAGATACGGAGCGAATGCGCGACCACTGCCAAGTGGGTAACACAGCACGAAACCATCAAACATTGGATACACTCCGATATCCCGAACAGTCCCGTCGTCTGGATCTACGGAATACCAGGAGCCGGTGTGTATTGTCACTGTGTCTGCGGTGTGACGCTGATTGACAACAGGCAAAACGATACTGGCATCGGCCATCGTCGAAGAGTGCAAGGCCAGGCCTGACTTCATCACCTGCTTCTTTTACTGTCACGATGGCGATCCAACGAGTAGCACCGCGGTCGGTTTACTGAAGGGCCTGGCAGATCAACTACTAGACCATTATCCACAGATGCTGCCTCCCTGCTACACACGGCGTAGCTCGAGTGGAGAACCGTCCCTCAGATCTCTCAACCAAGCGAAGAGGCTTCTTGAAGACTTTTGCTTCACCATATCCAAACTCTTCATCATCGTTGATGGGCTGGACGAGTGTGAAGGGGCGGAGAGAGGCCAAGTGTTGGATGTATTAACCGAACTCGTAGGTCAGCGTGATGCGGTTGATCCGGGCACTATCCGCCTTTTGATCGCGAGTCAAGACCACGCCGATATAAGGAGAAAGCTTCACGGCTCCGCTATTACCAAGATGGCGCCCAAGATTCTGCAGATCTCGGAAAAAGACAACGAGGGCGACATCAAGGCCTACACCAGGATGTGGGTAGATCGAATTGAGGCAAAGTTTCCATTGTTCACGGAAGACATGAAAGAATACCTTCGTAACCTTATCGTGGCTAACGCAAAAGGTGAGTCGCTTGATGAATCACTACACGCAGTCAGGGTCTAATTCTAAGGCAGGCATGTTCCTTTACGCCAAATTGGTTTTGCTCGACCTTCACGCGTGTATGACGCTAGCGGAGCTTTTGGACTATATCAAGACCGAGAACTTTCCTTCAGGACTCGCACAAGCGTAGGTACACACCGAAGGGAACCCGCGACATCTTCTGGGCCCGATATTCGTACATTCGTCACGCACATCGAGCGTTCATTAACCGCGTCGACAGATATGAGCGGATAGTCACACGCGTCAAAACAAGATCTGGCAGAGGATGGCCAAAAACCAAGCAATTACTCGGATGGTGTGTTGTCTTCTGATCCCATGATCTGCCTATTGTATTCTAACCACGACTTTGTCTTCTAGGTTAGTGTGTGCCAAGCGCCGGCTTACTTGGAAGGAGATACAGGTTGCACTCTCGATCGATGTAGATTGTCAGATCATCGAATACGAACACCATCATCTCCGCGATCACATCTACGAAACATGTGGCTCACTAGTGCTTGTTAATGGCGACCGAGTGTCTCTCGTTCATAGCACAGCTAAGACGTACGTCAATCAGTCTGTGTTCGTCAAGTCCTTATCCTGACGGGAACAGGTACATCACCAGTATCACGAAAGATATCCACGAGCCATCCATCGAATGCGAGTTGGCGACGTTGTGTCTACAGTACCTCACCTTTCCCTGTTTCGACGTCGACGACCCGGATGATCAAGCGCAACGTCGACAATACGTATTGGACGGATCGATTGCTTTCCAGGACTATGCCATCGCGAAATGGTTCCATCATGTCAACGCTTGGGTAGGCCAAGGGGAGAGGTTCCTCGACGAGGCAAACGACGTGGCAGGTCAATTACAAAGCATCTTTAAAGCCATGGATGATTTCATGACGCGTTATGGCGACGTGGACTGGTCCAACGGCCTGGTGGACGACTGTAAGGCCAAGTGCAGGGTATTCGAGCATCTCGACCTCCACGATCATCTAGTGGGGCTCACTAGCCACATCTACACGTTCCAGCAGAAAGGCTTCGATGCACAACACAAGATCAGCATTGAAGACCTCTCCAAGGCCTTAGATCGGAATCGGAAGGCTCTTGAGACAATTCCCAAGAGCAAGTCTGGCCCAACTGCACACGAGAAGGAGGCGTACAAAAGATTCTACGACGAGGAAAGGCGGTTCAAGTGCACGAGGATCACATGCAGATACTTCTCAGAGGGCTTCAAGGATGAAAAGGCTCGCAACCGACACGTCAACATTCACGAAAGACCGTTCCAGTGCGAAGTTCCAGATTGCCTGGGCGCTGAAGGATTCGCCAACGCGAAAGATTTGGAGCGACACACACGCGCGTTCCATCCCGAGATGAGTGATTTAGCTGAGAAGTTCATTACTGCTACAACAAAACGCGAGGCATCGACCCACGCCTGCACGATGTGCGGCAAGACGTTTTCGCGCAACTTTCATCGCAAGAATCATGAGCTCAGCCATCGAGGGGAAAGGCCGCACGAGTGTCCGGAATGCGGCAAGGCTTTTACGAGGCTGAACGATCTCAAGAGACACCAGAAGATACACGATAGAAAGTAGTAAGCTTTACCGACATACCAGTGGAAACAACCAATACCCTTTGCTGTGAAGCCAATGCGTCATGTATCATATCTTGGCACATGCTTTGGAATTAACTGGTGATAAATGCCCGGTGAACCAAGAAGTAAGAATTAGTTCTGGGACCGGTGAGAGATGACAATCCATTGCCCGGTTGGCCCGTGCGAGTGCAGACAGCGCGCGTCCTGATGCTCAGCATCTGACAGAAATCTGGGCTGTTCATACTTTGTACGCCTGCGAGCTGTCCTTCGCGCTAAGGATTGCAGTGCACTGCCCCGTGCGATGGTGTACGTCGGCCGCATATGTGGTGCACGCAGTTGCCGCAGTATTGCACCTTATGGAATAGCGACTGCTGTCTGGCGTCGTACCCGATAGAGTATCTTAGTACCTGCGCACTCCCATTCCGCACCGGAGCTTGTGACGCAGCTGTCATTCAGGGTTGAGAGAGGCTGACCGCGTCGTAGTGCGTTGCGCTCGTTCCGCAGATAGCTTCGGCTTTGTTTCGAGTGAAGATGCAACATGCTGGTATTATCAACGATGGCATATTGGCAAAGACACGCAAGACAGCGAGCGGATGATCGTCAGATTCCCCACATTGCAAAACGACACGGGCACGGGCAACGGGTGCGGTGGTCTTGGCGTTCCGGTTCTGACGGGACCTCGGGAAGGAGGCTGAGCAGCCGAGTGGCGCTAGTTCACGCGTCCTTCGCTACGCGATGCTTGCTGCGCCCCGGTCAAAACCACCTTCGCGACTTTGCCCGTTCTTGAATTGTCACGAGGGGAACTGGCCAGCCAAAAGCAAGCCCACCTGGGCCTGCACACAGAGAGTGTGACGACAGCTGAACAAACATCACCAGGTGTCTGTTGGGTTTTCGAGTGGGAATTTGATTGTGTGTTCAGTGGTGAAGGCAACTGAACCATGAGTGCGCATCCAACACCTCCCGCAGACACTAGGGTCCGTCAAGACGTCCGAACTTGTTTTCCGCGGACGCCAGCAGGGACCTACCTGGCGGTGCGCAACCAGTAAACGCGCAATGATTGTTAATACGTACAAGTCTCTCTCCACAGTTTCCAAACGTCATCACGTTCACCGTACCACTGCTCGGGAGCTCGGGCACCGAGAGTGCCTCGCTGATGACCAAATCCAGGGGGCCTGAGTACACTCATCTCGTGCGATGAGCCGGAAGGGGCTTAAGTTGCGAAGTCCACGTAATGAGCACTATAGGAATGTTTGAGATGCCATTTAGGATAGAGCGACTTTATTTGAAGCCAAGATGACCGAGTGCGGGCTATGTGAGTTTGCTCATCTTACTGTGCGGAAGGAAGTATAAGATAGATCTCCGGCGTGTTTTGGTCGGATTCGTGCATTCAGTCTTGATCCAGTGCGACAGTACGACAGCAACAACTCACCACTTCTCCACGTTACCCTCCTCACATATCTTTTCTTCTTAGCGAACAACATGACACGCATTTCATCTCTTGTCGCTGTCGCGCTTGCAAGCGTTGGCGTCGTCAACGCCCAAGGCTCTCTCGCGAGCTGGCACCCAGCTGGTCCCGGAGAATGTATGTTCCGTGTCTTCCTAACTGCTCACCACAGCAGATACTGACATCTTCCAGCACGAGGCCCATGCCCCATGCTAAACACACTGGCGAACCATGGCTTCCTCCCTCGCGAAGGCCGCAACTTCACGCTTCCGCAAATCAAACACGCCCTAGGAAACGCTATCAGCGTCGGCGATGACATCTCAGAGTTACTGTACAACTTTGCGCTGACGACGAACCCCGGCCCGAACACCACGACTTGGGGTCTCGATACGCTCGGCAACCACAACATCTTGGAGCATGATGCAAGTCTGAGGTAAGTCCTGTAGCTCTTCGCTAAGTCTATCGGTCGATTCGAGAGCCTACACTGGAAAACGTAAGACTAACGCGATATCACAATCTAGCCGTTCGGACAAATACTTCAACGACGATGCCATCTCCTTCAACTCCACCATCTACGATCAAACCCGTGCCTACTGGACCGACGACCTCATAGACATCCAAATGGCCGCCAACGCACGTCTCGCCCGTATGATCGATTCGGTGAAGTACAACCCCAAGTTCGCTCTGTCGGAGCTGGCCGCAGACTTCAGCGCGGGTGAAGGCGCCGGATACATGCTCGTCTTCGGCAACAAGACGGAGAAGACGGCGAGGCGCGATCTAGTAGAGTACTTCTTCGGTACGTATCTAACCTTTGTGTATTGCAATTTTATGCTAATTGTCGTGTAGAAAACGAGCGCTTGCCGACGGAGCTGGGCTGGAAGGCCCCTGACGAGGTGATCAGCCTGGACGATCTTCTAGGCTTTTCCGACGACATTTACAGTGCGACTTCGTACGACGCTCTTGAGACGAAGGAGACGATGATGCGCCGGAATGGTATGGTGGGGAAGGTCTTCTAGGGTAGCGAGCAACGTTTGTTCAACACAGCACAAGAACCACAGGCGATCACCCCTCGTCCGCGCTAGAGATTGCAGTGCAAATCCATTTGTGGAAGTGTCCATATGCGGAAGTTTCTGCGGACGTCGAATCAAAAGATAGCCAGGATCGGGATGCGATCAATCTGAAACACGTTGATAGACCGGGTGATACGCACACACCTGTCTTAAGGATACCGCAAACATCTGCTCAAGCCGTACCGATGTGACCTTGATGTGGCGTAATGCTTGTGAGTCGTAACGTGCGACGCGTGATGATGTGCTTGTCATACGAAGGACTTGTAGCCGATGCAGTTCGTTGCAGTTGTCGACAGCCTCTGACGTACTCTGTGCCAATGACAGCGTGAATCTCCACAGAGGTGTGTTTGCGCATACCTGAACTCAATCACAGTATTTCTCCATGTTGATTAGTGCTTGGAAGTACATCCGCGCAACGATCGCCCTAACGCCATGGAGTCCGACAGGCCATCACTCTGCGCGATGCGAACGTCGCTGTCATGCTTTGTGCGGCGAAACAAGAGCGAACAGGTGCTGACATGTGAGACATGATGCGAGCTTGCCACTGTGTGGGTGATTCATGCTCTACTAGGGCTATGCGAATGAGGCGCAGTTGCGGCGCTCAAAGTGTGCGAAGACGTGCAGGCCTGGCACGACCGCTCTTCATGGCGCTTGTCATACTTGCGCAAGCCTCGAAGGAACTTCCACACCAACTATGGCCGATTCATCGCACCCACCGCACCCGGAAGTAAGTTCGTGCAATGATCAGTCAATCGTCGCGTTGCTCACCAACTGCGAAGCCGCCGGCAAGTGACCCATCACCAAGCTACTCCGACCCGGCGACTGACCCAGCGATGGGCGCGCCAGTCCATGCTTCAGCTCAGCATATGGTGGATTACGGAGCGTTTCCAGCGGCGCACTACGCCGACTTACGACGCAACAACCGCAACTCCGACGAGTGTACCCCTTGTAAAATGATCTTTGTTGTACTCTGGCTGTGCGGTGCGATCACCGTGGTGATTCTCGCAATCCGCAATGTTGCATGGTGACGCTCGAGGGTAGCGAGACGCGGGGTAAAGCACAACGTAGTGGGAAGTCTATCGAGGACGCTTAGAGGAGATTCCGTAGGAACGTGGGGTCGTCGGCATACAACGTCGCGTCGGTGAGGTGTTGTAGGTTGGTCGGCTTGGGACGGTGCTGAGGCCGAGACCGATCAATGACCAGAGGCTTCGGCCATACTGCGGCGCGTATGCCCTGTCTCACACCGTGCATGGCAGATTGAGTTATTTACTGTAGACTCGTTCTCCTCAATCAGAGTCGGCGGGATGTTGTCGCAATCGATTTCGGGTGCCCTGGGAATACACGTCAATTTTACACAATACCTCACCGCCCAGTTTTGTCTCAACCGATGACTATAGGCGCATACATGCCTGTCCGCGATGCCGTCGGTCTCAAGCTCCGCTCGATGAGATTGCGTGACGTCGGTTCTACAAACTGCGAGCTCGGTGGACCATCTATGTGTAGATGCCCATCCTAGTGCCACTCCGCCGAGCTGTCGCTTCGTAATGAGTATGATATCGCGGAGTAATCGGACGTGATGGTCGATGAATGGCGGGTCGCTAGGGGGCAGGCGCGACGCCTGTCCTGGTACGGTGATGTTGAAGCGGTCGAACTCGTGCTATCAGACGGGTAGGTCGCAAAGCCCAAAAGCTATGGCTCCAACGCCCCCCTTGCCTGTGTAGGCGATGTGCATATGGGTGTCGTGTAGGTGTCTCGTGTAGCATATCGCGCACAGGGCTAGTCCTAGCCCCATCGATCGAGCGATGACGTTGCGACCGTTGCTCGCCTCATCCAGTGATCATGCCGCTCTCATACGGGGCGTAGAGACTCCGTAGATGGCGCGTTTGACCCCGGAAGGTATGCGCCGAATATGCTGCTGGCGCGGAGGTTATCGAGGATGCTGTCTGGGCTGGGCGAGCATGCGTCGAACTTTCGGGCGGGTTACTGCCGGTCGGGGGCGGGCGGCGACAATGCGAGAGCAGACGAACCTCCTGCCCGTAAAGTCATGGAGCGCTCGCCCATCCACTGTGGTGTATCTGCTTTGAAGATGACGATGGGCGTTGCGGGCGTCGCGCATGCAGTTGCGGGGTGCGGCTCGGGGCGTTGGCGCTGGCGCTGGCAGCGGAAGGCAGCCCCGGAGATTTACATGCCGCGCGCTCCGAGCGCCTGCCGCCGGGCCAAAACGTTCACTCAACTTCTCACGATCATCACCTTCACGACCACGTGCTTGATGGACATGCGATAGCATCTCAAACAGCATGTTCAGGGACCTCTGATCCTCTGCCATTGATCTGTAGCTAACAACAGATCGAATTTACGCGTCACGCCCGTCCATTCCGCGCCGCGGCAACCCGCCACGTCCAGCTTCCACCATGCCCGCTATGCCCAATAGCCTCAGCCCGGTGTCTTCAGCAATCTCGGGCTTCGCAAGGGGGGCAGGACCGCCAAGGGTTGCCATAGAGCCTGCTGTATAGCAACGTGGCAAGCGTAGTCACCAAGTAGGAGAAGATGAATTTGAGCCACCACGTCGACCTCTCGCTTCGCAGTCCTGTCGCTGCACACTCGCGGTGCATCTGATTCTCTTCGTCTTTCGTTGTGGGTGGCGTTGCGTCGCCCATGTTCGTTTTGTTGCTCAGAGAAGATGGCTGAGGGTGTTGGTCCTTGTCGTCGGACATGTTCGCTCTCGTTTGAACGGCGCTGGTAGACTACAGGGTACGTGAGTCGATGGCCAAAAGATGTGTGAGTTGCTGGCTGGTATCGAGTGGTTCAGGCGCTTTGTTTGCGATCGCCACGGCTGCTTTGTGGAGAGGTAAGGAAGCGTGGAAGGGGTTGCGTGTGTGAGGGCTTCCCACAGGTATGCGGCACCACATCCACGGTACCGCATCCACATCACCCGCATATTGCAACACCAGCCGGAGACCCGCGCTCCAACACGAAGTCTATGACGTTCGCCGCACCTGAACCTTAAACGGGCAGATTTTGCGAGGAGTCGTCATATCCGTCTGAGCCTCCCTCATCTGGTATTGATCTGCAGGTCCATGTGCTTTCCCATCACAGCGCGCGCAATCCGCATTCCAACAGGACGCGAATGTTGGAAACCCACACGCCAAGCTGGAGTCAATTGGTTGGGTTGTCAGGCGACCAAGGTAAGGATAAGGCCGCCATGTCAAGCAAGCGAAGGAACGGAGCGTACCTTTGGCTACCGATAGATCGATGCGGCTCTATTCTCGGTCGGAGTCTGAGCGTCCATGATGGAATTGGAGAGTGTTTGATGTTCGGCCACGGAACCATCACGTTGCTCTGGTCTCGTGCGCGAAGTACCCATCGTAAAGTAACCCAGCCAACAAGGGCGAGAGACCATCTGGACGCCAATTCCGAGGAAAGGGCTACTTTCGCTTTCGAATCTGACGTTTCTCCATACTATACCGTAGTTTGGATAGAGAAAACCACCCTTGACGATCACGCTTCTCGCAAATTGTCGGCAGCGATGAGCGCATCTCCATCAATACTGTACTCGGGGTACTTAGTGATCTCTTGGTACGCAAAACTCTGCAATCGCCTACCGCTGCTCGCACAGAACCAACATGGTCCAGTCATGGGGTGGTCCGCCCAGACATTCAGTGGCCCTTCTCGAGAATGTCAGTTCCAGTACAGCGCTTACAGACTTCCGGTCGTGTTTGGCTACGACACCAGGACAACACAGCAACGTTGGGGCCTCAACGAAGGCTCTCATGAACATCACATTCAGGGGTACCGAGCTGAAGCGATCAACGAGCTCCAACCCAGAGCCTTATGACTAACAACGATTGGACTGAGGATGCTGAGTACGTTCTGGAAGTCGACCGCACGAGTATCCTGTTGCCAAACCCACTGAATGTCACTACCAGGGGTAGTAATTGGAGGCCTAAACCAACACGGTGTGAAGGATTGCAACCACGATCACGATACCGTTGCCAATACCTTGCAGGCGTACGGTTCATCGGGTACCGGCAATTGAACATCAAATTGACGTCTTGAGTTGCCGCATTCATGCATGTACCAGGCGGAAGCATGTTAGCCGGTAGAGTCTCGAGGAGGCTACATCGCAAGCAAGCAAGAGATTGGAGACTTAAAAGGCGAGTATGTCTCCAGCCAACAGCTTATCATCCTTCAGCGCATTTATTCTCGCGTCAAAGTCGGCGCCTCGGTCCAACATGATTCACGCAGCGACACTTCTCGCGGCCATATTGCCTCTAAGCAATGCGTACCGCCTCACATTCTATGCCGGCTTCGATTGCAATGGCGAAAGGCTCGAGTCTCGGCAAGCCATTCTGGATGACACATGCTACGACCCCACATATCTAGGCTCACTCACCAGCTCTGTTACCATCGAACGCGAGGATGGAGACGATCCCGCTTCTCTTGTCGTTTTTTATCCAGACGATGTAGACTGCGACCCATCGCAAGCCGTATCGACTGCTAACACTGGATGCGTCAACGTCTACCAAGACGGTTCCTTCGGTGGTTACAACGTCATCAGTGGCCAAAGCAAGCGACGAGCTGTTGAAGAACCAGCCTTCACGTTGGGCATCACGCATGGCGACTTCTTCGAGATGGACGGCGAGCTCTGGCGCTGGAAGCAACTCTCTCAAGAAGCCTTCACTGGTGTTAAGCCCGAGGACTGGTCCGGCGAGGCTCGTGTTGCCAGCTTTGCGCCTCTGGAGTACGGCAGGGACTTTCCATTCAACTTTACCGAATACGACCTCAACAACCCATCACCGGACCTAGCGAAGCGAGCGAATGTAGGCGTCTCGACAAGCCCGAACGCTCCTTTGCAGCTTGGCGACCTGGTGCGGCGTCAAGACGTTTGCCGCCGCATTCGCGACTGTGTTTATGGCTTCCCCATCCTGGCCAACTACTACTTCCCTGCCCAAACTGAAGCCGTGGTAAACCAGATCAACGCCGCGAAGCCCGCCGCCCAGAGCATTTGGGAGTTCCTCAAGAACCCCTACATCGCCGGTCCTATCGTAAGCCTGGGAAGCGGAGTCATCGGCGCAAGATACTTTCCCTCGTGCCCAACCTGCACACCGGACTGCCTTGTTGGCCCCGACGCGCAAGCCGTGCGCACTACAATCAACGAAGGCATCACGAAGGGCGCCAAGGTCAGTGCGACGGCTACCGAGATCTACAGTGATCATGGATCGGCCGCAGGCAGTACGCTTGCCACTATCATCGTCCCTCCCAACGAGACGGGTGGTGGCGTCTGCAACACCCCCGTGACCGATCCCACATCAGGCAGGTTCGCGCTCTCGCGTCACAAGCGGGCGCTGTACGCCAACGTTCCGGGCTTCGAGGAGTGGGTGAAGACGAAGAACTTCGCCATGTGAGGCCAAAAAAACCACGTCGCACACAGACTGGTGGAAGATGCAGGATCGGACGTCGCGTCTCGTGATCAGATCTTGATATAAACGCGGAGGCGGAGGCGAAGTACACGAGGGATTGTACCGACGCTGGCACGGAGGACGTCGCAGTGGAGCCGCGCATTTGGGGTTTCCTTAGCACATTCATTTACATCGTCGCATGACCAATACAAGACTTAGTTGCCCGCGTCTCGCGCCCGATGTTGTCGTGAAATTAATTGAGTATAGATCGAGAGGTACCAGCTGTAGTGGCAGCGCGTGCTCTTCGGGGTTGGGTTCTTGCGCATACTGCTGCGGTAGTCGTCTCGCATGCTTGTCGCAGATTCAGACATAGATAGTTAAGGCGTGCACGAAGCGGACTGTAATGTCGTTTTTGAATCGCGTGATAAAAGAGGCTATTACATCGAAAGCTTCTCTTAATCGCGGGCACTACGGCTGTATTTACTTAGCGCTATAGTGCGATAAAGCTTACAACGCAGTTCTCTATAGTAGTCTTTACGTAGATATATTATAAAAGAACTACTATAACCTTCTATTAGAGCCTGTTTAGTAATTATTATATTTAATATAATACTAAGAATATAATATTATATAACCTATTATATACCTATATTTAGTAATAAGTAATTTATAGAATAGTAGTAAAATATATTCTATAAAATATAATATATTTAAAAGCTATAGAATATATTCTATTATAGTCTAATAAGAGTAAAGTATTTTATTATATAATTAAGAAAATTATACTATACTTTTTAGGCGCTATATAAATATATAATAGTAGTAGAATAGCTTAAATTAGTTAGAAAGGTAGTATTAGGCTTTAGCCTATAAGAGTCTAGGCTAACTTAGCTATAGGTATAAATACCTTAGAATTACTATTATAGCTTAGTAGTAATTTATCTCTAGTCTTTTTAGAATAATATACTTAATTATAGTCTAATATTATATATCTAGTATTTAACTAACTTTATTATTTAATATTTAAATTACTCTACTTTATAATACTCTTATATATACTATTTAGATATAATAAGCTCTAAAGTAAGTCTCTCTAGTATAATATAATATAGTAGTAAGTAAGCTATACTATTCTTATACGTAATAGATAATAACTAAAAGAAATTAGCTTTTATATCTCTAAAAGTAGTAATACTATCTACTAAGAAACTTATAAATTTATTAGAAGCTTCTTTAAGTATTACTAACTTAGTCTTAATTATTAGAGATAGTAATACGCTATTAGAGTTTATTTTAGAGCTAACTAGGCTTTTATAAGCTACTACTACTAAAAATAAAAATAAATAAGCTATCTTAGACTATAAACTTAAGAAGTTAAGTAAGTAGAAATAATTAGAGTATACTTATTAAAATATAGTCTATCTTAGAGAATTAAAGTATAGTATAGACTTAGAGATTAGATTTAGAAAAAAATCTAACTTTTTTATATCTTTTCTATATTAATAAACTAGATTTATAGCTTATATACTATATAAAAGTTATTAGAAAGATAAAGTAAATATTTACTTAGAAAAGTTAAATTAAAAAAAGTCTATACTTTTTACTAAGACTTTTTATTAATCTAACTTTATTAGAATATATAATAATAGACTATTATTATATAATTTATAGTATATACGTAGTAATCTTATAGTATAATATTACTAGTATATAGTATAGTATTAGTAGACGTAGAAGTAATATTAGCTATAGTAAGTATAATATTAGTAGACCTATAAGTAATATTAGATAACTAATATTATCTATTTTAATATAAATTTATAATTTAAATTATTTTAGCTACACTATAACTACGTAGATAAAACTAATCTCTAAATTATAAGTATTTTAGAAAGCTTATAATTCTAGAAGTACTTCTTCTTACTATATTACTTATAGATATTAACCTAAGTTAAGTTCTATTAAATATTAAGCTATATATAAGTATAGTTTTAGAATTATATATATTTTAAAAACCTTATAATTCTAGAAGTATCTTTTCTTAATATATTACTTATAGATATTAATCTATCTAAGAGAATATCTTAGAGCTACTAGGCTTAAGTAATTTTTAGTAGAAGTAATAAGTACTAATAAGAAATAGAAAGTAGCTCTAAAGTAGTAGCTCTAAAGCTTTTAAACTCTACTACTTAAGAGTTTAGATAAAATCTAAGTAGACTATTTTATATAAAATAACTATGTAAATCTAATACTTTACTTAGCTTATTAATAGCTACTTATATTATAAAGTTATAAAGTAGAGAAGTTTAGAGCTAAATTTTAAAGTTCTTTACGTAATTACTATACTTACTACTAGTATAGTTTATATATAGCTAGAATTTAGCACTTATAGCTAAATTTTAATATCTATAGCTAAATTTTAGACTTAAAGTAAAACTAAAATTAAGTATCTATAGTTAGAATTAGTTACTAAATTAAGTACTTAAAATAAGCGCCTTTATAGCTAGAATTTAGTACTTCTATAGCTAGAATTTAGCGCCTCTATAGCTAAAAAAAAGTACTTTTATAACTAATTTTAATATCTATAGCTAAATTTTAATATCTATAGCTAATATTTTAGACTTAAAGTAAAGCTAAAATTAGATATCTATAGTTAAAATTAGTTACTAAATTAAGTACTTAAAATAAGCACTTCTATAGCTAGAATTTAGTACTTCTATAGCTAAAAAATAGCGCCTTTATAGCTAATTTTAATACTTATAGCTAAATTTAAAACTTAAAGTAAGACTAAAATTAGATATCTATAGTTAGAATTAGTTACTAAATTAAGTACTTAAAATAGATACCTCTATAGCTTATTTTTATATCTAAATTTAGTATTTATAGCTAAAATTTAATATCTATAGCTAAATTTTAGTATTTATAGCTAGATTTTAGACTTAAAGTAAAGCTAAAATTAGATATCTATAGTTAGAATTAGTTACTAAATTAAGTACTTAAAATAAGTACTTCTAGAGTTAAATTTAGTGTCTCTATAGCTATATATACTCTATTATACTTAGTATTAGTAGCTAGCTAGTCTAGAATATTATTTCTCTAGCTTTAGAGCGTGCTAGCTCTATCTTCTCTTATTATATTTTACTACTTATTATCTTTACTTTTCTATTTATCTTTTTACTAAATTACGCTTTAGATACTTTATTTTATCTTACTATAGTATACTATCTCTATATCTACTTACTTACACTTTCTTTTCTACTAGAATTATATTAACTAAACGCACTTACTTTAAAATTAATATATCTCTACTATAGATATAAGCTCTACTACTACTTTAATTTATTTTTTTACTACTTTTATAATTTTATAAAAAGCTAAAACTAAGTAATTTCTTTAAGCCTAGTAGTAGTATAATAACTACTAGCTCTTCTAAAGACTAGAGTACTACTAGCCTTTCTAAATACTAGAGTACTACTAGCTTTTCTAAATACTAGAGTACTACTAGCACTTCTAAATAATAAAGTACTACTAGCTTTTATAAATACTAAAGTACTTTACTTTCTACTATATTCTTTTATACTAGTACTATTACTATATACTATAGTAATCTTATATAAATAGCTAAGTAGCTACTTTATAAATTTAAAAAAAGTACTATTTATATTAGATCTCTTATATAGCTTATTTACTACTATACTAAAAAGATTATAGCTATTTATAAAAAGAAGAAATATCTTAAGAAATTAGCTATACACTATAAGTAAAAAGTAACTAAAGCTAAGAGTAAAGTTAAATTATACTAACTATATTAGAATTCTAACTTCTATATCTAAAGGCTATAAAAACTAGTTAAAGCGTTTATTCTATACTAGATCTAAAATAGTATAGCGTATAGTAAAAGGCTCTACTCTACTAGTAAAAAGCTTCTAAATTATAGTATTAGGCTATATAATAATATTATAATAAGCTATAAAAAGGCTCTAAATAATACTATATAGTATAAAGCTCTAGTAAAAGGCTTCTATGTTCTAGTAAAAGATAGATAGAATATACTAAAAGGCTATACTAAAAGGCTATATTAAAAGACTATATTAGAAAGCTACTATATCTAAGTAAAAGACACTTAAGGTATAGCTACACTACGTAATAAAGAATATAATAGTAACTAATAATCTAATAGTCTACCTAAAAAGATACTAGTAAAAGGCTTATTATATATAGGTTTTCTTCTATATAATATAGTAAATCTTTCTTCTACCTAAGAAGCTAGGTATATAACGTTATATATAGTCTATTCTATTCTAGAAATATATAAAGTAGCTATTTTATATCTATTATTTTTTATCTTAGATAACTCTAGACTTAGATAGTCTAACCTATCTACTTAAATAAAAGCTTAGAGTCTAAGTTAGATTTATTCTACTTCTATAGTTCTATATACTATAATATATTACTACTAGTAATACTAGTCTTATTAGTATTATCTATCTATATTCTTTAGCCTATAATCTCTATAGTTTATTCTATAGCGCTAGCTTATATAGTACTCTATTAACTATACTATACTAGTTCTAATAATAGTATTTATATTATAGCCTATTACTTTTTATTCTTTATATATATTATATTTTTAAGTCTACTCTACGTAGCGTATATTATATGTAATATTATATTATAAAGTACTTTTTATTACGTAGTTACCTTCTTTAGTCTCTATCTATACTCTACTCTTTACTTTTATTACTATTACTAGCTACGTTTATACTATCTACGCTTCTATAATTATCTAAATTATATACCTTTACTATTTAAAAAAACTATAATCTATTCTCTACTAGCTCTATTAGTAACTCTACTAGATAGTTTTCTAAGTTACTTTTATAGATTACTTTAAGAAATAGCTACTTAGAAGAGAGTTTCTTCTATATATAGCTTATAAGTAATAGTTCTACTACTTTATAAAGACTACTAATATTATTATTATATTAGGTAACTATCTCTATCTAGTTTTCTAGTTTTAGAATTAGCTTCTACTCTATAAATAAATTTAGAATAGACACTTTTAGTAGTAGTATAAAGATACTAGAACTAAACTTTTACTTTAGTATCTACTAACACTTTTTATATTCTAAGTACTAGTTCTAGTTATAATACTTAGCTATATACTTAATCTATATTAACTTCTTATCTATATTACTACTAATCTTATAGAAGAGTTATTCTTTAGTAACTATTACTACGCTCTACTCTCTTATACTTATAAGCTTCTTTTATCTTCTTAGAATATTCTCTAGCTATTTATATTCTAAGTAAAGAGTAGATATTACCTATTAATACTATATATTACCTATAATTTCTATAGTTTTACTATAATATATAGTTACTAGTAGCGTATAAAAACTTTATACCTTACTAGTAGATAGCGCTCTTTTAGAACGCCTACTCTCTTACTATAAAAGAATAAGCTTACTAGCTTATAAATTAGAAATAATATCTATTCTCTATATTATTTATAGCTCTACTCTATATACTAGAGCTAGCACTATCTAAGAGAATATTTTAGAGCTACTAGGTCTAAGCAATTTTTAGTAAGAGTAATAAGCACTAATAAGAAATAGAGAGTAGCTCTAAAGTAGTAGCTCTAAAGCTTTTAAACTTTACTACCTAAGAGCCTAGATAAAATCTAAGTAGGCTATTTTGTGCAGAATTACTGCGTAAATTTAACGCTGCACTTAGCTTATTAATAGCTACTTACGTTGTAAAGTTATAAAGTAGAGAAGTTTAGAGCTAAATTTTAAAGTTCTTTATATAATTACTACGCTTGCTGCTAGTATAGCCTATATATAGCTAGAATTTAGCGCTTATAGCTAAATTTTAATATCTATAGCTAAATTTTAAGCTTAAATTAAAGCTAAAATTAGGCGCCTATAGTTAGAATTAGTTACTAAATTAAGCACTTAAAATAGGCGCCTCTATAGCTAGAGATTAGTGCCTCTATAGCTAAAAAAGAGCGCCTTTATAGCTAAATCTAATACCTATAGCTAAATTTTAACGTCTATAGCTAAATTTTAGACTTAAATTAAAGCTAAAATTAGATATCTATAGTTAGAATTAGTTACTAAATTAAGTACTTAAAATAGACGCCTTTATAGCTAGAGATTAGTGCCTCTATAGCTAAAAAAGAGCGCCTTTATAGCTAAATCTAATATCTATAGCTAAATTTTAACACTTATAGCTAAATTTTAAACTTAAATTAAAGCTAAAATTAGGCGCCTATAGTTAGAATTAGTTACTAAATTAAGCACTTAAAATAAGCGCTTTTATAGCTAGAGATTAGTGCCTCTATAGCTAAAAAAGAGCGCTTTTATAGCTAAATCTAACGTCTATAGCTAAATTTTAATACCTATAGCTAAATTTTAAGCTTAAATTAAAGCTAAAATTAAACGCCTATAGTTAGAATTAGTTACTAAATTAAGCACTTAAAATAGATACCTCTATAGCTAGAGATTAGTGCCTCTATAGCTAAAAAAGAGCGCCTTTATAGCTAAATCTAACACCTATAGCTAAATTTTAATATCTATAGCTAAATTTTAGGCTTAAATTAAAACTAAAATTAAGCGCCTATAGTTAGAATTAGTTACTAAATTAAGTACTTAAAATAGACGCCTTTATAGCTAGAGATTAGTACCTCTATAGTTAAAAAAGAGCGCTTTTATAGCTAAATCTAATATCTATAGCTAAATTTTAATATCTATAGCTAAATTTTAGGCTTAAATTAAAGCTAAAATTAGGTATCTATAGTTAGAATTAGTTACTAAATTAAGCACTTAAAATAGGCGCTTCTATAGCTAGAGATTAGTACTTCTATAGCTAAAAAAGAGCGCCTTTATAGCTAAATCTAATACCTATAGCTAAATTTTAACGTCTATAGCTAAATTTTAGACTTAAATTAAAGCTAAAATTAGGTATCTATAGTTAGAATTAGTTACTAAATTAAGTACTTAAAATAAGTATCTTTAGTATTAAATTTAGTGTCTCTATAGCTATATATACTCTATTATACTTAGTATTAGTAGCTAGCTAGCCTAGAATATTATTTCTCTAGCTCTAGAGCGCGCTAGCTCTGCCTTCTCTTATTACATCTTACTACTTATTATCTTTATCTTTCTATCTATCTTCTTACTAAATTACGTCTTAGATACTTTATTTTATCTTACTATAGTATACTATTTTTATATCTACTTACTTACGCTCTCTCTTCTACTAAAATTATATTAACTAAACACGCTTACTTTAAAATTAACACGTCTCTACTATAGATATAAGCTCTACTACTACTCTAATCTACTTCTTTACTACCTCTATAACTTTATAAGAAGCTAAAACTAGGTAATTTCTTTAAGCCTAGTAGTAGTATAATAACTACTAGCTCTTCTAAAGACTAGAGTACTACTAGCTCTTCTAAATACTAAAGTACTACTAGCTCTTCTAAATAATAGAGTACTACTAGCTCTTATAAACACTAGAGTACTTTACTTTTTACTATATTCTTCTATACTAGCACTATTACTATATACTATAGTAATCTTACGTAGATAGCTAAGTAGCTATTCTATAAATTTAAAGAAAGTACTACCTGCGTTAGGTCTCTTATATAGCTTATTTACTACTATACTAAGAAGATTATAGCTATCTATAAAAAGAAGAAATATCTTAAGAGATTAGCTACGCACTATAAGTAAGAGGTAACTAAGGCTAAAAGTAAAGTTAAATTATACTATAATAAGGTATAGAGCGTATATAGAGAAAGTAAGAGGTATTAGAAGTAAGTTAACTTTTTAGATAAAATAGTATATAAAGCCTATAATATTATTAATAAGGCTATTTATCTACGCTCTACTAGTCTATCTAAGTTAGATAGGCTAATTAGTAATTAGCTTTCTTTATATTTTAGACTTATAATACTACCTTTTATATTAATATTTTCTCTTCTATTACTATAGAGTTATAGCTCTACTTTTTAATAAATAAAAAGCGCTATTAAATTTATAAAGTATAGCCTATAGTATAGATATTATAAAAGTAATTATATAGCTAAAGACTTTACTTCTTAGCTATTTTATAACTAGCGCTTTTACTAGTTTTTAAACTAACACTTTACCTATAATACCTATAATAGCTCTACCTATCTACTAGCTCTAAGGCTTAGCGCTTAAAATTTAAAATCTAGATAACTACTTAAGCTATCTACTAGTATACTAAGTTCTTATCTATAAAGACTATAGCGCTGTCTATAGTTAGACTAGGTATCTTAAGAAATTTTACTAAGTTAAGAAGAAAGAGTAGTAAGTGCTAGATAAACGCTATTAGATTAGCACTCTTCTACTTACTAACCTAAGAGATATTACTCTTCTACTACTAAATTAACTACTAATACTACTTCTAGGCGCTCTAATTCTAGTCTACTCTTATACCTATATAGGCTATATATTTATTACTAAAAACTATAATAAGATTTAGTACTATTATAATAAAGTCTATAACTAGAGAATAAGCTTCTAAGACTAGAAGCTTTAGGCTTATATTTAAGCGTAGATATTTTTCTATACTAGTAGCTTTTAGAAATACTTTAAAGTATAGTCTATTACTAAAAATAAAAGTAGTACTCTCTTTAGCAAAATTTTACTTATATTATAAGAAATTTAAAGTTTATAGGTAAAGTATATAAAGTTACTTACTATAGCTAATACTATAGTTATAAAGACTAACTACACTAGCTAGTTTAAGAGAAATTACTAGCTAATTTATCTTACTAAGTATAATCTTCTCTACCTTTACTAGGTAAGCTATATATCTAATAAAGATAATACACTACTTACTTAAGTAGCTACTATTATTAAATAAATAATTAAATAGGTAGTTAGTAAGCTTTCTACTCTTAGGCTTAAGAGTAGATACTAGTTATAAAGCTCTAATACTAAGTAAATTAACTTACGCCTAATAGTATATCTATAAAACTTAGAAAGCTAGAAGTAGTATACTAGGTATATAAAACGCTTTATCTACTATCTACTACGTATCTATAACACCTAAAAGATAGGCGCTAATAGTAGTAGAAGTAATTTATTTTAAACTTAGCTTAGTATAGAGAGTAAACTAGATTTAGATACTAATAGTTAGACTAGTTTCTTACTATACTATAGAGATAAAATACGTAATATAAAGTAGCTATTTCTCTAGACTAGCTACTAAAAGTAACTTACTAGAGACTTTATTAGCGCTATATACCTAGATAGCTTAGCCTTTTAAATTACCTATCTTCTATACTTATTTTAAAAGTTTATATTTTATATTACTAAAGATAAGCTCTTTAGTAGTAAGTTAATTTACTTTCTTACTATTATAGATATTAATAAGACTACTAACTACTTATAAGAGGCTTATAATTACTTCTATATACTAGTAGAAGTAGTATACTATATACGCGTGTTAGCTATTAAAATTCTACTTTCTATAGCTAATTACTAGTAGTAGACTAAGTAAGATAGAGAGAATTTTATCTAGGTAAGAAAGTAGTACCTAGTTAACAGCACGTATAGCCTCTTTAGTAAGATACTAAGCCTTTTAGTATATTTAAAGTATATTATATTAAATACTACTAACACTTCTATCTTATAGTAGTCTAAAGATAGAAGTACTTTATATATATATAGTTAGCTAATCTTATTAACTAGTTTTTAAGTAATAGTTACTAGTATACTATAAAAGAGAGAGAATATTTTTTAGAAAAACTTACTTTAGACTACTATAGAAGTAGAGTAATTTTAAATACTACTTATAAAGATTTAGAATAATATTATCTTTAGCTAAAAAGGCTACTTCTTTCTTTTATACTCTAATAATAAATTAGTAGATAGTTTAGAAAAAACTATATCTAAGATACTAGCTAGTTCTTAAGGCTATAAACTACGCAGCTTCTAAAATTCTTTCTAGTAACTCTAGATAGTGCGCTGCTACCTAAAAAAGGTAGACTAATTTCTTAAAATTCTTCTCTTTCTTACCTATATTACTAGTAGATAGCCTACTAGAAGTACTAAAATTACTTCTATCTACTATTATAATAGCTATATATAAGACTAAAATATATTTATTATAAATAGCTAGGTAGTGTTTATTAGCTAGTATTATAAAAGTTAGACTTTATAGAATAAGCCTAAAGTTATTCTATAGTTTTTACTCTAGTAAGTTAGTTAGTTATTTACTATCTATCTAGCGTATATCTAGCTACTTACTAAGTACTTTAAAAGTAAAGTGTAAGACGCTTCTCTAATAGACTATATCTAAATAACTACTACTAGCTCTTAGAAAACTAACTAGCTTAGTAATATTATTATCTATAAGACTAGAATCTAGTTAGACTACTAGCTTACTACCTTATAGTACTACTACACTACTATTATAATTAGGCGTAAAGTAGTTAGCTTAAAGTTTAGTAAAAGTATAAAGAAAGTACTTACTAAAAGTAAATAGAAAGAGCCTAAAATATAGTCTAAAAGTAGATTAGATCTTTAGGCTAGCTGCTTAGAGCTTATAAGCACTCTTTACTATAGCGTTAAAATAGATATTATATTCTATCTTAGCTACTACTTACTTAAACTATTTTAAACTTTAAGTAGCTAGTAGTACTTATTTCTTTAACTTTTAAGCGCTTTATCTACTAAGCTTACACTAAAAGGCGTAATAAAGAGTAGTATATTAGGTAAAGAAAGAAGTAATACTAAAGCTACCTAGTTAACTAGTCTATTTAATTACTAGCTTATAAGTAATAAAAAGCTTATAGTAATTAGTAATTCTAATCTTTAAGCCTTAGTTTATAAAGTTATATAGAAAAAGAGCTTACTTATATTTAAATTACTAGAGTAGAAAATTACACTATAAGTAATTCTAGCTAGTAAGACGCTACTTATTATAGTGCTTCTAATAGATAGTAGTAAGAGTCTTCTCTTTATAGCGCCTACTTATCTTTTAGACCTAGAGGTTACTATTATTATTATACTTTTCTATAAGCTAATTTAAGACCTAAAGCGCTAGTTAGTAGAAGCCTAAATTCTAATAATTAAATAGCTAGTAGAGTATACTAAGTATACTCTAGCTACTATAATTATAGTTAGTGTAGACACTATAAAAAAGTATAAGTTTCTTACTTTTATAAATATACTAAGCTAGAGTAGTATACTTAGGTATATTATTATTAATAAATATTATTTAATATTTACTAGCTATAACTAGCGCCTAAAGTTAGCTTATCTTACTTATCTACGCGCTATTTTAGCGTAGATAGTATTACTTACTACTATCTAATTCTCTCTACTTAAGCTTAAACTAGAGTACACTATAAGTATAAGAACTCTATATATTATATACGCCTCTACTACGCGTATAAATATTTAGTACCTAGTTTAGAGATATTAGCTAGAGAAACTATTATAAAAGGTAGAGAGTATTACTAGATACTAGTTACGCTAGCTACTTCTAGGTAAAAAGGTAATTATCTATTACTAGTATATAGATTAGTGTAAAAGAATAAAGAAAAAGTTAGACTACTCTTACTTTTATACTTAGCTAGAGTTAGACTACTACTTATAGGCTTTAAAAATCTAGCTTACTAGTAGAAGTCTAATTATAGCTACTTTATCTCTAGAAACTAGTGTTAACTACTCTAAGATTATAAAAGTGCTCTACGCTAGCTCTTTATATAGAATAATTAACTTTATATAAAAATTAGAGCGCGCTAGTTATTAGAGTAAGCTAGTTAATTTAGTTATATTAGTTAAATAGCTTCTAGCGTAAAGGCTCTAAGTAGCTAAACTAACTAATAACTTATAGCGCTTATTAGATAAGAGCGCTATATAAAGTTTTATTAATACTAGCTAAAACGCTTACTAAAGAAGCATTCTAAGCTACTTTCTAAATAGCTAGCTAGTAATCTATACTAAAATTTTAGCTACTAACTATAACTTTTATAGTAAAGATTAGTCTAAATTAGTAGCTTTAATTTAGAAGAAGGCTAAAGATAAGACTAAAATTTATAAGATACTATAAGAGTTAGCTAGTAGTTATCTAATTTATTAGGTAGTAGATACTATAGACTAGTATAATTACTTATACGCTAAATATAGCTAGTATAAGATATATTAGACTCTTAGGCTAAAGAGCTGTAAGAGGTTTAGAGATTACTTTAAGAAGTATACTTAGTAGACTCTAGTAACCTATACTTACTATAAGTATAGACTTAGCTAACACTTCTACGTAACTAGTAAAAAGGTTACTA
This sequence comes from Alternaria viburni, assembly GCF_023758015.1. Classification (NCBI taxonomy): domain Eukaryota; kingdom Fungi; phylum Ascomycota; class Dothideomycetes; order Pleosporales; family Pleosporaceae; genus Alternaria; species Alternaria viburni. The sequence goes on from NW_026055803.1 coordinate 293,719, forward strand.
TAATATATTAGTATCTAGGTATAATATTTCTAGTTCTACTTATAGTGTTTTTATATAGTAAGTAAGTATTTAATAAATAGAGAATTATACCTAAAAACACTAATACTCTACTTATATAGTTTACGTAGAAGTATAGATAATAAAAATAGAGCGCTATTATTAGTAACGTAATAGTAGTTTTAGGCACTATTCTTATCTAGGTAGATATACTATAGGCTTTTTGCGCTAGACTTTAAAGATAAAACTATAGATAGTTAGTTATAACGTTTATAGACTAGATAGTAAAAAGAGAAGTATTTTAGTAATAGATTTAAGGCTAGGTAACACTTTTACTCTACTAATAATAAATTCTTATCTTTATCTATAACTTTATCTAATCTACTCTTTCTAAGTAGTATTATAAACTATATTAAATATTAGTATATACTTTTAAATAGTTATCTAACCTACTCTTTCTAAGTAGTATTACAAACTATATAAAATATTAGCACTTACTATTAAATATCTATCTAACCTACTCTTTCTAAGTAGTATTATAAAATTAATCTAAATATTAGTATATACTATTAAATATTAATTTTAAGATATACCTAATTTTATATTTTATCTCTAGCTATCTACTAGCGTAAAGCAGAAGAGACGTTTAGAAAGTACCTAATAAGTTTTTTATATCTTAGTATAGAAACTAGATACTAGGTTTACTAAAAACCTATTAAAAAAATTATCTTTTATACTAAAATCTACTTAAAGAGATACTATTTAATTTCTTAACTAGCTATTATAGCTATAGAGTATTACTAGCTAACTTAAAGAATTTTAAAATAAGCTTACTACTTTAGCTAAGCTCTATCTAAAGATAGAGATAGCTATTATAGCTTCTAGAAATAAGCTTCTTTCTAGTGTTCTATAAAGAGCGTCTTCTAATTTTTTTTTAAATTCTATCTATAGTTTAGCTATATTAAAAGATACTTCTATAAAGCTATAGCTATTATTAATTTCTATTTTAATATAACTTTTCTATCTTAAAGCTATTAGAAGTAGCACTTCTAGTACTCTAAAAGAGTATCTTCTAATTATTTTTAAATTCTATATATAGTCTAGTAATACTAAAAGGTACTTTTATAAAGCTATAGCTATTATTAATTTCTATTTTAATATTACTTTTCTAACTTAAGACTATTAGAAGTAGTACTTCTAGTACTCTAAAAAGAGCGTCTTTAGTTATTAAGCTACTAAAGTAGACTTTTAACTATTAGACCTAAAGGTTACTAAACTTATAATATAAGCTAAGTATTATAGAATATTACTAACTTTAAATATTATTATAATATTTTTAGGTCTTATACTAAGTAAACTTAATACTTAATAATACTAACTAATAGTAAGGTATACTCTAAAAGATTCTCTATTAATAGTAGATATAAAAAAGAAAAGATTTTGTAAAAGTAAAGTAAAAAGGTAAACCTTAATATTAGGTGTCTCTTACTTATACCTAACTATACCTTTTACTACTAGAAAGTACTCTAAAGTACCTTTCTATTTTCTAAACTATAAATAGTTTAGTTAGAGTATTTATATTTACTTCTACGTTTTAGTTATAATTTAAGGTCTTATACTAAGTAAACTTAATACTTAATAATACTAGCTAATAGTAAGATATACTCTAAAAGGCTTTCTATTAATAGTAGGTATAAAAAAGATAAGATTTTTATAGAAGCTAAATCTATTCTTAAGTTCTAATACTAGCTCTAAGGCTAATAAAAATTATAATAAATATTTTATCTCTCTATATAAATACTAGCTTAGATAAGTACTAGTGTCTATATTTAGATAATTAAATTTTAACTTATTTAATTAAAGATATTAAGGTTTACTACTACTTATACTTATACGTATTATTTCTTTAGCTTTAGATCTATCTAAAAGTAGATTAAAGTAAAGAGTTCTATTACTACTTTATAAAAGTAGTAACTAATAATAATTAAGATAAATATTTTATCTCTTTATACAAACACTAGTTAGATAAGTTTCTAGTACTTACGTTTAGATAATTAAATTTTAACTTATTTAATTAAAGGTATTAAAGTTTACTACTACTTACACTTATACGTATTATTTCTTTAGCTTTAGACTTATCTAAGAGTAGGTTAAAGTAAAGAGTTCTATTACTACTTTATAAAAGTAGTAACTAATAATAATTAAGATAAATATTTTACCTCTCTATATAAACACTAGTTAGATAAGTTTCTAGTGCCTATATTTAGATAATTAAATTTTAATATATTTAATTAAAAGTGTTAAGATTTACTACTACTTATACTTATACGCGTTCTTTTTTAGCTTTAGACCTACCTAAAAGTAGATTAGAGTAAATTAAGCTAGCTACCTATAAGCTAATAATCTATAGAAAGTAAGCTAAAACTTATCTTTAGTTATAATACTAAGAGTTCTAGTAAAGAGTCTCTTAGAAAGAATCTAGCACCTAACCTAGAATTTAGAACTACCTTCTAATAGATTTAGTATTATAAAAGTAATAGAGAGACTAGCGTAAATATAACTAACTTCTATATTATAGTTAGATTTAACTCTAACTCTAAATATATAATTACTAGTTATTTCTTATATATAGTTCTTATAACTCTAAACCTTTCTTAGCCTTTCTAGTAGTATATTTAATAAGTTACTTTATATTAAAGTAGTAAGCGTTATAGGTTAGCTCTAATTATAACTATAATTCTCTAGTTTAAATATATTAACCTTCTCTAGAGCGTAAGTTAACTTTAAAACTTAACTTTTATTTATTTATCTATTACTACCTAGGTTTATAGAACCTAATAGCTAGTAGAGTAGAAGATTACTTAACTATTATAGCTAGAAGGCTATAATTCTATAAAATACTACTAAAAAAGTATCTTCTCTAAAAGAGAAATGTATCTTTCTTTTCTAGAAACCTAAAGAGGTAGTATATAAAGCTAACTATTTTAATAAGCTATTTATAGTTTTATAGTATAATTACTTATACTTAGATATATATAGCTTAATTTCTAAGATAAGTATATAACTACTAGTAGAATTAACTAGATAATAATTATACGCTAGAGCGCTAAAGCGCTAAGATAGTACCTCTAAAAGAGTAGACTATACTAAAGAAAAAAGTTACTAAAATAACTTTAACTATCTACTACAAAAGTACCTAGAGCGTAATTATAGTAGATAGTCTATTTATTTACCTCTACTAAGTTCTCTAAAGCGTAGTCTACTATAAAGCCTAACTAGCGTTACTACTAGTAGTAAGTCTACTATATATACGCCTTAAGAAAAGAAAGCTTACGCTACCTTATATATATAAAGTATAGATAGATAGTAGAATAGTCTCTAAAGAGCTAGTAAAATTATTAGTAGAGCTATTAATCTATAGACTCTAAAAATAGTACTTACTTATAAAAGTAAGTAGAACTTTAGATATTAAGCGTAAGTATAGATATAGCACTAGAGCGCTACTTTATAATATAGGCTTTAGTCTACTTCTATAAGCTTCTAATTATTACTAAGTTCTAGATAACACGCTAGCTAGAGTTAATATCTCTAACTACTATCTAGGTAATAAAGTATATAAATATAAAACTAATTTTAAGCTAGCGTAAGTAGGCTTAAGAGAAGATAATAAAAATAAATTCTAAAATACTTTAGTTAAGATTATATATATATCTAAGAGAACCTATCTACTATAATCTATACACTAGAAGTTATTAAGAATAGCTCTTTTATTTATTAATTTTTACGCTATATTATTTAAAATCTAAATACTACCTATAAGGTTTAATATCTAGGTAATAGATATAATAGAAATATCTAGAGTTACCTCTAAATAAAACTATCTACTACTATAAGAAAGTTACTCTCTAAGTTATACTCTAGCTATCTTAAATAAAGAGCTAGTGTTAAAAATAACTCTAGCTACCTTCTCTATAGACTACCTACTATAAAAGTACCTAAAGTGTAATTATAGTAGATAGCCTATTTATTTACCTCTACTAAGTTCTCTAAAGCGTAGTCTACTATAAAGCCTAACTAGTGTTACTACTAGTAGTAAGCCTACTATATGCACGTCTTAAGAAGAGAAAGTCTATAGTATTAAGTATAAGTATAGATATAGCGCTAGAGCGCTGCTTTATAATATAGGCTTAGAGTAAGAGGTCTAGAGAGTTAGGTCTACTACAAATAAAAAAGACCTTTCTAGTTACTTTCTTAAATAGATTTCTACTACTACTATAATTACTTACCTATATATCTAGTACTAAAAGAATTGTAATTAAAATTACATTACTTCTACCTCTTTAGAATTTACTATCTACGTACTATTACTTTATTATGCGTAATATAGTAGTGCAGCTACTACGCGTCTACGCGCTTTATACGCGCTAATTCTAAAGTAGATTATCTCTAATACTTTAATAAACTAAACGTTTAGCTTATAGATAAAGCTACTATTATTATTATATAGCAAAGTGTATAGTACTAAAAGAATTATAATTAAAATTATATTACTTTTACGTCTTTAGAAATTAGACTCTATATACTCTTATAGTATTATATACCTTATAGTAGTCTAGCTACTACGCGCCTACGCGCTTTGTATACGCTAATTCTAAAGTAGGTTATATCTAATACTCTCTACCTATACACTTTATATCTTCTTCTACTTTATATACTTCTTATCTTATACACTCTCTTACCTTTTACACTCTTTTACCTTTTACGCTCTCTTATCTTTTACGCTCTCTTATCTTTTATACTCTTTTATCTTTTACGCTCTCTTATCTTTTACGCTCTCTTATCTTCTACACTCTCTTATCTTCTACCTTCTCTTATATACTCTCTTTTACTTTCTCTCTTACTCTATCTTACTTTATCTTATCTTCTAGGTAACACTAGCGTATCTTATAAGCTATTACTTATACCTTAGTATCTTTATCTTTCTTTCTCTCTTCTCTTTACCTTACTATTTATTAAGTATATAGTAAGTTAATTATAAGACTAAAGATTATCTTAGACTCTAATACTAATATATAGCTAAATTACTAGTAGTTAGAAGTCTAATAATATTAGACTTTACTACATTAAACTAACTACCTTCTACTAAAGTAGAAATAATAGCAGAAATATTATATCTACTAGATCTAGGTAATAAGCGTTCTTACATAAAGGTAATTACTATTACTAAGAATATAATCTACTTATATTATTCTAAGAAAGAATCTAATAATCTAAATAATCTATACTATCTTGCCTATTATATTTATAAACTCTCTCTAGAACTCTAGAATAGTATATATAAGTTTTATCTTCTAACTAAACTAGACACTTAAGTAGTGCTAGAGCTATTACTATCTAATAATTGCCCTCTTAGCTTAGAAATTATTAATAAGAAAATAGTTATATACTCTATATAGAAGTTAGATCTTACACTACGTTATATATTACTGTAGATCTACTTAGAATTTAAGTACATTCTTAAGCAGCAACTTCTTAAATAGTATCTATTATCTATATAGATAGCACTAAGCTATAGAAATAGAGAATTAGAACCTACTTATCTGCAAGACTATTTTTTCTATACTCTAGCCTCTTTACCTAATTATAGAAGTAGTAAATTCTCTCTAATTCTATAAGCTAGAACTATAACTAGTCTACTTCTACTAGTAGCTATAGAGATATTACTACTTTAGAATAGTTACTACGCTATAGACTTTACTTTTAATCTTAACAAAGTAACTTATCTAGCGCGCTTAGTTCTCTTATCTTTAGTTCTAGAATAAGTCTTACTAGAGAATAAGATTAAATACAACCTTTATAAACTAGAGCTCTTTATCTATCTCTTTCTTTATTATATAATAATGTGCCTTTTACTTAATAGAAAAGTTATAGTGTACGTAGCACTACTACTCTTAGATAATATAAATAGATATATAACTCTAAACTTTATATATAATATACGCTATCTTACTAATAATAGAATTATAGAGGTAGAGGTTCGCGTTTAGGCTAAGATTTTAGAGCTTAAGAAAGAAGAATAGGTTTAGTTCTTTATAAATAATAGTAGAAAGGTTATATAGGTTTTCTAAGCAGCCTATAGAGTAATATAGAGAAATAAGTATAAGTATAAAGCTTCTTAAGCTTTAAATACTACTATATAGTATCTAAGAATAGCTTAGTATATAGGCTTATAAAAAGATTGTTTTTACCTTACTAGTATTAAATTCTATAGTTAGAAATATACTCTAATCTAAAAGACCTGTATATATACCTTATACGTAATAAGTAAGCTTTTAATATAAGCGTTATAAATTAGATTAGTAGTAGATATATAGAGCGTATATATACACTATCTTTCTATATCTCTAACTAAAAGCTTATGCTATAAAGATTCTAATAGAGTATTCTAAGTAACCTAATAGATATAACTAATAACGTTATTAGCGCTAGACCTTTATAAGTAATTATCTAACTAAATAAAAAAAGGTCTACGTATCTAATAACTCTTATAGTATCTAGAAATACTCTATAAGGTAGATATAGACTATTATAATAAACGTTAATACAAATTAAAACTCTAAACTATACCTATAGAATTATAACTAATTATAGTATAACCTATACTTACTTAGTAGAGAAGTAACTAAAAAGACTATTTTAGTAGTACCTACACGCGTTCTAAATACTACCTAACTATTATCTACTAATATATTACGCTGCGTAACACTACTTCTAAAAAAGTCTTTTTAGATTTATTATAATGCACTTTAATACTAACTTATATCTTAACTATAATTATATTTAAGAAATATATATATAGCAAAGAGCTAATCTATAAGTAATAAAAATTTAATTATATAACTAAATATATTATAACAAGAATCTTTTTCTTTAGTATTAAATACACTATACTATATAAAGTATAGTAAGAGAGTAACCTAAAAAGACTTTTTAGGTTACCTAGTAACTTAGTTCTTATTCTACTAACGTAGTGTAAAATAATTGTGCTAGTAGTACGCGCTACTCTCTAAATATATTATAATAAGAATATTTTTCTTAAGTATTAAATACGCTATACTATATAAAGTATAGTAAGAGAGTAACCTAAAAAGTCTTTTTAGGTTACTTAGTAACTTAGTTCTTGTTTTACTAGCGTAGTGTAGAATAATTACACTAGTAGTACGCGCTACTCTCTAAATAAGTTATAATATAAATATTTTTCTTTAGTATTAAATACGCTATACTATATAAAGTATAGTAAGAGAGTAACCTAAAAAGACTTTTTAGGTTGCCTAGTAACTTAGTTCTTATTCTACTAGCGTAGTGCAGAATAATTACGCTAGCAGCACGCGCTACCTACTAGCCTCTTAAAATAGAAGCTACTACTAAAGTATAAATTAAAATATACACTATTATACCTTCTACTACTATATAATCTCTATTTCTATCTATTAACGCGTTGCATATATAAGGTAAACACTAATGCTAATTAGTAGTAATATGTTTACTAAATATACGTAGTAGTTATTATTACTACCTTCTTAATTCTAGTAATAGCACTAGTAAAACTATTACCTATAAAACAAAATCTATCTACTCTTACACTACGTTTAACTACGTTCTCTATTCTTTCTTTCTACTAAATTTATTTACGCGTATAAATACCTAAACTATTACGTACCTATTATTAGTAATATATTAGAGATTATAGATAATTATATATATATATAGCTAATACGCAGCGTAAAAGAATAGTATAGTAAGGTATAAGTAGATAAGTTTAGATAATAATAACTAAGCTACACTCTATTAAACGCATATACGTATTATATTCTCTAGCCTATACTCTAAAATACTATCTCTAAAGAGTAAAGTTATTAATTAGACCTATATAATTATAATATTAATTATATTATCTATACACTTAGTAATAGAGACACTTGCAAAATTAGTAGCGCTACTATACTATAGGTATTTAATAAAAGTAGTAAGAACTAGTCTAGACTAAGTCTTAGTGTACTAACTAGATACTTAGTAATATAGTAAACGTCTATTCTCTAGCGTGTATATAGCGTTGCATCTAGCGTTGTAGTTACTACTACTATACCTATTATTAGAACTCTAAATCTCTATATAATAAACAAATAGTAATAGATATATATTATCTATAATATCTTATTTTACTATAATTATGCGTTTACTACGTAGACTATCTATTATATTATATATCTTTACTAAAGAATTATACCTAAATACGCACTTATTTAAATCTAAGAAAGAATTAGGTAACACGTCTACTTACGCATTATAGTGTAGTAAAAGATAGTAGTAGATTACTATGTAGATACTATATAGAAACACTATTATTTTTATAATAATATCTTCTACTAGTGTAAGTGTACACTTCTTGCTAGAGTTTAATATTATTATAACTAGATTATAGTTAATAGTTATAGAGAGTACGTATATAGTGTTCTAACATAAAATCTAGAGTAAGTATAACTAGAGAGCGTTTAGCGTAGCTAGTAGCGTTCTACACGTCTACTCTTATTAGACTTAGAAAAGAGCTTAACTACTAGATAAATAATATAGACTATAACTAGTAGAGAGAAAGTATTAATAATTACTTAAGTATTAGAAATATTATAAAGTACGTACTAAACCTAAAATAACTTTTAGAGTGCCTTCTTAAGAAGAGTAGTAGTAATAAACGTAAGTAGAACCTACACTATCTTCTCTATTACTCTCTTACTAAAATATTACATAGTAAGTATAGAACTAAAAAAAACCTTTTTAGATACTCTCTCTATAAGAGAGGAGAAATAATAAACGTATAAAGAACCTATACTATCTTTACTATTATAACGTATACTAAAGCGCTAATAATAGTTAAAAAAAGAGTACCTATTTTAACCTCTCTAACAAACTCTAAGTAACCTTCTATATCTCTAGAAAACTTGCGTAGACTTTGTTATTTAAGCGCACTACGTCTAATATACTAACTCTATTCTAATAAATATAATAGCGTAGAAACGCTAGCTATTAGTGCTACTAGATTAACTTTCTAGCCTCTACTTTAGTATTAGTAGTTATAAGTAAAGCCTTGTCTTCTAGACTAAGAACAAATTTGCGCTAATTACTACGTTCTTTAATAATAAAGTAGATATAGATTACTAAGAGTATTATATAGAGCGCATTCTTAGTAATTATACCTATAAGAGTTTATATAACATTACTAATAGAACCTATATTAAGCTCTACACTTATAACGTTAAGGCGTATACTAATAAACTTATATTAATAGAGAAGTTAGATAGCTATAAAGTAGAATTAGGTTAGCTCTTCTTTATTATTCTTTTTAGTAGCATTATAAACGCCTTTATTATCTAACAGCCTTACTAGTAGTTAAGTAGATATTAAACTTCTTTCTAGGTAGCTAGGTAGTGTAATATATTGCTAGTTAATGTACAAGGCTTCTAACTTATACCTTACTCTATTTTAAAAGTGTAAGGTAGTCTTCTAATTAGTAAAGCGCTAAGGTTACATACTTTTTAGCGTTTCTTAATAACTCTAAGTAATAGCTCTAGTAAGTGCTACTAATAAAAGAGCTATTATACCTATGTTTTTATAAGTAAGCTTTATATAAAAACCTAGGTAACTCTATATAGCTATTAGTAAAATATTATTAAATATATTATAGTAGAATAACTTACGTTCTTATCTGTTAAGTTAGAGCTTAGTATTAGTAAATAGTAAGATAAGTTTATTACGTTGCTAAATTCTAGCTATTAATAGTACATAGAATACCTATAGATATAGTAACTATACATTCTATTAATATATAGTTAACCTATTACAAAGGTAGAGAAACTCTTAATTATTAGTAAATAGAAGAAAAAGTCTATAAACGCTATAGAAGCTACTAGTAAGAGAAGATACCTATAGAAAGAATTAAGAAGTAAGTAAAGAGAGAAGTAAAGAGAAGAAAGTAAGATAAGAATAGAGAGATATATATTAGTAGTACACTAGACTTCTTTAGCATTAGCGTTAATAATATAGAATATCTAGTAGTAAGTCTCTCTTTTACCTAGTAAAGGTAAATCTTACTAATAAAACTAGTCTCTCTTTTACCTAGTAAAGGTAAATCTTACTAATAAGACTAGTCTCTCTTATCTAAAAGCTAAGCTACTTACCTTATAAATGTCTTCTTACCTAGTAAGATTAAAGACTAAGCTATAACTCTCTTACCTAGTAACTAGCACTCTTATCTTATTAAACTCTACTTTACCTTTTATAACTATAGACTTAGTTATAAGTATAGACTATAAATATAGTAATATAAGTAAGTATCTAGATAAGATGTATATTATATTATAGTATCTATATAAGAAGAAAAAGAAAGTTTTATATAGAAACTATAATATAGTTTATTAATATATAAAACGCTCTAAAGAACTTTTAGGTTACCTAGCTATATACGTAAATATATAGAGAGCGTTATAAGCATACTACTACTATTGTATATATCTTTAGAAGTAGACTTAGCATTATCTAACTATAGCTATCTAACACTAATTTTCTCTACTACTAAAGATTCTAAGTAAAGACCTATTAAACTTAGAGTCTAGTATTAATAAGACTATAAGAATATAATGTAGATATTAATTATACTTAGAGCTATTATTATGTAGCTAATCTAGTAAATACTAGATATATTTAGGTAACACTCTATAGCTTTGTCTATTATAGTAATAGCGCTTTATTATAGGTACTACCTTCTTAATATTAATAGATAATGTTAACACGTTATATAGTTTAAGAGAGGTAAGATAGTAGAGTTATATAGTAAGATTTGTATCTATACTCTTACATGTGTATTACACTAATAGAAATAAATGTTACACTACTTAAGATAGCGTATAACTAGCATTACTATAATTAAATAATAGAAAGCTATTAATTAAATAATTGCTACCTATCTAGAACTATATATGCTTATACTAATCGTGCATCTATTTAAAGTATAAGTTACTAAGTATAGCGTACTCTAGCAAACACTAACTAACTTTCTAAGAAATAACGTAATTATTTGTAACCTAACTAGAATAAGGTGTATCTAGATTACAGAAATAGCGTCGCTAATATATAATACTATCTAATATAGTAGCAAACTATATAGAAGTAATAAAACTATAAATCGTAAGTTAAATTTCTGTAGAAAGCTTCTTATATATCTACTAGAAGAGCTATTAAGTGCGCGCAGTTTAGAATCTTAATAGACTTAACGCTGTAGCTAATTAGACGCTCTACTAATTCTTGCTATAGATATTAACTCTATTAGCCTATAACTACTTACTAATCTACATATTCTAATACAGCGTTTTCCGCGTAGAGCGTACTATAAAACGTCTAACGTCTAGACCTGCGTCACGGTTCGCACGTAAAGACAACCATCTAGGGTCTAGTGGGTCGTCCAGCGCAGGGGACACATTGTCGTAGGTGGGAAGTTAGGGGTTAGGGTTAGGGTTAGGGTTAGGGTTAGGGTTAGGGTTAGGGTTAGGGTTA